>NW_027094087.1:78356443-78723943 GCF_029207755.1 Chamaea fasciata | reverse complement strand
ATTATGGACCTTCTAGGACATAAGCATTGAGGTCTTCAATGCATTTGGTCTTTATGCCTGGACAGCCCCTAAGACTGCAGCTTCTCTTAAGTAATCCTGATTTACTTCTCTCTTGATTTCCAATTACTTTTCTTTCTCAGAGGTAGTCATAGTCACACTGTGTATTTTAGGGTCTTGTATTTCAGGTAAATGGCACAACTGCTGCGCTGTGATCCACAGGTCTTTAAGAAGGACAGGAAAAGAGGACAAAAGCAGGAATGTATTTTCAGTCTCTGAGAAGAGAATCAAATAAATTGCACCCTGCTATCGATTAGACAATGGGTGAGCCAAAAGTTTATGCGTAAGGTCAGAGAGAAGACCAACAGAGAAATCTGCTGTAGACCATCTCATAGAGAAAAGGTGGTGGGCAAGCCTTCTTTAAACAGTCTGAGGAAGCATCAGGATCATGGTCCCTGGTTCTCAAAAGGACTTTAATCCTCCCTTATCTATCTTGGAAAGGTAACTTGCAACACTTCAAGCAACTCAAGAGGTTTCTGGAGTGCTTTGAGGTCAAAAATCAATTTTTTGAAGTAGATGCTGGATTGGACAGATAGGGAAAGTGCTCTGCTGGATATTCTACTCATAAATAATGGTCTCACAAATAAGTAGAGCCTGTGGCTGCATTGATGGCAGCAACCCTGAAATGGGGGTTGTAGGGTCTGAGAAAGAGAAGGCAGCAAGTAGCAGAATAAAGACTTAGATTCTATTACACAAAAAGATATTCTAAAGAATTAGATTTCCAAAGAGAAGGGTTCAAGAAATGAGTAAATGAGACCTCATTTCAGACTACCCTGAAGAGCAAAAATATCAAGAGGTTAACTAATATTCAGAAGCAACTTCCTCAGTGATGTTTGGTCTATCCTATAATGTGGAAAGCCAAGAAAACTTTGCAAAAATAGTAGGTATGAAAAGGAATATATTCTGACAGGTAAAATGGAAAAAAGAAGAAATATCCAAAAAGTGGAAACATGGGTAGGCTACCAAGGATGAATAAGAGCCGTTGCTCAAACAAGCAGTTCTGGAGCTAGGAAAGCTAAGGCTGGATAAGAAGATATGGATGTGAAGGGTTTTACACATGGGCAGCAGAAGAAAGACAACTGAAAATATGACTTCACTGCTGAGTGGGACAGGGTCTAAAAAGGGACACGATAAAGGTTGAGTTGATCCATTCCTTGGTCTTTACTGGCAAGGCCAGCTCTCAAGATTTCTGTACCTTCCTGTTTAGTGACAGAATTTGGTGAAAGCAGTAGACTTAGGGACAACCAAGGTGGGGTCCATTTAAGCCCTCTGGGCACACAGTAATCCGTGGGACAAGGCAGTGTCTTGAGGATGCCACGGAAGCTGGCTGATGACACTGTAAGAGTGCTATCAACTCTGAAAAATGACAATCAGAGGCAACTCCTAGCCTCTGAGAACAAAAGCAAACATTATCCATATTCAAAAAACACTAGAGGGAGGCTCAAGAAGACCACAGTCTAGTCTGCATCATCCCATCTCCAGGAAGGCTATGCAAGAAACCCTCCTGGAAGACACTTCCAAGCACATATGTTTGCAAACAACCAACACAAATTTGCTAAGGACCTGAACAGACTAAATCTCTCTATGACTGTTCCTGTGGATAAGCAGAGCACAGTGCTTTTTCTTCCATCACTTTATCACATTTTTTTCCTATAGAGGCTTTGTAGCTCAGTTGTAGAGATGAAGATGGATGAGTGGTTAAAGCTGAATAGGCCTTTAGACTCAAAGCTAGTGAACAAAAAAAACCCCAAGCAGTCTGTAGGAGTGATGCAGGTGAGGTCGTGGCAGGGACTGATGCCATTAATTTCCATCAGTGACATGGACAATGGACTATATAAACTGAAATTAAATGCTACCAAGACACCAAACAGGGGATGGACAGAGCTGCTGCTCAGAGGGACTTTGCCAGATGGAAGACATAGGCCAATAAAATACACATAAGGTCCAACGGTGTAACAGGAGGTAAAAGCACAGGCTTTAACTCATGCCAGCTCATGGGTTGACAACCTAGAGGCTACATCTGCAGAAGAGGAACTGGATGTCCTGATGGAACAGGAACAAAGACAGTGCTGTAGCCTTGAAGTGGATATAAGTTAACTGCACTGGCAAGAGTGTGGCCAGCAGATCATTCAAAGTGATCATTACGCTTCTACGTGGCATAGTGATGCCCTATCAGCAGGATTGTGTCAGCTTGTGGAGCCACTAGTAATAGGAATCTTAAACTAAAGAGAATGCAGAGGAGGACCAGAAGGGTTAAGGGGCAGGAGGAAGCAAAAGGCTGAGAGTACTAAGTTTCTTCAGCTGGAGTGGTGGATCTCATAGCTGTCTTCTGCTACATAACAAGAGGGTTATAGAGAAGATGTAGCCACAGGTGCATTGTAAAACGACAATAAGTTGCAGCAAGAGAAATTCTAGTTGGATATGAGAGGTGAGGAAAAGGAAATTAACAAGCTGATCAGGTGTATTGTGGAATCTTCTTTCTTCAAGATTTTCATGTACAACTGGAGAAACTGAGCAACCTGTTCAGACTTTGAATATGGCCCAGATGTGAGCAGAAGCTAGGACTAGATAGCTTTCAGAGGTGATGTCCTACCTGAATGCTTCTGAAATTCCAGACTATCCAATACAGTCTGTGAATTGTGTGCTTGGATGGCTTAACTATGCAAAAGGAAAAACTGTTATTTTATTCTGGCCTATTGCTGAGTGCTTACTCTTTTAGGGTGTTTATAATTTATCGAGAGTGGCATCTAAGTATTTGTTTCTATGCAATAATAAGACTAATTTACTTTTTTTTTTTCCTTAATGTAAACAAATTCAAACAAGGTGGAGTACAGGAAATGCTATTTTTACTGTGAAAGAACTTTGGTACTGGACTTTCCCCTGTAAGTGAGGTTTAAATCCCTTGACATTTAGCTCAGTCTCCTCTTTGCTTTACACCTGTGTAACAACATTTCCCTGAAGTCACAGACCTATTATAAGAACGAACATGTCAATTTCCTAATTACACCCATGGAGCAATGACATCTTGACAGCTTCTTTCTTTCTTTGTCACTCACCTATCTTGGGATCACCTCAAGGTTACCAGCGCAGTAGCAGTGGCTGAATAGGGAAAAGTCCTGCACCATTCGCATCTCCTGAGTTCAAAGGATGTTAGCTGGACTGGTGACTTCTAAATCCATTTAGGTTTCATGGTCCTGGGTTGTTTGGTAAATGTACTATTTCTTCAGATGACTGAGTCACCTGTGCTGACACACTCAACGTGACTGGCAATAAAGATCCATTCATGAGGACACACGTGGTATTCTTTGGTCTTTTTTGCTCACCTAGCACTGACTAGTGCTTGTATAATGGCAAATTTAAGTTGCTCATCATTCAACTGCCATTTGAGCCAAGGGTAGTCATTTGGGTATTTTTAGCAGTCGCATTTCTTAGGCTGGGGCTCCATTACTGCTTCTAAATGAAAATGAGGTTTGCACAGTAGATCTGTACTGTCATTTGAATTTTTTTTCTAAATTCTCAGCGGCTACAGCTTTTTCTTACTGTTGTTTTAAGAGGTAAAAGCCCAAGTGGGTGGGTATAATAATGCAAAAACCCCAAATCACTCAGACCTACAACTGAAATTCAGCAAGAGAAAGACAAAACCACAATATGACCATATGGAAACTCTACAATGTTGAAAATGTTTGCTTCTTTAATTCTGAGAGGGAAAAGGCAAAGATTTGTAAAAAAACTTTGATGAAAATATAAAATAAGCAGCAAAGTAAATTACTGTAATGATTCTACGTACACTTTATACAAAAAGAACCCTTCCTGAAAATATTAGCACCTGAAAAACATATTGCTTATGGAAAATTTAGCAAATACCATCAAGTTACTTAAATATACTGTGGCTCTTAGGTTGAAATATGTAAAACCCAAGGAATGGATTGAACCTATACCATACATCCAAATTTATCCCTTACATTAGTTTGGTTACCATAACACCCTAGAAGAGATGGTAAAAGCCTACCAGCATAGGCAGATTCTCTGGCATTCTTTAAAAGTGGAGCTCTTTCACCCACAAATTTAACTGACCTTCTTGACCCCCACCTTTCAGAAACTACAGCTTCAAATGCCATCGGTATTAGCAACATAATGCACTGAATGACAGTTTGATTCTTTATCTGAGCTATTACCACAAAGAATAAGTGGTTATTAAAATTATGACTGACTTTAGGGGTCAGTTATACTTGACATTTATGTGAGACTTATTCTCAAAGAGTAGAAATAAACTCCATAGGCAAATGCCAAGTACAAGCTCACCCTCCACCGGTCATAGCTAATAACCTGCCCATCACACCAGAGGACAAAAGGTGGCTGTACAATAGAGCAGCCAGTCACTAGAGATTTCCCAGGAAGCTTCACACAGCAGTACTAAGCAGACTTGTGAGAAAGAGAGCTGATGTTACATTCCAGTACATATTAACAAGCTGTTGGGCCTAAAGTGCTGAATCCTGACTCCATTTGACAAACACATCTCCTGTTGAATTCAGCAGAGGCTCAGCAGGGGTCAGTCTGTGGCTCGAACAGGAGGGCTAGTCAGCAGGACAGCTATTTTAGTGATCACACTTGACCACTTTCCAGTAGTCTTCTTCCTTAGCCTTCATCATTTTGAAGTTCACAAGGCCATTTCACTAATTATAGTGCCAATCCATTTATCCATGAAACATTTGTAAACTGAGATGCTCTTTCCGATACAGGGATTATGGTTACAATTGCAGTAGATTTGATGATTGCAAGCAAGTTAAGAGGAAGGGAGCAGGGAGAGGAAATCAAGCAATGCCAGAGATCCCTGTTTGTTTCTTTATTCACTTATACTGAACTGTTTCTATTATACAATGTGGGAAAAAATCCAAATATTTCCGTTCTGCAGTCTGTTTTTATACAGCTGTAATTATCTAAGGACATTTGCATAGGAACATCTGTAAGGAGGGGTAATAGCCCCTGTCACAGCTGTTTCAAAGTCTAATTTTCTAGCTACACTGATTGATGCAATAAAGGATTCTACCTCTATCTACAAATTTTGTCACAGGAAATTTTCCAATGAGGATTAGATTGTTCCCTAATAACCTCCAAGCCAAAATCTCACATGTGATTTCTCAGCAGAAGAAGTAAAAAAATGACTTGACTTCCTTTCTTTTCATTTTGCTTCTGGTTTAAGACATGCTACTTATTGCTTTAGTTTTATCCTAGGGTCACCCTTTCTGTTTCACTAGGATATACAGTTCCCACTGGAAAAGTTTGGCAGACCAGCCTCTCCTCTCTGCAACACTTTACCTTTAACACTTAGCACCAATGTTCAGCTGGGACAAAAGATACATTCCACATCACATTTACCACAGCTCTGCCCCAGACTTGTGCCAGAGTAAAAAGTAACATGCATCTGCCGCAATCAAAGATAAAAGCAATAGTATGTTCAGGAAGTCAACATTAAAAATAAAAAACTCCTTGAGAGAATACAAATAGCAGCTAAAAATATAAAAAGCTGAAAAGACAGTCCCCAGAGCCTCTACATTACTAGGGCAGTTGCCTGCTAGAGTAGAGGTGATACAGCTCTCTTCTCTAACCTGAAAGAGATTTGAAGGCCTCAAAATCAACTACAAACAGAATCAGAAAATACAGTGTGTGGAAAGAATGATTTTATTGAACTCCCCAAAAGAAACTCTTGGATAGGTCACTGGAGCATGCAGTACTGAGTGGCTAGGAGAAAAGTATTTTTTTTGCCCATACCAAAAAAAACAAACGAATATCAAAGCCTATCCATGCCTCAGCCACACCACGACAGGCTGGTTTAGTTTTCTGCCTCCAGCCATCAGCAGCCAGCAGTCCAAAGCTCGTCTCTTGATGGCCACTGTCCTTTATCCCACTGTTGTTCTCTCAGGTTCAGATAACCGTCTATTTTTGGAGAAGCAGACCTTCAGCCTAAGAATCAAAAGTATTTGTAAAGGGCAGCTGGTGATATGTTGTACGCTTCTAATACAAGACCTTTGTTCAAGCAACAAAACATTTAACTCCCTCTTGCCTCATGTGCATGGCTGTGTGTTGAAGGACCCCTAAATTTAAATAAAAAATTAAACCATAATCATTTTTTAAAGAGTAACTAATATATTCTATCCCTTTATCACATAAGTGTGTGTCCCATGACAGTGTGTTTTCCAGGTGGTGAGATTTTTTCAGCTAATTTAATGTACTACTAAGAGTATTCAAAAGATGGATTAACATGATAGTGAGAATGGGGAAATATCAGATTTAACACCAAAACTTTAAAATACAAAGCTTTATAGTCTGAAGTTTTAAATAATTGTTTGAACTTATAAGAGACTGTTCAAAACTGTAATTGAAAACTTTTGGAAATATTCATTATATGACCCATGACAACAATGGTAAGACTTGTAAAAGTTATTAGAGTTTTCAGCTTAGCACAATTAAGTCAAGACAATGTCACAGATATATCTCTTCTCTGTATAACACTATTGGCAAATTGAATTTAGGGGTTTACAGGAAAGCACTAGGAATTTGTTGATTTGTTTTACCTATCTCTAGAAATGTCATTCATGTAAGTGTCAGCAGTTATTAAAATAGAAATTATTAAAGAGAGAAAAAGCTGCAGAAGAGCTGAAACTGTATCTCTCTGTATCTCTCTTTCAGACCTTCAGTTTGGATGGTCTGACTTTCACCCTGCCTTTCCTCATTGCTTTATACAAGGCTATGTTCAAACTGGGAAAATTAGAAACCATCTCTAAGTCAAACAGTGTCTGAAATCTGTCCACAAATCTGTTCTCATTCTCCAACCTAAACTTCATGGCCCACAGAATAACAGTATCATTATTGCACAAGTGATCAAAAGTTAGGAGGAGTTCATCCAAGAATGGATGGTGATAAACTACATCAGCAGCCATAATGTAATCAAAGTGACAGGAAGACCTAGGAAAGTTCTTTTCCAGATCAATTCCCCATGACAGCTCCTTAACACAAGGCTGGTGCTTGCATTTCTGCTTTGTGTTTTGGAGAACGTTGTGCTGAAGATTTCCTAATAGTTCTGGCAAATCTGTGGCAGTCACAAAGGCACCTGTGACACAGAGAAAACAAATATAATATTTAAATATACATCAAGACTTGAGTAAAAGCCCATTCACAAAAGCCACTTCACAAGCAACTGGTTTTATCAGGTAATCTTATTGAGGGCAATTTAAAAATGTAGATGTTCCAAATAACTCTTAGACATTGTGCTTAAAATAAATATTTGCTTCCTTATAGTTCTACTCTACAGATTGCCATCTAAATGCAGCTGGTGGGGAGAAATCAGATACTTACTGTATCTTGATATCACATTGGGTAAAAGAACAGTGGCTGACTAGGGATTGATGAATACCAATTGCTGAATCCAAGAAGTCAGCATGAGCTCTAAGCATTACCTCAAGTTCTTCCCTTCTCATACAAAAAGTAGTTTTCTCAGACTACAAAAAGCTAAAGTTCTGTGAAAATGCAGAACCCACTGACCTGGATTACTCTTGAAGATGAATAGGGTGCCATGAGAGAAAACACAACAATGTCTGTAGCGGAAAGATCAAGTTGCTGAAAGAAAACACTGAAATACAAATGTATAGAAGGTGACCTGGCATCCAAGAGCTGTTTGGTCAAAGGAAGCGGATGCACTGGTCATACCTACATCTGGCTCAATCTATTTGCCACTCACATCCCGTGAAGCCACTAATTTCTTATTTTGATCCCCAGTTTAACACAGTTAATGACAACATATCTAGTGGGACCCCCTTTACAGTATCAATACACTCCCAGAAAAAAAAAAAAAAAAAAAAAAAGAAAAAAAAAAAAAAAAACACAACCATTAAAGCATGTTTCCAAACATTCCTCTTAGAATTTACTGTTGCTTGCACTTGGAAGCTTTCAAACAACAGTCTCCTAAAAGAACCAAGCCACAACCTTTTTCCTCCACTATTCATCTGAGAGGTGTTTCCAAGAGCATAAGAAAAATATCACATACTCACCCAACAAGCTGGCTACTATGGAGACCAAGCCAGTTCCAGCTCCAATTTCAATCACATTTTTGTCAACCAAATTGTATTGTTTAGAGTTAGTTTCCAAAAAATAACACAGAACAAGAGCCTGTAGGGGAGGAAATCCATGAACATACTGAACAAATTAATGAAATAAATCCCTTAATTAATCCCTTTTAAACTGTCATCTAAAAACATGCAAAAAATGCTGTCTGTTCAAAGGAGCAATATTCATTCAAGTACTATCCCTAAAGGACCACAGCTCACTATGATCTTTGGGCTCTATAGGTCACAAAATAAATGCTACAACATGCCTCCATTTAGGTCTGTGAATTATTACAGCCAGAAGGAACAACTGCAATTAGATAATTTGTCATAACACACAACATGAATTGTAAAATTCTGCTCAGCAATTCCTGCTTATAATTGGACTTACTTCTGGTTGAGATAAAGTGTGTCCTTCACAAAAACACCTTTATATAAAGACTGTTTCTGAGAGAAAATCCACAACAACCAATTAAATTCTTCCAATAATCAATTATTTCTGACAATTATTCATTACTGTTAGGGTTCAAAAGAGACAAATAGATTTACCACCTTTTCTTCTGGTTCAGTTTGTCTGCAGTTTGTATTTGCTTACCTTGTTAAGCTTAGCAAACTTTCATAGTAAATATAGCCACAAAGAGCATCTGCAACAGACTCCTTACACATGTATATAAACTGATTAAAAACCAGTTAATCTTAAAGTGGTTAGGAATCTTCTAAGCTTTTCTGCCCTGTCTCACACTGACCAGTGAGTTTTAGTTCACTGGTGAAATAGAAATTGCTAATTTTATTTCTCTCATAAAGATAGTTTCCATATTTTCTTCCATATTTTTCTCAGACTTTGATAGTTATATAATCTCCATTGACAAATAGGATGATTGCCACATCCTCTCACAATAGATATGACCATATGGAAAGGAAGTTATTAGTGGCTTGCTCTGGCACAGCAAAATTAGTTTTGTTTTTAACTAATTAAAAATGAGAAGGAAAGGAGCAGGAGGACTGCTGACCCAACATTAACACGCTAGAAATTCAAAAAAAGGTTTTGGTTTCTGCCTCTTAATTCAGAGAACAGAAGAGAAGGTAATGCAAACTTACATATATCACTTAATCAACAACACTGATATAGAAATCAGCCTGTGAGAACCAGGAATAATTAAAGACAGGTTCCTAAAGACTGGGTCTGATATTTGACATTATACTGACATTATATCTGACCTTATATTAGGATTTCTTCCTAGTTACATTAATTCCTCTAATTCCTTCCCTCTGGATTTTGCCATTTTCTGTTGTAGAAACTGGCTGGCATAATCAAAGTTTCTGAGGGTTAAATCAGGAAAAATCTGAAATCTGCATTCCTTTCCATGAAACATGCAGAAACTTTACTTTCCTTAAAGTTTCTGCACTCTCAACAAATTTGGCTGACACTTTTCAGAAGATTTCAAGTACAGCTAGATGGAAGTGGAAGGGAGAACATTAAGAGACAGAGATCAAAAGATTGTCTTCCTTCCACAACAAAACTAGCTTAAGAACTTCTAGATCAAAAAAAAATATTTTTCAGTGAAGCCCATGATATTGTGCAAATAATTGGTAGTCAGCCAAACTTTCCATGAAGACATGCACTATAACATATAGTACAGATGACTGGTCCAGGTCTCCTAAAACCAGGAATATCATTTGGACTTCAAAACAGAAGAGTAGGACAACTATCCTCAGCTGAACTATGGTCATACTTCTAAAAAAAGAGTATGACCCTAGGAGGCTGAGGCAGTTGGGAAAGAAATGGAGCATCCTGGGTCTCTCCTATAGGGACATAAATTTCATTGTTTATCGTGGCACCTCCCTGGAGATTTCTTTAGGTCTTAATTATTTCGAAACAGTAAGTTTGCTGCATTGTACAGATTCAAAACTTGAAGAAGACTCCTTGTACGGTGAATGTGTTGATGGTTCTTAAATCAAGAGCCAAGGACAGTGGTTCTCTCCAAGTAGATTTCTAGCTGTTTAACTGAAAGTTCCAGCTGAACATTTTCCCATGCCTATGTATTAACAAGGTAAATTTGTTCCTTACATGAGTAGGTGGAATAGCTTCTATGAGTGCTAACACCTTGTGAGCTCGTATCACAGTTGTTTCCGCAACCTGGATCTGCCTGCTACACAGCCATCTGTATTTATAAAATGTACAGAAATGCAATCATCATAAAACTGCCATATTTCTTTCAAAACATGCTTATAATTGGCTAATAGGATAAAAAGCTACTGGCAAGCGAAGAGGGGACACAAGATCACACACCTTCTGTGACTGGAGCACACACAAGAAATACCAAGTAAGCTTTCAGGAACATGAATCCACACAAAACAAGGTTAAATTCAGGTTTGAGATTTGCGGAACAGAGAAGCACAGAATTATTTCCTTAGGTTTATAACATATAAAAAAGGATATTTATTATACAAAACAAATTTTAAAATGCTAGACACCTTCAAAAATGAAAAATAACAATACTACAAAAAATATTGTACCGATGGCCAGACGACTGCCCCATAACAATCAGTGGCTTCTGTAATTCTTATCTCATGGCCGGCAAAGTGAAAGCCTTCCCAGGCCTTATAAGCTATAAGGTCAGGAAAAAAACGCCTCCCCATGATTTCTGCAACTATCTGTTCATCTTCTTTTTCCCCTGGAAGCAAAAGTATAAATGGTCAAAGAGGTTGAGTGCACTGATAATAAAACTACCAATTCATATTGAAAAGCTGATTTGGAAGCAAGAATATAAATTACATCTGTGAATAAAATACATTTCACCATTAATGGTTAGCAATTCTCCTGAATTCTAATTGAAATTTTCAGTGTGTGACTAAATAACTTCTTTTGTGTTTTATTGAAGCAGCCAAGTTGATAAAAAGTAAAGAAGGGGAATGTTAGCATACATTGCTTTCCATTTCAGCAACCAAAAGGAAATTTTTAAACTTCTTTTTCCCTTCAAAAACAGCTGCCCTAGTACAGACATTCGCAGTCTTATGCACCTGGATTTTTCATTATTCTCCATATCCTTTTACTGTTCACTTTCCCCATATTATGGTTCTTTTTGACAGTAAACAAAAGGAGTCAGAATATAATTTATAAGTCTGTCACAAAACTTGTGAAAGAGATCCTAGCAACACAAATTATGACAGACAGGAGTGAAAGCGCTCATGTTGTCAGGAAAGCTTATCCACCCACCCCAACAGAGCCCTGTCAGAGGGATTCTTTCCAGTTGGCTTGATATCCTGAATGCCATCCCTGTTGCTAAGCAAAGACTATTTATGATAGCTAACAAAATCCTGGATAACTGTCCTAACAGAAGAGGATTCACTCCTTTTTAGCGGAATACCAAGCTAGTTTCAGTTTTGCCATTATCACACAAAACTGCACCACAATGTCAGAAAAAAAATATGTAAGTGAAGCTGTCTAGAGCATTTTCTTAGCAAAGTCTAGATTCCAAGTTTTCACAGGAATTTTACTTTCATTGCCAACTGTGATCTGTTGGCAAACCAGGGAAAGAAAAGTGTGTTTTCAAGCTACACCTTATACAAAGCAAGCTAGAGGTTTAGCTAACTTGGTTACTGCCTTGTGCAAAGCAGGGTTTCTGTATCAAGCCTGCAGCTCCCAACAAAATCACAGATATTAATTTTGGGATCTATCAGCTGTTGAAAACTTGTTTGCTTTCGTCAACATAAAACACTTTGCTCTACTGAAGATTCTTCACATTTTCTTCCCCCTCAAATCATTGTAGTCACAGGACATAAAGACCCCAAGTGTCATTTATTTTGCCATATGCATCAGTATTGTTATTGTTACAACTTATGGACAAAGACTCTCTTCCTTCCTTGTGATACAAGGCCCAAGGAACAAAAGCAGGGGTTAACAAAGGAAAAGATGATACCCAACAGAAAGATGTCAGGAAGCTGCTCAGGCTCATTGGCCAGTGCCTTTAGCTTGTAACTCAAATTTCAGCATCACAGGAAAATAGAGAATAGCAACAAAAAAGGAAGAAAAACCAAAAATGATTTTGATATGTTGACACTAAAACACAAAAACCCAACAAAAACTGACTAAACAACCACAGTAGTTGTAGAATTCATTGAAGGGGGTGAGAACCCTAATCATAAGATACAGCAAAATTAAAAATAATACCATGTATATACTACTGGAAAAATAAAGTTTTCATAAATTTTATAAATGTAACTAAAATAAAATGCTCAACATTGAAATTATGGTATTTTAAGATGTTGGAAAACAAGCAGTATGTGTCAGCCTCTTCAAGCCTCTAATGTTAAGCTGGGAGAAAACACATGCATCACTGTGCCTGTAATCAGGGAGCTCTTGACAAACATGAGCTAAGTGCCAGGGAAATGCTGCTTCAGGGCAAAATTAATCTTCCTCTTATGAAAGAAATAATAAAAAGCTGTCTTATTACACATATAATAAGTGTATTTCATAGATCATCCTGTTTCCAAGCATACCAGATATCGCCTGCTTTTAATCTTCTATTGCTTACAGCAGTCTGATCTTGTTCTGTGATCATTGCTAGCTGTGGAAGTAAAAGCTGTTCTTTCTATTACCTTTCAATTACAACCATTTTTCTTGATTCTTCCTCCCTTGACATCTGTTTTGGATCCAATTTTGCTGAGAAGCTGGTAACTTATTAGGTCTTAACTGATAAAACTCCTGTGAGAAGATCGATAAAACTTTAGGAGTATTACAGCTGCCCCTCTAGCACTCAATAAACATTTCCCACCTATTCCCTACAGGATCAGCAAACTTTCTACTTCAGGTTTGCACAGCACCTACACAAACAGAGTTTGTAAGCCACTGCTCTCTTCCTGAGCACTGTCTGCACCCCTGAAAGAAGAATCCCAGATCTGCTGATCAATAACACCACTTGAAATTTTTCCCATCTTATCCTTTTGGTAATCTTCCAGGTGGCTTATCTGGAGAAGGTTACACTTTTTTTTTTTTTGCCCCTCTGCCCCACCCCCCGCCCTTAAGCCAACACTACTATTGTGAAGACTCAAAAAATTTCTGTTTCACCAGAGTCATTATATGTTAGACAAAGCCCAAAGGAGAAACTTTATCAGAACCAAGATGTTAATGATCCTGACAAAGAATGCTGACAAAATAAGGAGTGCAGCATTTTAGTCAGGTTCACTTATTTCGCACAAGTTTCCCTTTGAATAGCAAAAAACGCTCCTCTGGTGCTTTTTATCTTTCAGAACAACTTCTTGTAGGAGCGCACAAAAGCAAATAAGTTAAGTTTTCTGTAACTGCCCCATAAGCAGTGAGAATGGAAAAATAAAGAACTAGTGGGAAATCTTTCAAGTGATGCAAAAACTGTTGTAAGAGTAAGTAAAATCCAAGCAAGATGAACTCTTTTAATACCTGAAAACATTAAGAGAATTCTGCTGGTACTTTGATCAAACTAGTTCCTTGATAACTGGTGTAAAAGGCTGAAAGGGGGATACTCTCCTGGAAGTGTTTACCTCAGTGTTAGTGAATATTCTCTAGTTCAGAAAAAAAAAGATTAGAAATTATGAGTCAGTGGACGGACTGTAATGGCATTTTAAGACAAAAAGAGATGACTCATCAGTAGAACAGGGTAGGATAAGAGAAGAGGAGGCTTGACTGACCTGGCTATCAATTCTTGTAAGAATGGAAGTGCACAATGGGCATTTCCAGCAATAGTACTGGAGCACAGATACTGAACTATTAGAACTTAAAAGTCTGACAGGATTGGCTCCTCCCTTCTTCACAGAGCCAGAAGAAGACAAACACACAGGTTGTGTTTGACAAGATGGATTTGCCCTTACCCCTCTGCTGTGATGTGGAGAAGCATGGAAGTGGAACACAGAACTCTGTTCTTTAGCTTATTCATCTATTTGCATGAGCAAACACAGACACCCCTGGAGTTTCTAGTGCCAGAACCTTATTTACAGTAAGATGAGGCTGTTTGGTCCTGTCGAGGTACACACATAAAAACTGAGATCATTTTTCTTAGTGAAACAGAGCAAACTCCTTTATCTTGAACTTGTGTACAAAAAGTTACTACCCATAGATGCCCCAAATTCTTCAGGAATATCTTCAAGTTTCTCAAGACTTTTTGCCATATAGGGTAATTACTTACAGTGCTTTTTGGAATATTTTAGATAAAGCATTGTTTATTACAGAAGTCTAACATCTTTGGAGCATTTGCCATGAACTCCCATGATTTCATGGTCAATATCAGGACCGAGGGAAAACCTCAAGTACTGTTGACACATCTTGCACTGAATCAACCATGTCAAATTAGTGTAAACATCATTCTCAAAGGCAAAGCAATGGAAATGCAAACAAAGTTTTCCAAACAGACGTACTAATCTTGTGGAAGACTGGAGCTGTGAAGTCAGGGGCAAGTTATTTAGATAAATGCGTGTCAAGCTGCAAAATCCTGTGTAGGGAACCAGAGGATTTTGCTGACACATTCACACGTCATGTTAAACAAATGTTAAAATGTTATATGTTAGAACAAAACCTAAAGAAAGAAAATTATGTGAGTTCCACAAAGAGAAAGCTGGAGAAGTCCTTCAAGTAGGGAAGGGAGGGTAGAAGGAAAATAACAGGAAATAGACCAGGTCAGAAGGGAACAAATTGCAATCTGCAGCATCTTTTTTTGAAAAAATGAAGGCAATCTTTATGGGCACAATTTTGCTTAGAATGAGTAGAAGTATTACCTGTTTAGAAATGAGCTACATGATCAGATATTTACACCACTTGTCACACCTGGATGCATGCCGCTGCATCAGAAATGGTAAACTAAAAATTCAGTTGGGTGTCTTCCATCAATTAAAAGCGTATGTTAAATTCCTCAATGCATCCCTAGTGATACTGCCTACAATATTGTATTCTCCACTGAATGGAAAGGGAGCAGAGGCAGGCACTGTAAAACAGCATTTAGAATGCAGAAAATGCAGCAAAGACAAGGGGACTAAATCGAAATTATATTTTAAAAATTTGCCACTTAAAAAAAATTTTTTAGCTATGTTTTATTTCAGATACCTGAACTAAAACATAGCTAAAAAAAAAAGTAAAAGGACCCTTCCACCATGAAAACTGTGAAGAATATACTAGCACTCAAAATATCCACTTTCAGACTCATGCATAGAATAACAAAACATACTCCAAGTATTTTGCTAGTGGATTAGAAGAAGCATTCATTCAGAAAAAATATTTTCAATCACTGATTCATGGGAACAGTCTACAGGGTAGAAAAAAAAAAAATATTAGTCTCTTCTGAGTGTTGGGTTGGCCTGACTTTGCTTTATCTCAGGAGGTCAAATGGTGTCACAGTCCATGTGACATAATGTCCAATGTCATAAGGAAATAAGATCCAGTCATCTTCTGCTTCTCTCCTGCTTTGATGGATTTTCTCCAACTGGCAAAAGACATGAAATCCAAGACTTCAGCATGAACTTGACCTGACAAAGTTCAACTCTACAGCAACATATTCTCCCATCTTCAGAAGCAGTATACTCTCACCTGTAGAGTTTAGATTTAAAGTTTACCATACGTATTTCTTACATTAAAATATATATTATAGCTATCTATATATCTCAAAGTCAAGAGGATACCTGCAAAAAGATCAATAAGGGAATAAACCTGCTACCAGTTCTGTGACTGTAAGAGATGACTGAAGAAGAGTTACATTATTCCACTGAAAGAAATCATCCAAAGGTATCCCAATAAACCATACACATATTTCCAGTGGTTCACATCAAGTTTATCCTAAAACTACATAAAGGTCACAATAATAAGGGACTCTGGAGTCTCAGAATTTTTACTGAGCTACTGACATGTCAGGATCAGAGCCCGAGTCCTACAAGCACTACAGATGGCTCTGTGGAAATATACACAATCCTGAATCACAAGAGAGTCCATAAATTTCAGGAAGCATCACTTTAGTAACTTCATTTCATTCCACTTATTTCTATTTTATTCTGTTCAGCCTAAGGGCCCTTACAGGAAGGTGTTAGGAGGGAAAGCTAATCATGTTCTTGACTCCACAGAAGTCAAATATAACCTACATCTTTCTAAGAATATAAAGCAAAGTACCATTCCTAATGGTATGTGTAAAAGTTAATTATTCCTTACTTCATCCCTACCTACAAAAAGGGATATCATCACATTAGTGTAGGCATTCCACTAGACTCATTACAAGCTCAGTCTGCTGAAGTGAGAGCAATGAAGGAGTGTATTTTACCAATTAATCTGAGATATCATGTCAGGGTAACAAAATGCTTGAAACTTTATACCTTCAAATGCAGAAATACAAAACTGCCACCCACAGGCGGCCTCTTGACAAGATGCACTTAGCCCAGAGTATGAGGACACAAGAACAGGAGAAGGGTCTGCTCACAGTACCCAGTCTATGTATTTACCCAGGCTTGAGAGGTCTGTTTCCAATTTCAAATTTACACCACTGATATCCCAGCACTATCCAAGTCAAAGGTCATCTAAAAATCATTAAATGGCTGAAAATAGAAGCACTATAGTCATTTTATCTCATGAACACATAATGAATTCAACTTTTCCAAGTACTTCCTTTGTTACTTCATCATGTTTGTCTGTCATTGAAAACATCTCCAAGTCTATGCTCAGAAGCTATTTAATTTCTAAAAATAACTAAATTATTTCCTTTTGACTACAAAGCAGACTCTATTCTTAAATTAGATGGTCTAATATACATTATAAAAGGCTGCTAACTTCCTGACAGATAGGAAGAGATCCAAAAAAATTTTGTCAGTATTTGCCTACCAATAATTCTGGATTTCTAAAATACTCCTTTGCATAAAGGACCTGAAAGTAACCTAACAACACCAACCCATATGGTCATACCATTTTCTCATGTGGTAGTTGAGATATATTATTTATTGTCAAAATGCAGCTACTGCAGAGGTTAAGAAGTGAAAATAGGAAAGACAGGCACATGGCTGAGAGGGCAGAATAAGTTACAGACTTCCCTAAAAAGGTAATGTATGCTTTGATTTTTTGAGTGTCGCCTCCATCTTCTGTTCTATCCACACACAAGAAGTTTACACTTGAGTTCAGCAATGTCTTAAGCAAAGATAGTGTGTCTATTTATTGAGAGGAGAGAAAGAGAACAGAGAAATATTAAATTAATAAGGTGGGCCATCAGGAAACCAGGATTGCAAGAACCATGTTAGAAGGATAACAAACAAGGAAAAGTCCAGCTACAAATTGGGCACTCATTTGTGAAGAGGCAGACTTGGGGTCCGTACTCAGGTCCTAGGATGTTTTTCACATTTTACAACAAAGTCTTTGAAGTCAGTGAAAAAGTGTCAGTGCAGAAGAGAACAAGAGAGATAAGAAGTGTCTTTAGAAGTAACCCAGGAAATATGAATGAGATGCTACATCACTACCTCTTCCCAGCTGAATTATCTTAAATTGTAAGTTACAGGGCTAGGATGCTTTTCACTTGGCTCCATTCCAAGTATGTCCCATTTAAGGCACTGCTCTGGACTCCAAGATGTTTGAAATGATGGCAGGAATTGCCATCAATTAGGACATCTGTTAGGCAGGGCAAGTAGAAGGAGTGTGTCTCTTCTAAAATGTCAGGAGTTACGAGAAGGTTACTAGGTCACTATTTTCTCAGATATTTATGGATTAAGAACTGAGCCATGGCCAAGTGGTGAGAAGATGGACTGTCAAGGACAAGTACACCTTGCAAACTTGTTCTTCTCCTTTTGTCTCAGAGATAAAATTATTCTGGGGTGAATTTACGTAATGCAACTAGGGTAATTCAGTATCCCAAGAAATTAAGACAGGAGTGGTAACATCTGGTCTCAGAATTTAGCCAAGGAGAGTTAAAGCTAATATGAGAAATCATGTAGGAAGGAAAGAGAGACATCTAACAAAGCAGGAGTGTAGAACTGATTGATTAAAGCCACAAAAGGAATGATCAGACTGGGTGAAGACTGACCTGTAAACTGAGAACCAGTAGTAATGGGAATCATGAACAAAAATAAGGAGTTTTAAACTGGAGAATGTATGAAAAGTAAATTAATAAGCAAATTGGAAGGCACCAGATGTAAAGAGCTCAAACTGCAAGGGTGGTACAACACTGGAAGAGGTTGCCCAGAGAAATTGTGGATGTTCCATCCCTGGGAGTATTCAAGGTCAAGTTGGATGGGGCTTTGAGCATCATCCAACCTGGATGTATCCCTGCCCATGGCAGGGAGTTTAGAACTAGATGTCCTTTAAGATCCTTTCCAACCCAAACCATTTTGCGATCCTATGATCCTATGACTGAAACTTGCAAAGAAACCAAACTGGTATAAGAACCCTGAGAAACAGATATTGGGACTGGGCAGGTGAAATAATGAAATAGGAATGGGCAGAGCAGTAGAGAAAAGGGATGAGAACAAGGAAGGCACAGGCTCAGAATAATTGAGGAGGCAAATCTCCATGCATCAGATCCAGCACTCTTCCACCTCCAGAACCTGGCACAGATTTTAAGATGGTGAACTCTGTAAAGTTTGTAAAGATATCCAATTTTCCATTCATGTCTCCCCATTCTTCTAGGCTAATGGTTATAGACATGGAAGAAAACTACCTGGCTCTACACAGACCACAACTCAGCTGAGATTTTAAACCAAAAATGTTATTAAAAATAAAATAATTTTTCAGATCTCCTCCTTTTGCACTCAGCTGTAGAACATAACTAGACCTTATCAAAAAACATATGTATTTGTCCTAATACCTTGTCTACTCCTGGTGACCACTAAAAAGGGGGCTATTTACGAAGCTTTAGAATCCTCAAAGATGGGCAGCCATGAAAGTACTTAAGACGAAACACTGCCAACAGTCCCTGAAGGTATTTGAAGGTTGGGTCTGAGGCCATCAGGTCAGAAATCAAGCTTGTAATAACCAATTCTCCTAACTGACAGCCTGTAAACAAACCCCTCTGAAAAGCTGGATTGTAGTCACAGCTTCATTCCTTGGAACCAGACACAGGCAAGTAACTGGAGGACAGATGCCAGGAAACTGCCAGAACAAGAGTATGCAGGTACAACACACTTGAAATACCACGTGAATTGCTAGCACACTACAACAGGGCTATCTGTTGTTGCATTTTCTGTACAAGTGCCATGAACACAGTTCTTCAGAAAAAAAATTAATAAGGAGATAGCTCAATGTCAGCAAGACATTTTCTTCATTATACTTAATAATATTCTTAAGTGTAACAAGGAAATATAGTGAGATAAGAAACATTTTACCTTCTTGTCTTTCAAATTCTCTGACCCATTGATTTTGTAGATGATTATGCTGTGGTGATGTCAAATCCATACTATGCCACTATGTTTCTCTTAGGACAGAGAAACACAAGTCTGTCTCAGTAAAATTACCTTATTTCTTCTTTCACACATAACCTACATTAAAAAAAATTACATTTATCATGCTACAATTTACTTCTATTGATAATAAAGACATGAAGACATGTAACTATCAATATTCAAGGCATAAAAGTACAAGGCAAGTATTCAAGGCATACTAGTACAGCAAATTAGTTCAACTGTTATATTCTCACGTAAGAAAAAGAGCAGATTAAAAAAAATAAAACACAAAAAAACCCCCACAACAGACTGAAAAAAAGCTTTGATTAATGTTTAGAACTATTTTATGAAATTTTAAACTTAGAATCAATTAAAATCAGGTTTGGTAGGCTTATAAAGGATTGAAAGGAATGGTAGAAACAAATTCCTGAAAGAAGAAAAATTGCACCAATATGATCTAATCTTGTTTGAATTAATTGGCTTGGAAGGGAAGGAAACAATCTAATAGAAAAAGCTGCACATGAGAATAAGGGAGCGGGATCTACAAATAACAAGCTGAACAGAAAGCATATGTGCCTATATGAAAAGACAAAGAACATGCTGGAGAAAAAGGAAAGGAAAAATGGGACAGAGGACAATAAAATTTTCAGCTGTCTGCAGAAAAGCAGACAGAAAACCAATAGTCTCCAATTTTTGATATTTTACAATCAGAAAGAACACTGAGTTCACAGAAAAAACCAAACAAAACACAAAAAACAACCAACTAAAACTAACAAAACAAACAAATAACCTCACCACACAGTGGTTTGATTATTTTTGATACTTTCATATGATTTTTAAATGTCCACTCTTACGTGGAAATTTGTCTGATTTTTGCCAGGATGGTTACAGGCAGCATACAATAAAAATCTATAGAATGTCTAAACACCCAATAGGGATGCAATTAAATGAGGCAATGACTAAAAGAGTATCTTTCCATAGTGAGATCAAACAATAAAAAGAAAGAAAAAAGAAAAGGACAATCAAAATAAGAATGTATTCTGAACATCAAATCACCCTCACAGTGCAAAGTCTTAGGCAGGTTTTTTCTCTCAAAACTTCAGGATAAAGAGGACAGTATGGAACAGCCCTCTCCTTTTTTAAAGGATGCATCTTCCTCTCTTGACTTCACACTACAAAAGGCACCCAGGTTTAATGTTTAACTTTACTATTACAATACCAGCAGCCATTATCCTGTTTGAAGGAGAAAATAACTTAGAGGCTTTCTACATGCCACCATACCACACAGAAAAAAATATTGACGTTTTATTTATGTCTATACATGAACTTAGCAATAGCAACATCATTAGATAGGCAATAAAAAAGAGACACAGTGGGATTCAAAGTCTTTGTACACATCTTCAGAATATAACAAGTAGCATAAGAAACTACAGGGATATTAAGCAGAAAATGTTACATACATTCATCAGTTTGTTGTCTACATCAGAAGAATTTAAAATGATAAATTTTCTTCCCATTAGGAAAAAAAAAAAAAAAAAAAAAAAAAAAAAACAAAAAAAAAAAAAAAAAAAACGTAAAATCACCCTGTAGGGCAAAGTCTTTGTATTTTGTGGTTCTTTAAATTTTTTTGTCATTCCAAAAATATCCTGAGGTGCGCTGAACTACACAGCAACCTAAAATAGTCCCACAGGAACAATCAGGAGTGCTACAAGCAACTAAACAGTGCAGAACAGCTCAGTTACACTGTTTAAAGTGAATGATACAAACTAATTTAGCCTAGAAGACAGAGACAAGTGAAACACCACCAGCATCCACCACATTTCGGTCAATGTTACCTGAATCTCTCACAGCTTTCCAAAGATGGTGCTCCAACAGTGAAGTCCTTATCTTGCCGGTGGCTTCGCCCCCAGACAGCCGCAGGCAAACGCGTGTTCCGAAGCCTGTGTCGCACATTGCCAACATCCCCACACCGGGAGCAATCACAAATCCCGACAGCTGCAGCCCGAGCACAAAGAGGGCACCGCACAGCCCTTACGTAAGGGAGCAGTTTTGTAACAGCGAGAGGAGCCCACTCAAGGGAGCTCCAACCACAAAGCAACCAACTTGGGAGTGCTGTTTACAAAATAAATAGCGGCAGGGTGTTAGCAACTCCGCGCTGTCACTGACAAGTAACTGAAGAGCAAAGACTCATTCTTCAGAGCCAAAAGGGTGCTCCAGGCAAAAAAGTTACCGAGGGGCACGGGTGGTTTTGCAGCTGCGGTATAGGATGCACGCTCCCGTTGGAATGCGGAGGTGTAACAAGGTACACAACCCCCAAAATCCTAACCCCACAACACAGCTGTCACCCTACATAAATACAAACATACCACCCCTCCATAGCCAAGAAGTCCATTCACCCAATAGATTGCAAACGCTGTCGTGAGGCCAAATACAGGTATCTAAGACTTCTCTTTTTTAGACTGTAATCAATTCAGGACACCAGCCATCTCTCGCTTTACACATTTTTTAGAAAAATTAGACTTCAACCTCAACTGGGTTTTCTAGGTGTTATCAAAAAATAATAAATTATTGTACCAAAATACTAAACAAGTCCTAAGTGAGAGTCTCTGGACCATAGTTAGCAGAAGAAGTTAAAGGAAACTCTTCGATATTTATAAACAACTCACCAGTACCTGATACACACTTTTAAAGTAAAATTCAGTAATGCTAATGAGTGATTATAAAATAGTGGTGTAAACTGTCTGAACAGACTGAGAATTTGCTTAAAATATTATAACTTTTTGGAAAAGTAGTATTAAAAGGGATTATTTTCACCCAATATAAACCATACATGAAGTATTAGACTCCCTGCAATTGTAAGGGCCAAATCCCACTCAGTTCACCTCAACCCCTCACCCATTTAGGGGAGGATAATGTCTCATACAAAACTTTAACGTATGGACTTGGATATCAAATACTGACACAATGAGAAATGCAGTACAAATATCAAATGAGAACACAAAAAAGAAAAAACAAAAGGAAAAAAAAAAGAAAAAAGCAAGGAGCACTAAAATGTAACATAAGAACACAAATAAGATGGGTAGAATTCTGTGCTTTTCCTCCTTAATATCCTGGAGCTGGAAATAAATTCTACATTCAGAGAAGAGAGACATGTGAGAAGTCCGAGTTTCACACTGCCCCACACAAATGAACCCAATGTGAGTGCTCCAACCGGTAGACACCTCTGAACGTCACCCTTTGCAAACAAATACTGTCTTTGGACACAGACATGTAACTTCAAATCTAGAAACACGTATTTTGCAATCAGAACATAAACAATTATGTTCAATCTGATTATAGAGGGACTTACTGTACTGTATGTCTTTCCTTGAGAGTTTTTGAGGGTTTTCATCATCTCTCTTCAATAAACAATATTACTTTGGGTATAAAATTTTCAAGACAAGGTTAGGGAAGGGAAGAAGAAAAGCAAAAAATTGGATCCTCTCCCAACACCTAGAAACAACCCAAGCAATTTTCAGAATTTCATTCAGATTTGAAGTTAAGGAAGCAATGATTGGAGGTGATTTTAACAGCTCTATACACTCAACTGCAAACGCAATTGCAAATAAATTGCAAATGTAAATAAATTGACAACATGTTTTGGCTCAATTTTAAGATCTGAAGCCTGGAAACTTCTATCAAGTGCAATCTAGGTCTTTCTGAGTAAGTGTGCTAAAATTAGTGTTTTCTTTAGAATCACTTCTACTTAAGTTCTGGACAGAAGTTCTGGACAGAAAATGAGTGACAAAATGCATTTAAAATAGGGATAATTTATTATATTTTAAAAAGAATTCATTAGAATATTTACAAAGCTCAAGTCAGAAAAACCAGTCTTTCTTTTTAAATTTTTTTTTTTCATTTAAGACATTTTCTTTCTTATTCCTCTCTTGCTCCGTGATTTCTTTTTTCTGCCTTCGAACACAGGTTTGGCAGTCACCATGACTACATTTCCCAGGTCTTCATCCTCACCACTTGAGCTACTGCACCCCTTTTTCTCTTTATGGTCTGCTGTCTCTGTTGCAGACATGTTTTTCCTCCTTTTGCTCTTGCCTAAATCTCTGTCTTTGGATTCCTCCACTGAGGAGTCACTAGAGGTTTCTGAAAGGTGCAAATTTCCAACAAAACCACCTCCATATAAAATTTCTTTTCTGGAATCTGAATGTTTTCTTCTCTTTCCACTCTGTACTTTTGCTGCTGCAGCTTGATTTGCACCACCTGTGGTACCTTCCCCTTTCCTTTTCCCAGGCTGTTTAAGTTCCATCTCTGTGACAGCAGTGGCCTCCTGAATTTCATCATCTGCTTCCTTTTCCTTTCTCTTCAGACAAGTCACAGCTCTGCGCAGCCTCTGACTTTTAATAGCTTGTTTTTCGTGCTGTTCTAGTTTGAAGAATGAATCAATTCGAAGCTGAGTCTGTCAAAAATAAAACAGAAACACAATTTTGTAATGGGAATTCAATTGTTTACTACATTATAAAGCATCTGAAACTAAAGCAGGACAAAAGAGTAATGAAATTAATATTAATATATATGCACATAGATGTGAACAATAAGATGCATCCTTACAGTAATACCCATACTTTACAATAAATTAGGCAACAAGAACCTTTACAGAAATTAATAATTATCAAACTCCAGTGAGATTTCATAAATATTTTGCTACTGGTGATTAGACATATGTTGCTATTGTCAACCCTAATACAGAGAATCTCTGTAGTGCTCTTAAGTATGTCCTTACGAACACATCCTTAGCTTCCAGCTGTTAAAGCAGAATGTTTACTAAGTAAATGCTGTAAGTGCACTTTGCATTTGTGCTTCCAAGTGCAAGAACACGCAGGCTTTTGCCCTAAGTTCACTGCACCACATGCTGCTAGAGTACAAAGACTGAAAAGAAGAACCAATAGTCCTCACACAGTGTGGATTTGTGCTATTCAACCACAGCGGGGCTTCTTGTACAGGCTAAGACAGTCCTCTACTTTTTCCCTAACAACAGTCTTGGAGAGACATACACTTCCAAAGGATATTTCAGTCAACCAGAAAGTGTATATATACAACTATGGGGCTCTCACTTCACTCAGTGAAACAGAGAGCTAGAACACTGGTTTCAACAACGTATCTATTTGTGTATGGCAAAGGGAAAAAGAATCTGAAATTGGGGATCAATTTTACAACCCACTTTGACAGCCTCCACAGCTGGCATCGCTACTCACTTTCAAGTCTTAATAAAGCTGGCAGAACAACTACTTGGAAATTAGAGTAATATTATTAATGGGCACTTGGCTCAACAGTTCAGTCTGCACTCATCCTCAAAGGATATGTACAGCAACAAATGGGCAGTGTCACTCCAGCAAAATCTCAGGGGCACTTTAAATATATACTTTAGAAAGTGTTTATAGAACACTATCTTCTAGAATTACTGAAGTTGCTTGAGGTACCTGTAGATTGACTGTGTCCACAAAAAACAGAAGCCTGGACTTGAGACAGGAGCTTGATAGGTAAGGAAACTTGAAACCAGCGTCTGAAATTATGCAGAGTCCCTCACAGTACACTCAAATCATACAGAAATGAAGTCTGGAGAAGCAAGCTTAATGACTTTAAAAAAATAAATACACAGAAAGATTAAAAACCAAAGCCCAGCTTCTCAGAAAGATAATTTACTTCAAAGCCTTGCTGTTCTTTTTAAAATGCTTCTCTCACAAATTTCTAGTTATCCTCAAATTACAGATAGATTTTCACCTGCTGCAAGTTCATCTGCTTCATCACAGGCAAAAGGATTCCATCTATCTTTGTCCTAGTCCAGCCAAAGTGATCTTTGCAGAACGTGCAGAAAGTTAAGGAACTTTACAAAATGGCTACTACTGGTATTTTGTAAACAGATAAAATGAGAATTCCTGAAGTAAACAATGTCTGGAGGAAAGCTGCTCCACTTCGAAGTTTTTTCTACTACAAAATCAGACAAAAGACTCTGGGTTAAAACAACATATCACAACCATGCTGCTACATCTCCATTGGTTGCAAAACATTTCTCTAATATCAATATTTCCCAACACATGTCCCAGTGAAGATAGAACTCATTTTGGCTAAATAGCATTACCACAACACAAAATGCCTATAAATGAACCTTATTTTTATACTTGCACCTACTGGAAGTTTCATTTACTGTTTAAAATACTATTAGCTCTGCATTTATTGTCATCTGCTTTTCAATAGTTTGCTGCAGCTCAGACTCCAACTGAAGCAAAAAGTAGACATTATTGGAAGAAATGCGGGGAATAACTGGAGATAAAGTGCAGACTGAAACACCCTTTCTGTCTAGACTTCAAGACTTATTTGTGAAAATTGGCAAACATACAGAGGGAGTGTGCAAACAATCCCACTTCGAGAGGAGAAACAGGCACAGGACAGTTACAGAAATATAACAGTTGCAGAAATACAGTATCATAACAAACTAGTCAGTTCAGCTACAAGATGCCTTTGCATGCAAAGTGAGGCAGTGAACTCTCTCAGGAGGGCAGAGCAGCCCTGACTGCCACACATGCATGGCTGCATTCCCTTCTGTTCCAGAGCTCGTGTCCTTTTAGAGGAGCACATGCAGATAGGGCTTGGGGCCCCTCACAACAAAGAGATATTAAGGACTTGACACTCCATTACTGACTCCTTATGAACTTTGAGTACTTTTACCTAACAAGTAAAAGGATATTCTCTGATCTGCTCTACATCAGGCTTTCCCCAGGTGAATGAACCCCTTGACTCATCCACCACAGGCTTCAGGTATGCTTCTGCCACTGCTGGATTTGGGAAACCTGAATAAAGCTGTAGCTCCCGCAGTTTCTTCTTGACTTTGGTGTCACGTGGATTAGGCCTCACTTTCTTATTCTTCTGAGCCTCATTCCACCACTCACTGAAAAAGAGAGAAAATTATTAATTTGCCTCATAAAATTTGAAATATTAAGAGCTACCATGCTAATTTCAATACCCTTAGTCTCCCTACTTCAATTACCACAAGAGATGATGTAGAAGATGTCCAAATAAAAGACAGCCAAAGGGACAAAAAAATCTTAAAAGTAGAAAAGATAAAACATACACATTAAATGCAGCTATTGTAAGCCACGGTAGCAAATATCAGCTGGATTCCCCATAAACTGCTAAACAGAAGGCCTCAACTTCAGCCTAACTTGCAGAGGATGTTCCACACACAATGATAATTCTGGAGGTTTCCCGGTATGCAAGGAAAAGAAAGGAAAAAACCAAGACTTCTAATCATCCTTGC
This sequence comes from Chamaea fasciata, assembly GCF_029207755.1. Lineage (NCBI taxonomy): Eukaryota > Metazoa > Chordata > Aves > Passeriformes > Sylviidae > Chamaea > Chamaea fasciata. The sequence continues at coordinate 78,697,117 of NW_027094087.1, read as the reverse complement.
TATTGCAAATACAGCTACCTTGGCCCTCTTCAAATCTTGCTCTTGCCCACACCCTACCTGCCTGTCTCCTCCCAGGTCATCCATTCCTCAATCAAGTCCCCTTTCTCTATGAGCAAGATACAGCAACCAACCCAGGGAGAAAGAGCCTCTGCTCCACTATGAATCCAGCTCTCCAACAAACTTAGGCAGATGCACAATTCTACAGCTGTTCTGCAGTCTTTAATTGTCGGTGATTCCTATATCAATCTGTTACTTTATCTACTTGTCATTCCAAAGAGTGACATAATGGAGTCATGTTTTACAGCCTACTGAGTCTCATTAATGATGGTCATATGTCTTGCTGCATGCTTAACCATCAGAAAAGCCTATTTACTAATAATTACAGTATGAAGATACAAAAAATCAAATCACAACGAAGCATACGCGAATTTTAAGAGAGGTTCTAAGCCATGCCCAGGAAATTCATTTAAAATCTCCATCGCTGTTACAAAGCCAACATTTGGGATGCCCTCAGTGTAGTCACTTCCAAGCAAGTATGCCAAATTAATTAGCTTGCTTCTATCCAACCCTGAAAAACAAAGTGTATTCAGCATTTATTATCTTATAGAATAAAAAATATTATCAGAAAGGCAAAAACTGAAACGAACACAAAGGCATTAACTCCATAAAACTATATTTAATTTAACATTAGAATTTGCTAATTTATATTCTGGAGCAATATCAATATACTCAATATACAAGCACAAGAATAATTTTGCTAACTTGGCAAATATATCTTGCCAAAATGAAAATGTTACAGTGGACATCAGGAGGAATTTTTTCATGGAAATGATTGTTAAACGTTAGAATGACCTGTGCAGTGAGGTGGTGGAGTCACCATCCCTGGAAGTGTTCAAGAAACAACTGGATGTGGCACTCAGTGCCATGGTCTAGTTGACAGGGTGGTGATCAGAGAAACACTGGACTCGATGAGCTCAAAGGTCTTTTCCAACCTACATAACTCTGTGACTTTGTAATTTCAAATCAGGGCTATTAAATTTTTTTTTTTTTTTTTAACATTTATTACATCCAGTTACTGTCCTGTTCTCATCTAATGCTGACTTGAATGGAGTAATGCCAGAATCAAATAAAAACATTCTATTCACATTCTAGTCCATAATACCAGTGCCTCTGCTTCCTAGAAGTGTTCTTCAACTGGGAGTCTTTTGCTCTGTGCTGGTTACTAAGTAAACCAGAAGAGCCCATGAAACAGCCAGAAAGGAGAATAACTCAGCTGACCACTTCTGTTTGATAGGCTGCAAAGTCTGAGGCAACCAGACTGATTTTTAGTGATCAGTTTCAAGAGCTTAGATTTGAAAAAAGTACTTTTTTAAAAATTCCATGCAGAAAAGGAGGGGCGTGAGTCTAAACACACAAAGCAAGACAAGATCATCATCATGCTAGTCACAATGTCCATCAGCTGTCCAGACAGAAGAATTTCTGCAATGCATGGGAAAGAAGAAGTACAAGGCTGCAGAGGAATGTGACAAAGACTGATGATGACTATTTTTCCCCAATAACTAACTAACTAACTATTTGGCTCATCACATTAAAACCAGTTAAAAATCACAGACATGCTTTTACAGCAATCCCTTCCAATTAAGCTACAGTAGCTTACTTAAGTAGGGGAAAAATATTTTATTCAATTTGCTGGAAGAAACCAAAGCTACATCTTTCACCACATAAAAATGTTATGAAATTTTACATGCTACTACTTCAAAGTCTATAGCCTCTCAAATTGAAAATGTCAAAATTGATTTTAGAAGAATTCTGCTCAAGACATAATAACAAGTTTAAATTGACTCATATTTTGCCTAATACTCTATGCGACACTGAAGCTTAGTAGTTCAACAGAATTGCCAACAACTTGATTAAACTAGCTCAAGAGCAGTCAGACAGAAGAAAAAAATCTTTCAGTGTCAACTACATGATAAATGTTTTACACATATTCCAGATCCTCTTTTAATATATCACATCTCAGTATGTCCAAAACTAACTTCCATTTCCAGAAGACTAAAAATCTGATGGCATCAGAATATCATTTTCCCACCACATCAGAAAAGTCATGCTAACATTTACCCAGAAACTGGTATAATAGTTCATATCTCCAGCCTTCATGATCATTACACTAACCCAGTATATTAAATGCAGGCGGCCTGCAAATTCGGGGAGTCATTTGGCAGTAAAACAGCAAGCTAAGCAAATGGCTTTAGAGACTCTCCAAAGAACAGACATTGAATAATATTCACAAAATTCTGTAGAAAATACAAAGATGACAGAACTGTCTTATTAAAAACTGTGTTTAACAAATCAATACCAGAGGCTTACCTAGCTCATTCTGAAAGTCAACATACTGGTAATATTCTACATATTTGCTCTGACTGAAGAAATTTTTATAAACATGCCGTGCACCAAACAACCAAACATCACTGTCATCAGTGATTGTCCCAGAGGTCTGATCAGTCAGGTCCAGTATGGCACACTGGGCCTCTGCCTCTGTCGGAGCTTCGATATACGGAATGCCAAACAGACGGAGCAGCTCCTGCAGGATGGAAGGAAAACAGTTAATAATTCATCTAAAGAGTTAGGTCCTAATACATTTCTGCTGGACTCAGAACTGCTAGATTCACACTTGGGAGTCATTTCATATTTGACAACAAACCTTCAACTTCTGGTAAAAAGTGCCAAGCTCAGTTAAGTCAAGGGGTAATTCTCACTCAACTCCTCTCAGGCAGACAGAGCCATCTAAGTCAAGCACTACTTGAGCACTCTTCTACCACACAGTTGGAGAACCTGCCATCTTAATTACACAAGCATACTTGAGTATTGTTTTGCTCAGCAAGAAGAGAACTCTATGCATTACAAATTACGTGGGTTACATGAAAGAAAGATGCAGGTTAAATATTAAAAGTAAAATAAAAAAAAAGTCATACTTAAAAAAAAAAATTGGTTATCACTTCATCTAAGAAAGTAGTATGAAAGCATGAGAAACATTCATATCAAGCAGGAAACAGTGGGAAAACTAATCATTCCTTGGAAAGTGTTTTGATATGCCTCTATTTTAAAGCATTTTTGCTTTTATGGGATACATTACACAACCTCAGTGAAATATCCCACACACACTATGTTTACAGACTCGTGCAAGTTGCATAGGTCTGGATTATGTTCTCCACCCAGACGGCTTTTGAAGCTTGACAGAATCAGTCTCAAGACTTTAAATTTTCACTGTAATTAAGAATAAAAGCACAAGATCAAAAGACTTACAACTATTAACAGTGTGCCTATGATTACATGGCATGTAATACTACAAAAGCAATCTATTGGCCTTTAAAAAAATCGACTGAAGAAACAAGTATGTGCAAATATTTAACCAAGATTAAATATAATTTTAAAACTACCTAAACTGTCCCATTAAGAAAAAAAATACAAGCATTTACATATTTCTCAGAATTAATTTGTTAGCCTAAGTTATTACATCACAGACACTATCATTTGTCTACTATATTATGGGTTTGTTAACCCAAACACATTGTATTAAACCTTGAAATACTGACACAGAAGCAATAGACTTATTTAGGCATTATTGGTGAGATTCCTTCAAATTGCTTACTCAGGGCATAACCTATACAGACTTCTTGTAATATTTTAACATTTTAATCCCTAGGGGATTATACCTAACACACAGACTGCATCAATTCTTTGCTGATGAACACAGCTTCCTAGTATGTTTTTGTTCATTTTGTACCTTTCATAAAAACAGGCCACTATCAAACTGGCCCAACCTTTAAAGTTGAAGCTTAAAAGATATACTGATTTACCCATAACTATATTATTATTTTATAACATTATTACACTTATTTAAAATAGTTGGAAGTCAAGATTACTTCAACACTTTCAATATTTTAAATCAAGCAAACTGAAGAAAACAAACTCGTAAGAGGGGAAAAAAGGTGACCTATAATTAACCAAAGTTACTAATACCTTTTGAATAAATGACTGGGGTGGAGGAAGAAAACCAATCAAAATGACTCAGTACTACCTGGCTTTCCAAGAACATCTGTCCTGTTACAGAAGCAGCAACACGTTCCTGCTGCTGTTTTTGAGACTGAAGTGTATTCTGCTCAGCAGAAAGGTCCTTTTCTAATTCCTCTAGTTCTTCCTGAAAATATAAGCCAACAACATTATTATTTCAACAGTTCAGGTACACTTAGTAAAGCACAAAGTCTCCAACTACAATTATTCTAGTAGCATATGTTCCATTAATTCACACTAGGAAGCTGTTGCAGCTTCTCTAATGCAGTAAATTTTAAGACCAGAGATGGTCTAGTCATCAATTTGCTAAAACCTTGAAGTTTTCCTTTGATTTTAGGGAGATTATGATTAACTACCTTTAAAGATCAGTTCCCATACAATTAGATACCTATGTGATAAAGCACAAAACAATAAGCAGCTGTTCAACAGTTTTCCTTGACAACTATTTGGAAACAAAGCACTCCAGCACAAGCTCCAAACAAGAAAAAACGAGTTACCAAACTGATGTCTTGCCACTCGTCCACTGCAGCTTTACCATCAGCTTCTCTTTCAGCATTCTGAGGGTTTCCCAACTGCACCTCATCAGACTCTTTCAGCAGGTCCAGTGTGAAAACATCAGGTCTGTCTGTCTCCACTTCTGGAAATGTTGGTTCATCATCCATTTTTTCACCATATTTAGTAGGAAACTCAGCCTCATTACTGACCTCAGCATCCACTTCAATAAAGCTTCCTATCAGAGGAAAATAGAGACTTGTACACATTTTTAACTTGGGTATTGACTTTTTTCTTCAGTATGCAGCAGATAAACATAAGGATTGTGAAATTACATAAACCAAGTGGCTGACTGGTTAATACACCAGTGAAATTCAATGTACATAACATGCTTTCCTGATTCTCCATATTCTATACTCAGAATTCAATGATAAAATGTGACACCAAGGGGAAAAACACAGCTCAGATTTTCTTCCTGCCTCCTATATATGTGGGAATGGATGCCTTTTCAAGTATTTCTTCCTAAGACAAAAGGTTACTTTCAACTGACTACAAATACAATAGTGTCCTATTTTCTTATCCTTTTACACAATCAAAAAGCACATACCATCAGAATCACTGTCTTCAGACTGTGATATCCCTTCTCTTTCCTCCTCAGGATTTCTTGCTTCTGGAAAAAGTCTAATATCCTCAGATACATTCTCCTCTGTTTGTGAAATTATTTCCTGTGTATTTTCAGAAATTTTCAAGTTTTGCTCATTTTTAGAAAGCTCCATTGTTTCAGCATGAATCAAAGCATCCATACTAGTTTGCACAGGGGAACAGCTTGGCTTCCGCAAACACAAATTCATATCCTTATCTCCCAGTGCCTTTAAGTCCATTTTGGAACCATGTTTTTCCTTGTCTACATCTTCTTTGTCTTTTCTAGTATTGTTAATGTAGGAATAATTTTCAGCTCTGGACATACTGGTATCATTCGGTGAAATAATTACATTTTCCTTAATTACATCTTCTGTGTCTTTTACAGTGTTGTCAGTGTAAGTTTCAGCTATGGATATACTGGTGTCTTTGGGTGCAATATGATTTTCTGAGTAATTTTCTTCTTTGTCCATATCTTCTTTACCTTTTCTAGTATTTTCAATAGCAGAATACTTTTCATCTCTGAATATACCAGTGTCTTGGGGTGTAATATGACTTTTTTCCAACTCCTGACTCTTTTGATTAAACTTAGCATCTTGCATAGTCACTTGGATTGATGAAGGAATTGTAGCTGTAGGAATGTTTTTTCTCTCCTTAACTTCAGGAGTCTGCTCTTCCTCATCTGAGCTACTAGGCAGAAAATCCTTCCCTTCTGGTCTTTCTGATAGCACTCCATCAGCCGCAGGAGCAACAACTTCCTCCCCTTTATCATCTTCACCTAGAGCTTGCTGAATTGCTCGCAGTGTTCTTGGAGAAACACTACCTTCCTCTGAACTAAATTGGTCCATTTTCATCGGTCCTGCATCCAGTTCTTCTTCTGAGCTGCTTTCCACCATGGCTGCCTGGATAGCAAGCAAAGTCCGAGGAGATGGGGGTGCTACCACCACACTGTCATCTCCCTCTGTCTGCATCTTGTCAGATGCAGACAGCTTTGCATTCGCAGGAGATTCATTGGTTTTATTATTGGCTTTATTTAATTTAGTCAATTCATGAATTCTTGATGAGGGTCCTGCAGTAGTTTCCAAGTCTCTACTCATAGCTTCTTTCGCTTGAATACCTGAAAGGAAGTTTTGTGTGAAAAAATCCTGTTTTATAGTAACATGCCATTTTACATAATGAACATCATTATGTAAAGATTATTAAACCACTTTTCTACAGGTTTATAGATCACAGTTAATGATGCATAACAATAATGCACATTTCATACAAAGTACCGGCTACATGCACCAATAAACAATACTCAGGTTTTCCTTAAAACTGCCAGTTTTAAGTGTGCCAGAGTTCACACTCCAAACTACAGGTTTTACAAAATTAAGACCTGACATACCCTTTATCAGAATATAGTGAGAAGTCTCTTCAGAGACCACCCTCCTTGATTCCACTTCTTTCACAAAACCACCTTCATTTTCATATTGTGTTTGGATTTCACCCGAGTGCTGTTGATTCATTTCTTTTTGTACATTTTCTATGCACCGATTGAGGTTGCTTTTTTTAAGCAAACCCCTAAGCTGGTACTGGGAAAAGTCATTGGAGTCCTCAAAAAACAAAACAAAAAACAAAACAACACAAACAAGTCAATTGAAACAAAATACCCCTTTTAAGCAAGTTCATTTTCCACACTCTGGAAGAGTGTGGGAATTCTTTCAAGAGTTCCTTTAAGCAGCTAACATTTGTCTTTCACTGGCTGCTGCACTCCCAAGTGACAGCAATACTCTCCTGGCAACATATAAGAATTCTGAAAGGTACCAATAGTGGAGAACATGACAACTCAGTTTTGACTATCAGAGTTCATCCCCACCTGAAAAAAAAAAGCAATTAAAAGAGAATCCACACGTGGATCCTTTTAAAATGATGGTTCTTAGTTTACATTTGGATATAAGCCATCATTTGATCATATTTATTTGGTACTTTTAAAACCTCACTGTAGAATTGACACTACAAGATTCCCCATTTGGGTCTGAACAGCTTCAACACATCTGCCTAAGTTACAAAAGCCTTTTCCCAGCTGCCAGCTCCTCCAACAACCTCAGGGTACGGAATCCAAGTTGTGCTCATTCCGACTGGTTCATCCACACCAGTAGCATGTTACGCAATCTTGGGCATAATGCTGATGAGGCATGAAACACATGATTTTTAACATTTTTGCCAAACTGAATTAGCTCTGCTAATTATAGTGGAAATCAAGAGATAAAGCTGTTAAGAGCCATTATTTCATTGGATTTTTTTTTCTCCTCAAGGTAACATCTCTAATTAAATAGTCCAAGGTATAAAGCTTTCCAGATGTATCCTTTTCTTCATCTGCATTAATAGCAATAGCTCCATTCCCATGCCTTGAAAGCTATTTTAAATATTACCTCTGGCATTGCTTCAAATAATGTTCTTCTTCGCTTTGTAAGTTCTTTAATGTCAGTCAAGATCTCATGTTTTATTTCTGGAGGCAGCTTGTGGAAATCTTCTGATTCAATATCTACAGAATAAGGATTTTCACATAACTGTTCCTATAAAAATGGAAAACAACAATGCATATTTTATATTACAGCACCACAAAAATGACAAAATATTTAGAGCATCATTCCAAACAAAACAAAACACACAAGAACTTTGTTACTACTTCCCATATGGCAAAGAAAACAAGAAAAAAAAGTAACTACTAAGTAATAAAAAAATGTTAAGTACCCCACTGATGTTGACTACACAGGGAAACTTGGTTTTATTCTTTTTTACAAAAAGATACTTAGTATAAATCACAAAAGCAGGTCATATAGCCTCAGCTACTCTGAATTTATCCTTCCAAAGAGGTTCTCCTGCATGAGAACTACTTCAAAGATAAACAGTCTTTCCAAGAGTTCTTTTTTTTTTCCTGTTGATAAAAGCAAAGATAACTTTATTATTTATTATGTTTTCTTCTTAGGTTATGTATTTCTCTTCTCCTCTTCCTATCAGATCAGCACATCAAAAGCAAATACAGAATTTATCTGTGAAAACACAAACACTTAAGTGTTTCAACTTCAGTTCTCATTTGGAGAAGCACAGAAATTTTGTTAAATATGTTGTCCTTTATGTGTATATACACATGCACAACTGCATGGATTTCACCTGCATTGTTACAAAAACCAATGTCTTCTCCATGTGTTTGGAGGAAGTAGTAAAAAGAAAAAGGATACCACAAGAATTTTCTGTTCTGGTGTATTCTAGTGGAGAAATCACATTTTTATTTCCTCATTAATAGGAATTCATAGAGTACTAAAAATTAACTTGTTTGCTTATGAGTAATGAGTAAGACCTATATCTCTAAATAATTGGATTTTCTAAGCTTTTTGTTTGTCTTTTAAGCATAGCACGTGAATGAGAGGATTGTTCACAGTAACAAGGCAACTAGGTAGCACTTACTTGCAACATCTTTCTTTGGCTCATTCTCATTTGCCATTCCTTTTCCTCCTCCTCCTCTGAGCTAAAAATCACAAAGAGAAAACAAAAGGTGTAGATATTTAGGAAAACAGAGTTTCTATTTTAAGCAAAAAGACATCAGTCGTGCCTTTGCTGGTCAAGCACAAAAAGTTGCAGCATCAAACACACACACACACATATATATACACACACAAAGACACATATAAATATATACATAGATCATAAGGATCTGGACAGAAAGTAAGAAGGCAATTTTATGTCAGTTAGAACTAGATGTTTAGACCATGACACAATTCTTACTTGAGCAGCATTTGAAGTATATACAGGTACAGATGTGCAGAGAGTAACCTACAGGGCAGCTTCACATCCTCACTTAGTGTTATTTAAGAAGATGCCACAGGTGTGACAAGTACAGACAAAGCCTGCCTCTGCTGAACATGTCAACACAAAACAGAATCAGGCTGCCACACCCAAGTTTGAACAACCAGTCCCATTTAGTTGTACGGACATGGCCATAGAGACTGAGGTAAACTTTCATCCTTATACATGCATCCAGTGTAGAAATTTAATCTATGGTCTGAAAGTTTATTTTGTCACTTTCCCATAAATAACTAGGAGGCTTCTGTATCCAAAAAGAAACTGAAATAAAACATAAATTAAAGAAATATACTATATATATATAACAGTGTCTCACAGGTCAAAGGCCTTTCAACGTCATCAAAAAGTGTGGTTTATACTTTTACCCAAGTTTATTAACAGCCATTTAAGCTATTTTTCTTAATTCTACCTACCTATTCTTCTCTTCATTCTCTAAAGCAGGCAATACATACATATCATCAATTCCTTCTCTTCGAACTTGTGTAATACTGGGCAAAGCTTCATTTCTTGGGGAAAAAAAAAAAACCACATCATCAATTAACAGCTTCAAAAAGACTTACTGTTACTTATAAACAAGGGGAAAATAATTATTTTTCTTGCCTTTTGCCTGTAAGAGCAGTTTTGACAACATGTCTCTTCAAAAGTGTTTTCAAGAGCTTCTCTGTAGTTTTCCTGGAATCATTGATGGCAATTTCCTTTCTTTGTCTTCGTTTAGCCTATGAAAATAAGATTAACACCAACAAGATTTTGCTGGATGCTGAAGATGCACATCCAGTGAATCTCTGTTACAAATCTGTGTGCTGAGCCTATGAGCTACTCCTAACTCATCCTACACTGAGGGGGACAGAGGCCTCAGAGCCTCTGAATCTATGTGCGTTTCCTCTGTGGGACTCAAAAACAGCTTTAAGCTTCTGTGTACAACTGCCTGTAGAGCTGCATTCAGGCCCATTCGGGGGCACAAGCCAGGCTTGTGACATCATTCACTACTCTGCAACCTGGCTCCCATGCAAATCAAACCTGCCTAGATTAAAGAAGAGCTGCTGCATGCTCTAAGAGCTAACCCAGGCTGGGACTGCAAAGGACACCTGCAGAGCAGCAGGCTTCAATACTCCATCCCCACAGCTCAGAAGCATAAGCAGAACAACAGGAAGGAAACTGAAAAGGGCTGCTTAGTATCAGCAGACATACAGGCTCTTTTAGATTGCAGTAACTCACAAAGGTACTTACCAAGGTTTGTCTCTTTAGAAGAGGTGCCTCTCCATCAAAAACAAAGATAGGTCGAATCCGGAAAAACAGTAACTTGCAGAGTCGATGAAACAGGGTGAGCAGGTGAGCATTCCGTACAGAAACACCACCACGATCTCTGGCTCCCTTTATTGCTTGGTTCAACCAAATACTGATATCTTAAAGAACCACTGAGAGGAAAATAATGTGCTCTTTTACTCATATACCACTTTGGGAGTTCCTACAGAGTGCACAGATTTGACTGAGTGGTTTCCGCCCACAGCTCCAAGCTTGTCTTGTCAAAACCAAGAACATCCAAATAGCTAAGAACTTGGAAGAACAAATCATTGCCCCACTGCCCTGCACAAAAAGCAGAGTGGAAGCAAAAGCACAGCAAATACCTCCCCAGTTATTTTTAAAGGTAAATGACGGGTAACTTCCTTCCACATCTTTCCAGCATTGAACCAAGTATGCAGGACAGGCAAGCTGATACATAAGTATAAAACTTCTTCATCTTGTAGTCCAACTGAGAGCAGCATATTTATTTATAAAGTACAAAATTCTATAGCACAACATTTGTATAAGGAACCTATTAAAAAAGTCTGTTTTCAAAAGATTAAAAAAAAAGCTTAGTATTTCACATATTATAAAACAAACTACTTACCAGACTGTGGGCAATTTACATATAATAATCATAATAATATTAAAAATAAAATAGTCACTTATAAATAAGGAAAATAGTTAAAACAATGTCCCTTGCCACTTCGGTTCCCCGGCTTTACTTTTAAAGGATACCAACAGCAAGAATTTTCCCTTCCAACGTTTCTGGGCTTATGGGTCTCCCGGTGCATTCAAGCAGCTTCCAAAGTCCTTGAACTCCCATTGTCCTTCCTTAGCTGTTCTGAGAGAAAATATGTAAGGCACAAAAGCAGGAATAACCCGAAGATTATGCGGCCCGCGACTGCTTTATTAATTCAAACAGAAATAAGGAGGCAGCCGCTAGGGCCGGGATAGCCAGGGACAGGGAGAGGGGCAGACGGGGGTCGCGATGGCGGACCTGAGGCGGGGAGCGGATCCTGGCGCAGGGACGCGGGAGGGACGCGGGAGGGGAGGCCGGAGTACGACCCCACCAGCTCGGCCCGCCGCCCCCGGGCGCAGGCAGGCCCCGGGCGCAGGCAGGCCCCGGGCGCAGGCAGGCCCCGGGCGCAGGCAGGCCCCGCCCGGCGCAGGCAGGCCCCGCCCGGCGCAGGCAGGCCCCGGGCGCAGGCAGGCCCCGCCCGGCGCAGGCAGGCCCCGGGCGCAGGCAGGCCCCGGGCGCAGGCAGGCCCCGGGCGCAGGCAGGCCCCGGGCGCAGGCAGGCCCCGCCCGGCGCAGCCCCGCGGGCCGCCGGGAGTCGCAGTGCGCGGGGCGGAGCCGGCGCAGGGCCCGGCCGGGAGCAGCCGCCCACACCCGGCCCGCACACCGGGGCCGGCGGCTCCCATCGCTCCCTGCCGAATTGCCGTTCCTGAGGCCGGTAGGCACCCCAGGAGCTTAATACCAAAGAGCTGAGAATAACAGAGACAGAGATCATCGAGTCCAACCTGTCACCGTCCCTTTGTCACGTGGACCATGATCTAAGTGCCACGTCCAGTCTAAACACTCCAGGGACGGTAACTGCACCAGCTCCCTTGGGCAGTCCCTTCCAATATCCGATAACCCCTTCTGTGAAGAAATTCCCTTATGTGCAGCCTAAACCTCACCTGGTGCAGCTTGAGGACATTTCTTCTCATCCTGTGACTTGGTACCCGGGAGAAGAGGCCGACCCCCACCCGGCTACAGACTGTCAGGTGGCTGTAGAGGGTGATAAGGTCAGCCCTGAGCCTCCTCTTCTAAACAATCCCAGCACCCACAGCTGCTCCTCGCAGGACTTGTGCCCCAGAGCCTTTACCAGCTCTATTGCCCTTCTCTGGTTGGAGAATGAAGAAAAAAAAAAAAGTCTCCTGTCCCACAACAAAATCCCAAAATGCAGACCAAAAGCAGTCCTATTTTTCCTATCCCCAGACATGATTTCCCCTGCAGCCTGTGCTCTCTCTGTTCTGCCCCGACCACAGCCCCGGTGCTCCACTCACTGCAGGCAAACCACTACCCGGTAATCCCCGGGCAAAGCTCCCTGCAGCACAACCCTCCAAGGACATGCACCTGGCTCCTGCTAATGCTGAAAAGAATCCATATACTACTATGTACTCTGTGGATGAAGTGCGACAGTCTCCAACCCAAAAGCAAAATAAATGGAAACCCAGAATTTCATCCCAACCTACTTAAGCAGAACACCCAGCTACCACCAGAGGAGAGACTCTGTTTCCAATGCAAATACCATTATTAGGCAAAAGTTATGAAAGACATTTGTAACTCTGGCTATGTAAGTCCCACATCCCCTAAAGAACACAGCCCAAGTACTCTAAACAAATCTGAGCCCTCAGCCCAAATTCAGCCTGCAAAAACAGTCTGAAAAGAACTTGTCTGGAAAAGAAAATTTCAAAACTTACACGTTTTCTTCAGTCATGATTTGAGAAATTAAATAATAGAAGTCACAGTGGCTGCATCGAGCACCACTTTTTATGACCCGAGATCCTACCTGCTTTGCTAAGCAGTAGTTGCAACTCTGATCTGTCGCTTACCTACTTTGCTGAAAGCCTTCACTAAATGCAGGGCCATCATTTCCAAGACAAATGAAAAGCAAACAACAAGATAGAAAACAAATTTTATTGAATGAACAAAAGTCTAAAAGTCTCCCATTTTTGGTTAACAAAAGCAGCAACCTACAAAACCCCTGCATTCCATGACAAATCTTTTTATGTCAAAAAATTAATCCTTGAGCAGGTATGAACATTTGTACACAGAACAATACAACTGTTGAGATGTGTTTGGGCAAACAACTGGATTTATCAGGGAAAGAAAGAAAGAAAGAAAAAGACTTCACCTGGGACACCTGAAAAAGCTTGAATTGTGTGCTGGCTGAGAGGTATATCATCGGGGCTGCCGGCAGTTTACAGCACTTGCATCCCCTTCACACAAAATTAAAAGAGCAGCAGAAAAAGGACAGAGATTTTAAGACTGAACAAGGAAAAGAACTGCCAACAGAACACAGTGTTCAGCTAGCTCATTTGGCTAATGGTAAATGCAGCTTTAAATACTGAATTTCATAAGCTTGTGTTAAATGAGTCCGTGCTCTCATGAGGCTCCAGGGTAAGAATTCAGCCACTTTACCCACAGAGCAAAAGTAATAGAGAAGTTCCATCCTCAAACAGGCAATTCCTTACAGTCGAAAACAGGCAACCGGGTAAGGGAAAAGAAACTGAGACCTGCTTGACAAGATATGATTATCTGACTGACAGAAGTCAAATGGAAATTAAGTGGAGAACGTACATTCTCTTTGTAAATCCAACAAGGCTTTCTAACCGATGTAATTTTTTTTTTTTCATTTGCACTGGATATGGGCAGCCTTACTAAAATGAGTGCTAAAAACAAAGGCAATGTTTACTTTTATCCTTATACCATATGCAGAATAACCCTTTTTTATAATGTCACACCATAATTTTTCATGCTTTTGAACAATAAACATTTTCAATGAAGTCTGTTTATTACATTGACTGATTTCAACCTGCTCTTTTGTTTTCACGGATCAGGACATAGTACAATTATTTCAAAAGAAATTATTGATTTTGCTATCATATTCACCCTTGATTGCAAAATTACAATAATCTGTGCTTATCTGTCACTTTATACATCAGATCTCATCTATTGCAACCATATCAACATATCTGTTTAATAATTATGAAGCTGTATCTTATACCATAATTTCTATTCTTATGTGTTCTAGGACTAATAAATCCCTAATATGTTTTGATTAAAACTAACTTTAATATATCAACTCTATCACCTAAAGTTAATTTTAATCATTTCCATCATAATCATTATAACTCTGATAGCCACTGTTCCTCCTCTCCCGAAGATTGGATTTTTTCCACATAGATTCTTGATGAAAGCTAGCACTGAAAGATCGACCCAGTCGTCCATGTTGTTTCTTAGATATATTATCTTCACTCTCAGATTTGGAAATTCCTTGTCCTTGTGTTTGGGATTGTTTATTCTGTCTAGCATTTCCAAATGGAAAATTCCAAGGACCAAATCTTTGCCAGTTGAGTCTCTGAAAGGCAATGATGCAATGAAGATTTCCTCCAACCTAATCAAAGTAAAATATGGTTTTTGTTAAATACACACCACAGGCACATTTCTAACATATATTGGACATCAACATTTGGGCAAGTAACACAATACTTTCAAAAAGAAAACAAACAAGAAGTGCCACAACATACAAATCAGGGGGGGGAAAAAAAAAAAACCAAACAAAACACCAAGAAATCATATACAGAAATATACAACTTGCATCAATCAGTTCTGATTGTTTCCCAGATTCAACTACTGCTTTCTTTTTCATCCTTCTGATCTTTTTAAGCTATCCATTTTATCCTTCATGGGCCAGGATCACTTCTGCTAGTCTATTTTACTTTCTAGCTACCTTCCCAGCAAGTATCTGTTCTGGTCTATTCTGATCTTGCTGACACAGTCTCCATAGGGTCTTCACATCTGAAAGCATCTCTTCAATCTATTATTTCTCACAGACTTTCAATCTGCAAATCACAAATACATCCTCCACCCATGAGACACAGCCCTATCTATTGGAAAGAAAGCCACATGCATTGACAGTAACTCCACACAAGGGAGACACACACATTCTTTTATGCCTGATCCTACTCAATCGTGCTTTCTTTCCCACTTAAATTTTGTTGGAGAGTTATACCTTATAGGGTCTGTAATTTGTCTGCAGAACATTTTTATACTTGCAACAGTTACATTTTAAACCAGCAAACTTAAATATTCTGACCGAATACACTCTGTATACACAGATATCCTGGTTCATCCTAGCATATACCAAGTTATTGACAATTTATATCTTGTCCAGCAAGTAAATCTAAATGACTTGGTATGCAAGAACCCACATAATACTTTTGTCTGCAGCAACACTTCATAACAGAACAAATTCTTTTAGTGAAGGTATCTTACACTGCTGAAGTATGAGTAAGTTAGCAAAAACCTACCATGAGTTTCCTGCAATCTTAGTGAGTTTACCATACCTTCTTTGTTTTTCGATGTTGCAATCCTCTCTCTAGGTGTCGAATATCTAGATATTCTGGATTTTGAGTGTTTAGGTCAGTGACAATATCTGTCCACCTACAGAATAAAATCATTACTACACAGCTGATATTTATGAAACCTCAGCAGCATGAAGACTCACGTACACATACAGGCAAATACAGACCTATAGCTTTAAACAGTCTTATCTGTGATTTAAACATCAATGAATGTGTAAAGTTACAAAAACCTCAGTATTAGAGCCATCAAGCTAGATGTGAAAGTGACATTTTTAATCAAAGCATTCACTGTGATTATACCTGCTCTTGGGAAACACCTTCCAAAATGAGTAAGAGCACCATGAGTCATAGTTACATTCCTTATGCTTACCAATTCATCAGTTTGGGAAAGAAAGAAGCAAAATGTGGTTTAGGCAAGGAGAAACATTAACCTCTTTTTTTCATTTAAACCTCTCCTACCCTTTTGTATTATTCTGTTCAGTTCCTTGGTTTCTTTCGCACATTTTGTGCTTTTACCAGACAGCTCCCATCATAACTCACTCCCCCATTGTTTTTAAATCTAAACTATCAGTTCAATCACTCCCCATTCACTAAGCTTTTCAAAGATTCAAAATTCCTTCCAGCCCAACTGAAACAAGTATTTCCATATTCCAGACCTCTTTAAACTTGCAGATCACCTTTTCATTTCTATCAATGTCTAACTACCTGTTTCTCTCTAACACCACCCTCCAAGCTCAGAAAATGCATTCCTACTCCAACTTTTGCCCACTTTCCTTAAGCACAGAACTTTCTGCCAGATCTCACTGGGCGTGCAGTAGGAGGAAGAATGTCTCCACAATCAAAATTAGTATTAAGGGGTTTTATTATATATTGAAAAACCTTTTCCTGTGCCATTTTTAGCTAATATATCACACAACAGAGTTCTACCTTGGGACCTACGATATGCCATTTCTCAATAATCAGAGGCATGTGATTTTAATTTCGTTGCACTTAATCTCATAGTCCAAAACACCCAGATATTTGCAGTTATTGACAAGGTCACATCACTGACAAAAAAAAATCATTAAATGTAACTAATCCATTATATTTATACACAGCACCTTCTAGTTCTTCTAATCTGTATGTCTAGTTTAGACACCAACTGTGTTTGAGTCAAACCTCATAATAAATGTACTGTTTGAATGAGCAGATAAGCAAATAACACAACAGAGTACAGGCTGCACCTGCACCTGAGCTAGATCTCAGCAGCAGCAGAACATCCTGTGCACAGCCCAGACACAGCCTGTGGATGTCCTCAGCTCCAGTTAAAATCCTTCAACAGCCATGCAGTCTGTAAGACACAACTGGTACAGCCATAGACAGCTGAGGTGCCTTTTCTTCCTGACTAATATGAGCTGTGTCACACTCAAACAAAAGATACGGGCTTTGGCTCTCAGCAGCCCACATATGTTCTGACGGGTGATAAAAAACTGCAGAGCCAGCCTTGAGGTCGAAACACAAAACCCCTCACTGAAGCAGCATCTGTTTCTATTAGATACATATATATACACATGTATATATTCATTCAAAAGAGCTAAAAAGTCACTTGGTGACTCTCAGTAGAGAACTACAAACTGCTTTGAAAGAAAACATTGTTTCACATTCTTCCCAAGTAACATACCTTTTACAGTGTATTGTTGGATGCTTTCTGCTGGGCTCTCCAATTAAGATCCAATATTCTACTTCTTGCTGCAAGACACGACCTCTGTTCAATAGAAGATACAATCCTAGTAAGATTTATTGTCCATACTAAAAAGAAAAAGAGATATTAACAGTCTCTTGTTCTTTTTAGGATTTTCTAACACTTAAAATTGTTTCCTCAGCCGAACTAAAAAACAGGTCTTGTGCTATAGTGTTAGCAATTGCATATGGGGAACCTGTAATTTCAAAAGGCCTGAAAGCAAACCTTGGTGATGCTACTACACGATTTTTGGGAGGAAGACAGATTTTCACTAAAAGCAGTTTTTTTGGAGGAAAGACAGTGTGCTACACAATGCAAATATAAAGATACAGGAAACAACAGAAATAAGAGTTGTGGAAAGCCCCATTTAAGCCGTACAAACACCTTCCTCCTTATCTGTGATATCTATCAGTCATGAAAGAGTCCTTTCCACTGTTTTTAAACTATACCTCAGCTGACAGCTGTTACTAAGAGCTGTAGGGCAACCTCTAAGAACAAAACTGGCAACTTTAAATGCTTCGTTCTAAACAGCCAATACCAGACACTAAAATCCAAAGCTCTGAATTAATACTACCTTGCAATCAACTTCCAAGAAGCTCAAAGCTTGCAGTAACCTTGTGAAGGAATATTTTTGACAGGTATTAGGGCAGAACTGATGAGTTACACAGGACTGCTCTGTGACTTCCTTTGTATAATTATCTCATTAAAAACGACATCAGTTTCAACTGTGATAAAACCTGACATTTTTATGCCTAGGGTATTAGACAGCATATGGCCTTATTGCTTGGAACAATTTGTTTACTTACAAAGAATTCCCTGTAAAATAGCAATGTATTCCATCAGTGCAAAGATGGGAAACCAAGACACAGGATAGATTAATTGACTTACCTAAAGTCACACTGGAAGTCTGTGGTTGAACTGGGAACTGAACCCAGGTCTCCCGAGTCCAAATCCAGCAACCTAAGATCATACAGGAAGTCTGTGGGTGACCTAAGAACTGCCTCTAAGCTCAGCTTAGCAACCTATCCACCCACATCTTTTGGAACCTAAAATGGTTTTTAGCTTGATTTTTAAATACAAGCTTTCCTTTGTAAGTAGAGTGCAAAAACAGGTAAACAAGAACTGCTCCACAACCCATTGGTAGGGCTACTGAAAACAAAACTTTTTTTTTCTTCAGTAGGATCAGAAAATACAAAGAAAACAGGATGCTCATCTGGTCTGATCTCCAGCCTAAAGTAAGGCTATAAAAGCTTCTTGAACTTACTGTTTCATGTTTCATTCATAGAAGAGAACTGTTGCTAAGAAAGAAAGCTAATATTGACTTAAAAATAACATCACTAGTGACTAAGAATCCATTTCAGCCACAGGTAAAGAATGAAAGTGTTGTTCTCACTCATTAGTAAACAATATAAATTTAAATCAGTTAAGAGGCATGTTTCCACACACTGGACCATATAATTTCTCAGATTGTATTTTTGATTTAGTAATTTTTTTTTTTTTTTTTACTTTGGTCTTTTAGTGCAGATTCTTCCTAACTGATTGAGAAAGTAAGCGATTAAAATTTTGGTAAACTCAAGAAGACTGATGTGTTAGATTTCTACTTGGGGCATATTTTTTTTACACTCTTCTCACAAACCTGCCAAGTCAGTGAACTTACAGTCAACAAAAAACTGTATTTTCTTTTCATATATTAAAAGCTTTCATTAACCCTATCATAAGCTTCACACTGGGAATCAATTAGATTCAGATGATTATGGTTTATCACCTCCAATCAATGACCATTCTGAACTCCAGAAGTAGAACTAGCACTCTCTATTCCTTGATGTGACCCTACCTCTTCAACAAAGTCAAGGTCAGACAGCTTAGCAAGCAAATAGCCAGAAGTTCATCTTATACTAGTAACCTACATTTTTCACTGTTTAGCATTCCCCAATACTGGTATCTGCTGATTTTCTCCGGGATTCACTAGCAATGCTCTATGATAATACTAATAAATCCTGACCAATGGCTGAACATGGAGAAAGTCCAACTGAATCCTTTAATATATATCATGTTTGCAAGTACTTTGAGAGAGGAAAAACAGCTTAATGTGATTCACTGAGTGAGGTAAAACAAACTACTCTCCTCAAGAGAGTGCATAGAGTACTCTACTACTTATAGCACTCTACATTGAGCAGCAAAGTAAATGCCTTACAAAAGCTAATACATATCTCAAGAATTAACATTCTCAAAGTTAAAATTTGTGGGTTAAATGCGAGACTCTCCCCAAATTCTGTATGAATATTAATGTTATTACCTTTCTTTTAAAATCTGTATTTAATTGAAAACTCTATCAACTATTGCACTAGATTACCCTAGTAGTGTCACTGACAAATCTGAAATTATTATACAGGAACTGTATTTTTATTCTAAAACAACTTGCATATTAAGCTTATAAATACTCCAGTATTTCAAGCATTGTTAAAAAAAGTCAAACCTAATGTCATAGTCCAAAGATCTCTTCTAGCTTTTGTCCCCTCATTCACTCCCAATTCCTGGTACAAAACATTCACATATCTTTACTTTCCTTGCCTTACATGCCCGTAGTTGGGAGTTTACCATCACCATTATTACTCAGCATTAATGTAAAAAAAAAAAAAAAAAAAAACATAACCACCATCCTGTGATACCTACATAACCCCTCCTCTTGCCATACACACACTGGTTTCTAAATGTAAATTTCATCACATCCACCTCCTGAAGGATTAATGACTTTTTGCTTCTAGTTTATAAAGGAAACTTACAACATACACACACTTCTTTTGCTTCCTCTTCCAACCTCTCCAGGAAGAGACTTTCCCCACACTGAGCTGGCTTTTAATTGTTTAGCCTTAAACCCCCCACCCCGGCCTTTTTTCAGCCCATAGGTTTTTATTTTTCAGATTAGTTACCTTCATTTGTCCTTCAGTAAATAACTACCTTCTCTCTATCTGGCTAGAAGGTCTTTAAACAAACAATTTCTTAATACCACTTACAGTTTTCTCTTTTAAGTTCTCTCAATGTTGTCTGTTTAGTTATCTTTCATTTTAAGTCAGTCCTTTCAAAGCACACTGTAGTGTTTTTCTAGCTCAGACAGATGCCTATATGACACAAACTGAAATGTTATTTATGGAGAAAAATGTAAAAAAAAAATTAAAAATGTAAAAAAAGTAATTTTTTCTGTATGTTTCTTCCACTAAAATAAGCATGAACACAGAAAAGCATAAACACAGTATCTTACCTATAGGCTTTACTAGCTTTTACTGGGGTTGCTTCAAATCCAATTGGGCAAAAATAATGATTTTGGCAATGGTAGATGTAGGCCATTGATTCATCTTTCAGTCCTCGTGTTAGCTTTGCAAGGGCCCCTGCAGCTACAAAGGAAGATCAGGTTACAGGCCAGGGTGCTTTGGATCCTGAGTAACATATTCAGCAGAAAAAAAAAAAAAAAAAAAGACCTATTTGACAACAAAGTAGTTATACTGCTTTTAAAGTGGGAGGACATGACCTGCAAGGCATGCACAAAATACACTTTTGCTATCGAACTTACTACTTTTTTGTACCAGGCAGGAAATTAAATACTATCTGCAGCACAGTCTGTGCCAGGGAAATGCAATATAAAGTATGCTTTGTGTTTAGATCAAAATCAAATTTAAAAAAGAACCAAAAGTATCTCTTAACCTAGTAAATACATTCTGCAACATAATGCAGTCCCAGCTGCCTTAAGTCAGACATGGCACACATTGATGATACTACCAAAAACCACTCAAACATTTTTGGTATCATGAGCTTCTTGGAGCTTCCTAGTCTCAGGAACACATAGGGCCATGCAATGGTTAATAATGTGAACACAGTCCTCAGTTTCAGGAGAAGACTAGAAGAGGCACTGAAACATAACAATTTTCAACTGAGATACTAAGAAAAAAAAATTCCATTTTAATAATCTCTAAAACTTTTCAGCGTGATTTTGTGCTTTTAAAGAACCTTTCAGTTAGAAAGTAATTACCCAGACTATACCAAAGGCTTACTAACCACAGTTTACTAACTGTGCATGAAAGCAAATTTTTTTAAATAGTACACCTAAAACAGACAAAAATGCAGCTTCAGAAGCTAATTGAGAATAACCTCCTAACTTTAGAGGGAGATGTTAGCTACAGTCAAGCAGAACAGGCAAGCTCATTACCTTTAAAACTGGGCTTTTTAAAAGCATAAAACATTAAGTAAGGACTAATAGTTTTTGTTCTCCCAGCGGATGACAGTAAACAAATCTTCCCACACACCAATGCAGAACTGGAAATGCAGTGTTTGTCTGGATACCTTAAAATTCTAATTCTGTGACAGCAGAATATACAGCATGGAATGCATTTTATCATAATAAATGTATAAATGAGAATTTTAGCTAAAGAAGAGAAAAAGTAAAAGCAGAAAAATCAGCCAGCTTGGAGCTGTTTGATACCTTATCTCAGACTGGAAGTACTACTTACAGACTTCATCCTGTCAAACGCTACACACTGCAGGATTTTTTAATTTATACACTGTAAGATGAATGCTTTAGGATTAGCTACGTACCAGTTTCTCCAGCTGTCTTGTTCTTCCCATGAGGTTTATACAGAACGTATGAGCATCCCTTGATATGGAAGTGATCATTTATTTGCCTAAACCATCTGAAACAATAAGCTTAAAGATTGTAGTAACTCAAGAGTTATTAAACGCATTTCCTCACTCTTTTCCTGTGCTTTGACAGTTTAGGAAAAAGTCTTGGTGTGCTAGTAAATACCTACCTCACTAATATTTAGATTGTAGGTGACCACGGCACCCAATACAAATCTTAACATATCCTGGACAGAGAAGAAAATACACAGAGCCTTTTCCTTCATTTTGCTTTTCCAGACTTGACATAGATCCATAATAACCAAAGACCTGGATGTGAAATGTTGGTCCTATTGTATTTAGCCCGGTCACCTCTAATGTTCAGTTACTCAGCCTTTAGAAAGACACACAAATTCTGAGGTGCCAAACTTCAGCCGTGATTTGTAGGGTACACAAATGAAATCTAAGACATGAGAAGGGACCCTTCCAGTGAGACTTTCTGCTTATCCTGTTGGGTTTCTCTCACAAAAACTTCACAAAGCCTGAGCATTACAGGAGCCTCATACTGCAACTCCTCACCACAGCACTAAGTGAGGACAGGCCAGCAATTTTTCCACATTAGAAGATTCAAATTCACATGTTTGAAGATAATACCTCAATCATAAAGCTATGTTGGATTTTGGGGCTGGCTCTCAGCCCTCCTGTTTCCCTATCTGCCCAGTACTTTAAGATTATTGGACCAGGCAGGAAAAAAACAAAAACAAAAGGACGGATAACTTCTCTGCTGCACAGAGGATGCCCACAGGGAAATCAAAGAATTACAAGTTTAACTTTTGTCTGTATAGACTGTTGACATGAAAAGACAAAACATTTTAACAGTTTGGTCTGTAAGAGTTGCTACACTCTGACATACTCCTGAAGAGATACAAATCCTGGATCTGAATTTCCTAAAGCGGGTAAGGAAATTTTCATTACTTTTTCCAATGATCTAGCCAGTATGCTGGATGGAGAAAAGACTGCTGCCATGGTTTTCAAAACCAGCACCATTCTGATCAGCCAAACACTATATATTGCCCCCTCCAAAAAGTAACTAAATCAAAGGCAACTCGTGAAGCAAGTAAGAGCACTGCAAAAGTTTTTTAATATCAGCAAAGAATAACATACCAAAGCCCTGTCAAAATGTTCAGCATTCCAGTATAATATACTTCTTGGCTCTGTTTAATCCTAGAATGTCCTATTAATTTAATACCCAAAAAAAAAAAAAAAAAAAAAAGGTAAAAAGAATTTCGGTCCAACCTATAAATATCAGGAAACAGCAGAACAGAAGTGATGAAAAATTTCAAAGATCTCTGTGACTCCAGCCCCATGTTTTTGTTCCTGAACAGCTCCATTGCACCAAAGATTCAGTACTATCTTCTTTTCAAGTCTTAAATTGCATCTTACATTAAGCTAATAGAGTATCAATTGTCTTCTCAGGCCATATTAGTGATATTAGCAAGCATTTAACAAGCATTTTCAAAAATAGGAAAATACATATAAAGAGGAAGTTTCCTAACCAGGAGACTAAACTCATTAGAGTATTATACAACCATTACAGAAACTGAACCAAAAATCAATAGAATTTCACATTGCCCTGACCTGTGTAACTGCATCACACCATTCAAAATGGCCACTGCAAACTACTCTTTGAGAAGTTTCATTCTCAGAGTACCCAGATATGCTTCATTATTCTAAAACTTAGAGGATTAACATGCCAGCCACTTTGTTTTTAAATAAATTAACTACTACCATATTTTTAAAGGTTCTATCTCTCAGCTGCATCAAAAGAACCAAACATACCTCATCAGAGTTGTATTTCCAGTGAAGGGACCAAACCTAATCTCCTCAAATGGGGGCTGAAAGCCCAGTATATGCAAGGCTTCTTCTTGAGTGATGGGGGGTAAACTGAAAGGAAAAAAGAAAAAAGAAGTGTTGTAATCAGAAACATATTTTTGACACTCTAGAGGCAAAGCAAAGCAGTCTATGTGTGACTTTACCTTCCAGCTCCCAGTGTACTATATAAGAAGTTCCAGCAAGACACTAAGGATGAAATTCCACAGGAAGTCTTGTATTGAGGTCGGCTAACACAATACCTTAAACAAAAAACCCCAAACATATTAGTAACACAATCTTGACTCACGTACATGACAAACCTGAACTACTTTTTTGTGTAGTTATCACTAAAGTGCCACATAATACTGAATGTTTTTATGTTATCTGTATTAAAATAAAAAAGCAAATAAAAAACCCCAAGCAACTATCCTTAAAAACAAAAAAATAAGCAAATACGTTAACCAATTTCTTTGCCAGATGCCACCCTATTTCATATAAATCAGTCAAATTTCTAACAGCCCCACTGTACAGAACAGGGAGTTCTGTACAAATGATCCTGTAGGAAAATATGATTCTGTACTAATATAACATATGGTTTTACCCAGACTCTTCTAACACGTGCACTTGTGGCAAACTGCATCTCTACCTATTTACTAATGAATGCCATTCTGGACTACAGATTCCCTAGGTTAACTCTGACTTTCTGGTGTCACAGACATAAAGTCAGAACCAGTCAGATGCATTATACCACTTGAATTTATTAATAAAGTAATAGTTGTATAGAAATGACAGATTCTGATCAAGTATTTCCCAATAGAAAGCAAAATCAGATGTAAAACTTATCAGTGGTACATTTAAGGTTACTGTTTGCCTGACCATGCTACTGAACTTTTATTTTGTTTTGTAATGAATCCCCATGTAAGTTTTTCCCTTCACTAAAAATAACAGGAATATTTAGAAAGAAAAATGCTCTAAGAATTTCAACAGACAGGAGGGAAGCTCTAATTTTTCTTCTAGAATGCACGAAACAGTGTGTGTATGCTTAACATTTCTACTAAAAAAAACTTCAAAGACATTATTGAGAAGTTTGAAATCAGGTAACTAGCAACAGTGTTTACTGAGAAACTACATGATTAGTGTAGTTCATAAATTCATAACTTCATAAATGAATGCATAAATACAACCATCTCCTAAGGTCCAACACTTTTCTCTCCTTCACGTCTTCAAGAGCTGAGCGCTGAGGACACTCCCTGTATTGTTTGCTTTTTTTATCCACTGATTTTTTCTTTGTCCCCTGTTTCTTCATGTTGCCTGCAAATCAAATTTCAGAATCAAGTGACTGTCTAGTTTGCCAATCACAGCTTTCTTCTTAAATACTTTTAGTAATAGCATACAGCTCAAATAGAGACACTGGTTGTGTTAGCAAATGTAAACTGGGACTAAACGTTAACTGAAAGGAGAAAGCTCAAATACATAATCTAAATTGTCAACAGGTTTGTAAAGCTGCCATTAGCTCTGTAAACAACATGGTGTTTAGATCATGAACAGAATTAATGATCACCTGCCCAACTGTTTAGAGAGATTAGTCAATCTGATTATTCTAATGCATTAAATCACCAATGCCAGAAATAGACTCTCAGACCAACATGGACCTCCAATCTCCTAACACATTAGGTACACGGGGAACATAATGAAATGCTTATTTTTCACAGCTAGCCTTGCAACCAGCTACAGTTTCTGATGAAAACTTATATTCAAATCCATTAATAATAATATACATCCAAGGTCTTTTCCTTTTTATAAGCCACTGTGACAGTAGCAAACAGAGAGTTGGCCCACATGCTAAAGCAGAAATATTTTTGACCCCTCTTGAAGCTGTACATCCAGATGCATAATATACTAGGTCTCACTAAAACAAAAGAAAAGAAACACTCCAACAACACAGGGGGAGGGCTGGGCGGGATACCAGAAACCACCCCAAATACTATACAGTTATGCAGAAGTCAGCCTTGCTTTGGATCCACTTCCCCTGGCAGTTACACCTGACTTTCACTGCTTCTCTCTCTCTTCTGTCCTGATGAGCAGGTTCCTTGAAATGAAGTACAGGCTCTTCTACAGCACTTCCTCATGGGACACATGTGCTGGCCAGCCCCCTTCACAAACAAGCTGGAAACATGAAGCCTTTTCCTTTCACATCAAAACTTCATCACCTCACCTGCTTTGTTCTTCAGATTTGAGCTCACGCCATTGAACTCCGATTTGTCTATTTCCCATGCCAGTGGGAGCTTTCCAAGATTGCCAGGCAGGCTTTCCAAGTTAGCATCTTCGCTGTAGATAATCTCTGAAGCACCAGTTTGAACGCTGAGTAAGTTAGGTGTGTTATTTCCAACGTTTAAGGCAGCACTGCTTGATAGGCAGGCACTAACTGAAGCACTTGGACTTTTACAAATAGATGTTACTCTGTTTAAAAAAGCATAGTCTGAGCAGATGGTATAAAACTTCTCTCTTGTATGAGTCACAGGACATCCCCATGGATAATGCCCATCTTCCCTAGACACCAAGGATGCAGTGGAGGCGTCTGACACGCAGTATGGCTTCACAGGATCGTGAAGAGAAGCTTCCGGGGATTCTTTCCCAGGTCTGTTTTCAGTGTTTCCATTATTTCCAGAACCATTTTCTTTTTCATCTTCTGAAATAGTAGGCATTGAATGATACTAAGAGTATTGCACAGCGAAGAATACTTTTTCTTTATGTTTTAATTACAAGAGGCTTTTCATCATTGCCTCCATTGCCTCTGCAAGGTATCAGCGAGGTACCTGAAAAAAATGGAAAGTTAATAAAGGTGTCTCATTCAACATAAAATATATACAAAGTTTATCTTTGAACTCATAGCAAATAAAAACTGAAATACCCCTCAAGATATCACAACACACATGGTGTCCTTCTCTAAGCATCTCTACAATCCACACTTTTTACCACTTGTGAGGTGCCAACAACATACACTGCAGTGGTATCATGATGAGGACATAATAAGCAATTACACTTATAAAGCAGCAAACCAATAAAAAAATTAAAACCTTTCTACATGTTGTTGGTTGTGGTTGCTCTCTTCTATCCCTTACAGTCACAACATACTGTAAATGTGGAGTACAGAATAATTTATACAAATCAATAAATCATCATACAGCAATTTAAGGTCACTTAATTCTGCTGAATCCTGCAAACTTCTGCTGCAAGTGAAGTTCAAGCATACAATTACAGTAACTATAACCTCTATCGATTGTAAATTGACAACACCACCCTCAATCTGTTCCAGCGCTTTCCTCCTATAGCTGTTAAAGGTTCCCCTTTATTTTTACGTGCCTCTTATTCTTCAAGACGTGAGAAAGAAAAGCAGGTTTTGTTTATGGCAGCTAAGAATTACCAAAAAACAAATTTAGACGGCTTGCTTGAAACGATCATTTTTAAAGGGCAAGCTGACAGCGTGTGTGTTATCTGTCATCTCGGCAGCTCGCACGTCTGCAGACACGCGCCGCAGATGGGAACCCGGCGCGAGGGAGGCAGGAATTCCGCTCCACAGCCTCCTCCTGCAACACCGGCTTCGGGCGGCTGCCCCGCACCTGCAGCGCCTCTGGCCTCCCACGGCCGGCCGGGCTCCGCTCGGCGGAGCGCAGGGACACATCCCAGCACCCGCCCCTCCCCCCGCGCTGCCGCCAGTCGGCTCCGGAGCGAACAGCCGCGGGCTGGGGGAAGGGGCCTCCCGAGACCGTGGGCTCGCTCCCCGCCTGAGCGCCTGCGAGGGGCAGGGGCGGCGGCGGCAGGGCAGCCCCCGGCCCGTGTTACCTGCGCGGAGCGGGGCTCGCCGGCGTCGCCTCCCCGGCCGCGGCGGAGCGGGGACGCGGGCGCGCCGGAAGCAGACACAGCCGCGCGCTCACCTGCGCGCCCCCGCCGCCCCCCGCCTCCTCCGCCGCCGGCCCGCACCAACTCCCGCCGCCGCACGGGGACGGCGGAAGCGCGGGGCTGCCCGGCGGCCGCGGCCGCGTTCCCGCTGCGGCCCTGACGGTGCCTCGGAGGAACCAGTGGCGAGAGCCTCCCGGCTGGGCCGCGACTGCGCCTCGGCGCCGACAGTGGCCCCTCTTCGGTCGCCCTCCCCCCCACATGCGCCTTCATGGTCTCGCCCGCTGGTGCCCCGCGGGCGGGCGGGGGAGGGAGGGGAGGAGCAGGTCGGGGATGGCGAGGGCGGGAAGCACCTCCTGTGCGGGGGCTCGGCGCGGAGTAGTGAAAAACAGGCTGAAGGCAGATGGGCCTGCGCAGCCTCCAGAAGGGACGGCTGAGAGGGGATCCCATCAATGCCTGTAAGTATTGAAGGGAGGGTGCCAAGAGGACAGAGCCAGGCTCTGCTCGGTAGCGCCGAGCAATAGGACGAGAGGCAACGGGCAGAGACTGATGCGCAGGAAATTCGATCGGAATATGAGGATGAACTTCTTTATTGTGCAGGTGACCAAGCACTGGAACAGATTGACCAGAGAGGTTGTGGAGTCTCCCTCACTGGAGATACTGAAGATTTGTCTGGATGCAGCCCTGTGCAACGTGTTGTGGGCTCCCCCTGCCTGGGCAGGGAGCTTGGACCAGATGACCTTTTATTTGCACCAGGGTTCTCTTGGTTCCCCTGACAGTAGTAAGAAAGATGTAACAACAATGCTTCTGTAAAACTGTATGAAGGAGCAAAAGTTTATTTCAGGTAACACTGTCTGGAACTGCTGACAATATTTGTCATCTTATCCTTCACTGCAGTCAACATGAACTAACACAGTGACACTGAAGATACAACTGGAGCTGTTCTGGTACTGCCGCAAATATGTAAAATTAATTGGTTTTTTAATATTCAGATTT
Organism: Chamaea fasciata; assembly: GCF_029207755.1. Lineage (NCBI taxonomy): Eukaryota > Metazoa > Chordata > Aves > Passeriformes > Sylviidae > Chamaea > Chamaea fasciata. Next base: position 78,668,560 of record NW_027094087.1, on the reverse strand, counting down.
ATTTTATAACAAAATTGTTGTAAAATTTTAAATAAAATATCAAAAGTTATGTGATGATAAAAGATATCCTTCTGATTCACTCCTGGCAATTACAACACTGCCCTCAGTCCACAGAACCTCTACTCCCAACAATGCTTTCTGTGAGAGGTGCTTCTATTAATGGAAAAAAACCCAGAATCTATTATCTCCTCAATTGTTAGTGTTATTTGATAGTTCTCAGTAGTTAGGCAGAGCTGAGTTGACAAAGTGCTCGAGCAGTTGTGGGCACAGCCGTGTTTGCCATCTGCTGGACATGAGAAGGTCTAGATCACATTCAGTAGTTTATGTGGTTTCATCCTGAGGCAACCTGCCCCTTGTAATGGAGAGCATCCCTTACGCCTTTGCCAGCTGGAAGCCTGTTGAGCCTTAGTCGGCCAACAGCCTTTGATTTAATTTAAAAAATCTGCCTCCAAAGCGTTCTTAACTGAGCCAAATTATAGGCATTAGGATAGCAGCGATGTTGGCTTTCCCAGCCAAGACTAAAATTAGGTTGCATGATTTATCTTATAACTTGTTTGGGTGCTGACAAATAGTGCCAAATCTCTGCACAGATTCCCTGAGCTGCACTTATGTGGGGGGAAAAAAAGCTGGAGGAGAGAACATCAGGAGGGTGGAAGTGTGTCACCTTTACTTCATCGCTCCTGTGCTTTTTTTAACATGTCAGTGCCATCCTGCTGAGAGGAGGAAGGTTGATCTGTGAATTCTACAGCTATCAATTTTTTTTTTCAATAAAAAAACATCTTTGAAGTTCTCTTCCACTAGAGGAGACTGGCTTCTCTCATACAGCAAAATATAAGCTGAGGAGTGTGATTTCTGCCTGTAAAACACATCAGGAGAGTAAAGATGGGTAAAGGAGAGGAGCTAAAGGGTCATAGATAAACAATAGAGCCTGTGTGAATTTTTAAACTGGAAATTCCAAGTCTTATAACTGTTGAATGTCTTGAAAACTCATGTCAATGAGAACATAACAGGGCAAAAACAGTGTCTTTAAAAGCTGGAGCTTGGTAATATTTAGAGTGTTTTGTCATGAGGTTGTTGATTAGAAGACTCTCTTCATTGACTCAAGTTGTCATTTCTCAGCTTGCAATTTTCTCCAAGCAAGGGATTTTTGTGTGCTTTTCTCTAAGCATATTTGCAGTATTTCAAAATGTAAAATACAAAATCTCTTAGAAATTCATGAGTCCTAGCTGATGAGTTTCAATTTTCTGTATTGTTTGCCTTAACAAGAGAGGAGCAATAGAGAGCCAGGTTGAAAGTATCTTGGAGGTCTTTTCCAACCTAAATGATTCTGTTCGTAGTTAAGGACAGCGTTGGTGTTTGGGACTAGCTCTCTGCAATCGGAGACTGGATTATTTCACAAAGGGCCATGGAATCCCCAAAGGCCGGCACTGGGCAATTGCCCAGGTGGCAGTGGGTGAGGTGCCCCCTCATCTCTGCTCCAGACAATCCCAGACCTGCACTACCGGCAGCCACACATCACAGAGTCACAGAACTCTTAGGGGAGGGAGGGACCTCGGGAGATCATCTAATCCAAGCCCCCTGCCAAGGCAGCGTCACCTGGAGCAGGTGGCTTGGGAACAGGTGAATGGAATGCGTTCCTTCCAGAGAGGAAGACTCCACGGCCTCCATGGGCAGCCTGTTCCACGGCTTTGCCACCCTCAGCGCAAAAAAGCTCTTCACCTTCAGCTGCTCTGGGGAGGATTTTGAAAACACATTTTCCTGATTGTAAATTCCACTTCCCACGCTAATGTTTGGGAACGGAGTGAAGGGAGGCTGGTGGGCGGGGAAGAACTTCAGCTCCTGTGGCAGGGGTTAAGCAGCAGCTCAGAGATGTCCGGATCCTATGTCAGGAACGCTTTCCACGCGCTGGGTCCCAGCAGCTCCCGGGGGCCCCTCCTCAGCGCCGCCCCGCGATGCCGCGGCCCCGCCCCATGGAGCCGCGCCGGGGGCGGGACTGCCCGGCGGCGGGCCGGGGGCAGGAGGCCGGTGCCGGCGGTGTCCGTCCGTCGGGGGCAGCGCTGCCGATGCGTGCGCTGTGGCCGCTGTGCCTCGCCCTGGGAGCCGCGGCGGCGGCGGCCGAGGGCGGGGGCGGGCGGCCGAGCGCCGAGCTCAGCGCCGTGTGGGGGCCCGGGCTGCGCGCCGCGGCCGCGCTCCCCGCACGGTACTTCTATGTGCAGGCCGTGGACGCCCAAGGGCTGAGGTGAGGGCGGCGGCGGCTTTTCGGGGAGATTCCGGGCAGGGTCAAACCGAGAGGGTTGCGATTTGCACGCAGAAAGAGCAGGCTAAACGGTCTCTACGTGACTCTTTCTGGATATCACTTGGCAAGAGCTAATTAATCTTTTCAAGGAGCATCAAATAACGACGCGAGGGGGTGAGATAAGAGGTTGAAACCGTTCAGCAGCAAAACATATGTGTTAGTCAGTGGAAAAATTCATGATTTATTCTCCTTTGTCAAAACTTCAGCAGTGACTAATACATTTAATTTTGTTAGACTGAGGCATCCTGTTTGTTTCCACTGTTGGGAAAAGAAGTATTTCTCCTGTGTGCTGAGGCACAAGATCAGTAGAATCATTCAGGAGTTACTCCATGGCCCAATAGGTGAACTTCGTAGGAATGAAATAGGATGAGGAGCAATGGCCATAAACTAAAATACAAGAGATTTCACCTCACCATGAGGAAAAACTTTCCCCTGAGGGTGGCAGAGGACTGGAACAGGCTGCCCAGGGAGGTTGTGGGATCTCCCTCTCTGGAGACATTGCAAACCCCCTGGACACGTTCTTGTGTCACCTGCTGCAGGTGACTCTGCTGCAGCAGGGAGACTGGACTAGATGATCTCTGGTGGTCCTTTCCAACCTTTACAACTCTGTGATTCTGTGATTTTCAGAGGATACTCATTGCTTTCCATTTATTTAGGAAAACTGGTCATACAGTCTAGGTAGGAGCTCAGAATGCTCGATCAAGGTCATCCAGATCAAGTGCACCGTGACTTGTGTGAGTATGGAAGCTGCCAATTCAGCTTAACGTGGATAGTAAATATTTCTTGCATTTAATTGAACTGGCAGTTCTCAAGTATGTCAGGTCTAGTTTTAGGAAAGGTGGTGGGAGTAGCTGAACTAAGGAGTTACAGCCCAAGAGCCTGGTCACTGCCTGGAAGAAAGGTGGAAGGAAGCTGACAGCATTTTGCCTGCACCAACTTTGTTAATACCTCAATGATACGTGATAACTTCATGAGTATTCAGATTATTTTATTTGGTTTTATGGAGGCTTTTCTGTGTTTGGTGTATGGTTAATTTTACCAAAATATCTCATTTACACATTGAATTATGTGATCCCCCTATGTTTTTCCCTGTTTTTTTTCCCCATATAAGCTACCATAATGATTAAGAAATTTAACTTTGTTCTTTACTTCTTGAAATAATACCTGGAAAATAAGGTAATCTGAAAACATTTGGTTTCTTAATGTAAAATAAGAGACTTATTGACCTGTCAAAGTGAACATGAGGATGTGCTTGTAGAGGCCTAACATGGCTCAGAGAAGATTCACTGGAAATCTGTTGACTTGCAAAGGAATGGACCAGACTAAGAAATCTGTTGTACATTTCCTTTGTTTATTAAGTTCCCACTTATTCTCTGGGTAGGTTCACTTCATCACCAGGTGAAAATGCATTCCAGGTGAAGATCACTGCTCCTGAAGAACAGTTCACTCGTGTTGGTGTGCAAGTATTGGACAGGAAAGATGGTTCCTTCCTCGTGAGGTACAGGATGTATGCAAGCTACAAAAGCCTGAGGATAGAAGTCAAAACTGGGGATAAGCATGTTGCAAAGTCTCCATATATTTTAAAAGGTAAGAGGCACCACTACACACAGGTTTCCTCTCATGGCTCACAAAGTGTATCCCAGAATGTCTTCTACTACAAGCATAGGATTCTTTGGGACCTCAGTACTTCTCTGGACTAACAAATCCCATTGGAATTATGGATTCATTATATGCATCCTACACACAGTATTCAAAATAATAAAAGGAAGGAAATGCTGTGAAGCTGTTGCGTAATACAAGTAGAGGGCTCACGCAGAAGCTGATGTAGGTTGACATGACTCCATTAGAGTTAAAAAAAAAATCAGACATGTCCACTTAGAGTTGCTGAAGTTTTGGCCCTAAGCAATGAATGTTCAGTGCCTGACCCAGTTCTGTGATCTCAACAGCTCAATATTATGACTTATTAAAAATAAAATAATAATTGTGTTTCCAATAGGACCTATTTACCATGAAAACTGTGACTGCCCTCAGGAGGAAAGTAGTGCATGGCTGGAGGAGATGAACTGCCCTCAAACCATTTCACAGATTCAGAGAGACCTAGCAAATTTTCCCATTGTTGACCCAGATAAGATTGCAAAAGAAATTCCACAGAGGTTTGGACAAAGACAGAGTTTATGTCACTACACCATCAAAGACAATGAGGTATGGAATCTGGTGGATCTGAAATCCATATGGGAGTTTGGTGGCAAGCCATGTTAACTGGGCAGTTTGTTTGTTCCCAGTTGTAAAAGCTTCTTGTAGTGTGTTCTTTGAGAACAAGACTTTGCTTGCTTCTCTGTCCTTGAATACTTTGCAGTTTGTGTGTGAGCTCAGCAATGTCTGTCCTACTTTGTAAGTGCTTTTTTGTCCACGTTACAACTGAAACACTGTGAAAGCAAATTACTTTCCAGGCAATCAATATGAGTACTGGGCACACACCCAAGTCTCCTAAATGCTAATTCAGTTTCCTGTTCTCTGGGCAATGCTGCTGTGAGGTTTCAGGATCATCTAATTTGAAGTGCATCAATAAATTACATTGTGCATAATTCTGAGGTAAAGAAATACCACTTTTAGGTGCAGTGAGGATCAGACTTACAATTCTTTATAACAAAGCTGTACTCACTTCAGTGGAGGTGTAGTGGTTTGAAAGCAAAACAAATGAGAGGTTCTAAGTCAGAGATACAATTTAATAGGAAAAAAGGAAAGAAAATAAAATAAAATAGATGCAATAATACAAAAGACCACTGACAGAGTCAGAATACAACCTGAGCGGAGTGATGGAAGCAGTCCAGATGAGGTGGTTTTCCTGAAGCAGTGATCCTGTAGAAAGGTCTGGTAGCTCGGGCCCTCTGGGAATCCAGTGGGTAAGCACTGGTGTTCAGAGTCTCAGCTTATGTCCAGGCTGGAATGCTTGGTTCCTCTCTCTGGGTGGAGCATCTCACAATGGGATGGTGAGTCATGTGAGAAGGCCTGATGGGCCCATTAACAGGAGGTAGTCCAGGAGGGGGTTATCTGTGAGTCGTGTGGCAAAGGTGCTGATGGGCCCATTAACAGAAGATAAGGCAGAGTGGAGGAGGCAGGGAGCACTGCCTCACCTGGTTTCAACAGTTCATGAAGATGGTGATAAAATATACTTCAACCCAGGACAGTAGGTTTTTATGAAAATCAGAAGAATGGAAATAGGCAAGAGTTTCTGTTTCCATGAAACAGACCTCAAACATCTGCAAAAGCAAGCAGAGCTTGTAGGGGGTTTTTTTGGTCACTTTTCTGTGTTTCTATTTTCTGAGATTACTATTGCTTCCCAGCTGATTGATAAATCTATACAGCCATATAATCTGTCTGACTAGTTACTATGCAATTAAAACAGCTCTTAATTGTGGCAGCCATTCTCTGAAATGAAATCACCCAGTAAAACTTTTGTTTATTTTCAGGTTTATATAAAGACATATGGGGAACATGTTGGCTTTAGAATTTTCATGGATGCCATATTGCTTTCTTTGACAAGAAAAGTGAGTACATCTGTACAGCCACCTATTCTGCATGTCTTAATTTATAGAAGCCCTGGCTTAAATACATGTCAGCATATTTGTTGCTGTTTCTGTTAAAATACTCTTGTTCACTGATTCATTATGGAAGGGTCATGGATTTTCCTTGTTTGAAGATGTCATGTTCTAGAATGCCATCTGATTGAGTATCACAAAAGTTAATTGAATAAGCAGGCTTTTATAGGTGAGTTTGATAAGCCAAGACAGGGTGTGTTGGTTTGGGGTTTTTTTTTTCCTGTAGAATAAATAAATCATCCTGTAGCATCCAATAGAAAATTCTGTCTCTGTAGGTATATTGCTGCAAAAAGCTGAACACAAGTTAACATAACATGTTAAAGAAATACCAAGTAACCTTTCCACTATCCTCAGGATTAGTAATGGATCAGCTATGCTACTTTGTCTGCCTTTGGGTGTCATGCTTTAAGGATTGCTCAGTTGCTAACATTGCTGAACTAACATTGCACAGGAAAATAGGACAGATGACTAAATGTACATTAATTTCATCAACACTGTCTACAGGAGGACATGATGTCTAAGGGAAGACATTAATGTAGGCTAACAGTGTCTAAAAGATTGTTCTCTGGAAGATGGAAGTAAACTTTTCTTGGTGTCAGTAATGTTGGACAAGAAATAATGGAGTTAAATTTCATGTAAGGACTTTAGACTAGAAGTTGAAAAAGGATTTCTAGCTCCAGAACCAGAAACTGTTTACAGATCTAGAAAACACAGTTTGTCTCAGTCCCATTAAATACCATTATATAAGAATTTTTATTAGGATAGTATCACTGAGTGACACTAGGTAGCTGTTTGGAGAAGCAGATTTAAGCTGCTGAGTGATTCTGCTGCTGAGGATGTGTAGAAAATACCATTGTAGGGTTTATGCCCATTACTACCATTAGATGGCACCGTCGTAATGAAGTTTAGTGCTGAGCATTAGACTGTAGCAAACACCCTTTGAAGGGAAAAGAATATCTTCCACCATTTAGAAGAGTGTTTGATATTTGGCAAATTATTAATTTCTTTTCCTTTGAAAGAGGCAACTGAGGGGGATGTATTGGAGATGTACATTTTTTTAAAAATGAAATGAAGAGAGTGAACTGAGATAACGACATTAGTTCTGCACTGATCTTATACGCGCCTTCAGGGTACTGTAAAGCACAGCCATATGTCATGTTTTGCTTTTTGCTCTCCAAACTGAACTATCCCACCAGCTTCAGTATTTCCTCACAAGGCAGCTGGTCTTTTCTTTGGAAAACTACAAAGCTGCCTTTCTTTGTACCTTTTCTTACTTCACTTGAAAATACCCAAACCACACACAATGCTTAATATAGGGGTGCATCACAGTTTCATAAAGCAGCAGAACTGTGCCCTCTGTCCTGCTTCCTGGCCATCAACAGCATTTTCCTTGCTTTTTTGGCTGTGACAGTAATTTCAGGTATGGTTCCACACTACCAAATATTTTAAATAAGTGATGATGTTATGCTTAATAATTAATCGAAGCACTGACTAAATGTGGTCTTCCCGTCATGGCTGTTTATTTTTGTTTCTTCTCTTCTGTTGTATTCAGGCATCCTGCAGACACAGGGTGAGTCAGATCACTGATGTGACAGAAAACTGATTTACCAGCCAGCATCAATTTTTCATATAGTAACAAGGTGATCTAACTTACCTGGGGACTATATAGTTGCTGACTAGGTCCCAGTGCTAGCCTGATAAAAAGATTGTGTGGCCAGTCATATAACAGGAAACTGTCCTCTAACAAGTGTGCTCCTATGCCTTATGTGACTTTGTACAAATCTTTTTTTTTTTTTTTTTTTTTTTTTTTTTTTTTTTTTTTTTAATACTGTTTTGTAGGCTTTACTCTGTGGTCTCAGTACTTCTAACAGGTTTCTAAATGTCAAGGATTTATTACAGGTACATTAAGTGTATTAGACACCTGGCTATTTTTCCTCTTAGTGAGGTTGTTTTCAAAATGCAAGATGCCAGCAGAATACTGTTTTGTGTTAAACTGCATTTGTGCCTACTTGCTTCTGTCTAGGTAAAAATGCCAGATGTAGAATTTTTTGTTAATTTGGGGGACTGGCCTCTGGAGAAAAGGAAGCCTCCACAGAACCTGCACCCAATCTTCTCATGGTGTGGGTCCAGTGAGTCAAAAGACATTGTCATGCCAACATATGACCTAACAGACTCAGTTTTGGAGACTATGGGACGGTAAGAAATGGCTTAAACTTTTCACAAAATTCACAGTGAATTATCTTCCATAGAGGTCTGTGTGTTAACAGTACATTAACTGTTTTCATTTACCCATGGAGACGCTGGCACCCTAGGTAGGCAGTGACTAATCAATATATTAACATGATACTTCACTGTTTCATTTCAAATATCTAAATTTATCTAAACATTGTTCAAATCACTGAAAATAGCACTTAAGAGTGTTTCAAGACTAGACATTTGATATGTTTGCTTTGTTTCTGCCACCATGAACTTGTTGACAACTGGCCAGGTGTCTTTTTAGCCTGATTTTGAATCCTTTTTTTGTGTACCTTTCAAAACCCAACATAGCTATTGGGAATTCTCAAACTAGGAGCTAGCATCTCCCACTTTGATTACTGACCATAACTAGCCTTGGTGACTGCTCTGTTCTGTCTTGAAGCACTACAAATACAGCTTGCTTCTAAGAAATCTTTGTAATCCATCTTGAACTTGTTTATCATTTTGCTGCATTTAGTTCAGGTTCCTTTTTTTTTTTGTGTCAGGACTTTTTCTAAATTTGCTATCCCTTGCCTTCCCAGTTTATATGTTTAATTTCTTAACATTTTTAAGGATGTGCAATATGTTTTATCAGGCAAGTTACACTACCTTGCATCACCTTCTCTGGCAACCATTTCCACTTCTACCCATTTTTTCCCATGACAGCTGACAGATATTGTTTCCACATGCCATGTTGTTGAATGATGCGGTCATGCCACACGCCTGTGAACTTAACATTCATTATCTGTTTCTATTGCTGCAAATGATTGATACAGTAACACATCATGGTGTGCTCACAACTTGCCTTCATCTTTGCTCTCTGCCTATAGGTACTGTGAACTCTTGTAAGAAACTGCACTTTAAAAAGATTCCAGTAGGCTTCACTGTTAAATCACTTCTTTCTCCTGCAGAGTCAGCCTGGATATGATGTCAGTCCAAGCAAACACTGGCCCATCGTGGGAAGACAAGAATACCACAGCCTTCTGGAGAGGACGTGACAGCCGCAAAGAAAGGCTTGAGCTTGTAAAACTCAGCAGGAAATATCCAGAGATCATCGATGCTGCTTTCACAAACTTTTTCTTCTTTAAACATGATGAAAGCCTCTATGGCCCTATCGTTAAGCACATTTCATTTTTTGATTTTTTTAAGGTAAGCCACTAATCATTTTTCATAGAACTCAGTTCTCACTGTTTCCCATTGTCAAATAACTTAGTATGTATTATTGAAAATATAGTGATTTTCAGTTTTTCAGGACACCACCAGTAACAAGCATGACTAGACATCCCTTCCAGTGGTATTAACTGCTATGTAGCTCTTACCCTCAGGATAGTAATGTCTGATTTACATCTAAAGGTTCTGTAGAACCTCGTGTAATCCATGTAACTTCAAGTTCCTTTTTATCTCTTTTTCCTGATTCAGCGATCAGGACTACTAACATAACTAACATAGTGGGAAAATCAGTGGATGAAGTGGCACATCTACCCTCACATCCGAGGATGAGCACCTAAGAATTCCTGGAGAACTTAATTGATGAAGCTCTGTGTACCCTGCACTGTGATGATTCCAAACTAGATAATAAAAGCTTCTTAGACATTGATGCTTGCCTAGCCAGTCCTACCAGTCTCAATATCGGCAAGTCAGTAGCACCAGTGCCCTCAGAATACAACCTAAACAAGCCACTAGGATCTTGTGGTTTTTAATAACTTCTGGTCCTTTTCTTTCCAGTATAAATACCAAATTAACATTGATGGCACAGTGGCAGCATACAGATTGCCTTACTTACTAGCAGGAAACAGTGTGGTGCTAAAGCAAGACTCCATCTACTATGAGCACTTTTATAACGAGCTGCAGCCATGGAAACATTACATCCCATTTAAAAGTGACCTGAGTGATCTTCTAGAAAAACTACAGTGGGCAAAAGATCATGATGAAGAGGTAAAATACGCATTTAGAAGTACGCAGTAATGTTTCTAGAAGAGAACAAAAAATTAATTTCTTTAAAACAAAGCAAAAAAAAAAAACTAGAAGGACTTGAAATTTATTTTCATCAACTCTACAAACAAGAAAAACACTTAAAATGCATATTATTGTCCTTAATTTGAAATCAAATTGAACTTCAGGAAAAAAAAAAAAAGTATTTTCCTAACAATACCTTAACTTCTAAAAAGAATGTTTTATTTGAGTTATCCTAAACTGGCAACATCATTTGTAACTCCAGAACCAACAGTAGCACCCTGAAATAAATACTAGTTCTGGGCAATAAAAAAAAAAATAAACCAAACTTTCATTTCCTTTGACAGGCAAAAAATATTGCAAAATCTGGACAAGAATTTGCAAGAAACAATCTCATGGGAGACCACATTTTTTGTTACTATGTCAAACTTTTCCAGGTCAGTATATTTTTAATGGCTACTGGCACAGAAATAGAAATCACACAGCAAGAATTTAGGGCAACAGAGCTGCTGGAAATTGGCCAGCCTGGTCTTGAAGCCATGAAGCAAGCAGCAGCAATTAAAATCTTCATTTGGTTTACAAACATTGTATTCAATTATAACCTATGAAACCCCTTAAGACTACACTGGCTCTTTGAGAGGCGGTGGGATCCCATAAATCTTGATCTAATCTGCCGGAATATGTTGCCCACAGTGATCAAAGAATTCCACATCAGACGCGCACCCTGCGAACCACAGCTGAAAATATCTGTGCATTAGCACCGAGATACCAAACTCCAGGGAGGCACCCAAAGGGGCTGCCGTCTGCAGCTGTGCTCCCCCACCCTGTCTGTGACAGGCTGCAGGAACACATTGTGTAGCCCCAGAGTTAGTGCAGAGTGGCTCGGCTGAGTTGGAACAGTATTGGCAACCAGATGTACAGCCTAAAAAATTTGTGACTTAACGATGCCTTCCTTTTCTTAAAACTAGGAATATGCCAGCTTGCAAGTGAGTGAACCAAAAATCAGAGATGGAATGGAGAAGGTGCAGCAGCCTGATGATGACCTTTTCCCATGCACCTGCCACAGAAAAAAGGTACAGTACATGCAGAGTTAAATCTAAAGTGCTGAGTTCTTACTCAGCCCCGCTGGAGCAGGGCTGCTCAGTGCCCCACAGTATCAGTTATCAGGCCAGGCCATTAACACCTATCGAACTTAGAAACACTTCTTGATGTATTTGCAGGACTAGACAGTGAAAAATTAGGCTTCCATTTAACTGAAACATGTTTCTTCCTTTTTGACTGCAGGCCAAAGATGAACTCTGACAAAGTAAATTCTTTTCAGTATTTACCTACATTCAGACTGTCTTCTTAAAGAAAGAAGAGAACTCTGGATTAGTATGGCCGTGGATAATGTCAGTGGGTATTTTAAAGTTTACCATTTCATGATTAACATATGGAAAAAAACAAAGCACTCCCAATTTCCTTTTTATCATGCAGTGGTGGCAGAGCCTTATTCAAACACATTTTTATAATTTCTTTTTAAAATAAAACCCATGTTTATATCAGTCATGTGTTCCTGTCCTGAGTTACCTTGGAAATGCAGATACTTTTTGCTCATGTTTGTTTATAGTCTTTTCACAAGCATGAAATTGTTCTGCAAAAAAGGGCAGATGAGATTTGCACATCTTCCCCCCCTACTGTCTGTCTGTCTATCTACCTATCCCATCCAAAGGCATCTTTTTTCAGACCATAACTTTGCCCCTTCTGAGACAATCTCAATAATGCTGTGGGGTTCATAATAAATCTTGTTACCCTGAAGGAAAACCACAATTCCAATATTGCTGTAAGCTTGGTTATACCAACAGGTTTCTCACAGCCCATAATGAGAAAGGCTGCAGCTGCCAGCACACACAAAGTGTTTCATTTGCTCTCCAGTATCAGAGCTCAGAGGGGACCCAAGTTCCTCCTGTTAATGGGTAGTGAGGTGCAGACCCTGGCCTGCCTCTTTGGAGCCCTCTGGATAGAAGGCTGATGGTGTGACATGTCACAATGGATGCAGAACTGGTTCCTGCTCCAGGAGTTCCTCCATCACTAAACACAATTTGTCTATCACTTTTTATTGATCAGAGAGCCCCTGTGATCAGTCCTGTACACAAAGGACATTGGTGAAGGGGAATTCTCAAAACTGAACCATGTTTTTTGCTCCTTATGCTCAGCTGTGCCTGCATTACCTCCTCCTCCTCCCCACACAGGCAGAATCTGGCTCCCTAAGTGGCAGACACTCCAAACAACCAGAGATTCCTCTCCCTGCCTCGCTGGTTTGGAAGCACCTGGGAAGGCCAGGATACAGCACCAAGGCAAAGTAGTACACCAGGCTAGCTAGCCTCAGGGGCTGTGCTGGCAGAACCCCACAAATCAGTAGGTTTTAACTGCAAGTGAGTACAGCATCAGTTAAATACTCAGAAACTGAAGAACCCTAAAGATATGCTGTCCAAGTAGATTTTTTCCAGTACATTACTTCAAATATTAGTCCAAAGCATTACTTAATCCTCTGCATTCCCAAGTGTTGTTTGGTTATTTGCATAGAAACACAGAGAACAATGCTGCCATGATCTATTTTCTCTCCTCCAAGTAGTTCTTTATTGTTTTGTGTATTTTTTTCATTCATACAAAGCTTTATTTGCATTTGCACTTAGACCTCTGAAAAGATCAGTTTTTTTTAAAAAATATGCCTTTAAAAAATAACAAATCCCTCATTTGCCATATTTGGAAAAAAAAAAAACAAACCAAAAACTAAATGAAGATGCTGCTTGAACACTGCAAGTTATTTGTGCTGCAGTGGAACATTCTCTCTAAGCCAAGAAAAAACTTGTGCATTTATTTCTTCCATGACATCGCTTGTTGTTCTTCCTTTGACTGCCATCCCATGGTTTGCTTTATCAATCCAATGGATTTTTTTAGGGGCTTTCATTTTGCTCACCACACCTTCTAGCAATTGCTGTGGAGAAAACAGGAATGCAAATATTAGAGAATATGCTGCTACAAACTCTGAAACACCTAGATGGCTCTTGCTTTGCCTGTGTAAGGCAAAATAGGCAGCTCCTAAAAACCAAATGGATCTGTATGCACATGAAAAACACCGTGATGGGAAATGGGATGTATTCTCTATTCAGGAAATGAATACTGGGACCTGCTTAAAGTTTCCCCCCCACTCAAACAGAGAAGAGCAGAAAATTAGAACTTAAAAGGAGTCAATTTTTACTGTCAGAGGGTAGTGCTGGCAATAAAATGACAGAAGACAGACTTGTCTGCAGAGACTGAGTAGCAATGTAATTCCTAAGGGACTGGCTTTGACCCTGTTGAACTTTCTCAGCAAACAGATCAAAGAACCAGCTCACAAAGTCAAGGATTTCCCCATTAAGAGGGCACTCCAAGGATCTGCTGGTCACTGGCCCAGTATTTTGGCCACAACTCCTCACAAAAGCACTATGACTCCTTAGAAACTGTCCAAGCACGGAAAATGCCAATTGCACATAGCCCCAAATTCACACTGACCTGTTCAAGAACAATAGATACCTGTCTGCAAGCAAACAAGGCAGAAGAGCACTCTTGCCCTGCCTCTGCACACCTGCTTTTCATCTCTACAAAAATATCACTTTCCACCACAGAAGCCTGACTTGGGGGTAGAACTGCTTTGCTAGAAGCATTTGCCATGAAAATGTGACCAATGTGAAACTGGTGACACAGCGCAGGTTTAGTAAGTTGAAATGGTTAAAACAAAATAAAAATAACTCGCTCCTTCCATAGGCCACTTTTCATTTGTACAATCCTACCAACACCATTTAAATCAGTGGTATTTCAGTGGCCCAAAGATGAGCTTGCTAAAGTGACAAATCAAGCATAAGCCTTTAAGTTTTAAGCAGCAAAAGAAAGCACTACCAGGCTTCCTTGTGTCTGATGAAGTTGCCTACCCAAGGCTTCCTTCAGAAGACACCAATTTAGGGAAGGCTGTTAATCAGGTGAAATCCAGGCATCACTGAGGCTCACTGCTCCTCCACACTGCCCTTTCATAGCAGGATTTACGAGGGTACTCACTTTTTCACACATCTCATCTGCTGATCCTGAGACAAACAGCACTGGGCAGCTGATCAGTAATAAATCCTCATCCCGGAGCTTGGACTGCAGTTTTGGTCGATGCAATGGGTAAGACAAACACAGGAGTCCTTGAATGAAACCGTCATCATCATCATCCTGGCTCAGCTGACGTATCACAGAGGCAGCAGCTCGTGAGCCCATGGAACGGCCTTTCTCCCGTGCAGAAATACAGGAAAAAAGTCTTATCTGCTCACCTCATCCACATTCTGATTCAGTAAACAACTCCCAAAACCAAGCCAACCCCGTGTATTTCAATGGTACAAAATCCTAGGGATGTTCTACTCCATGAAACACATGAATCCTAATTTCAACAATTTCTGCTAAGATATTTGTCTAGTTGTAACATTTACATCCCTGTTTCAAAAAGAAGGGGAAAAGAAAATATAAACGGATAGGGATCCTTTGTAATACTGGAAGGAACAACAGCCCATCCTGGGGCCAAGGGAAGAGAGGGACTGCTCCTATGCTGCAGAGCCTGGAAATTTGAGATAGCTACAATATTATCCTGCATTGTTATTTTCATGCAACCTCAATTTGCTCAAATTCAGAACAAAATTCTGTGCTCAATTTCACTTTCCTCACAAAAAAAAATCCAGCAAGTGTTTATGCACACCTTGAACTTCAGCCTAAAAGTAGAAGGTAAGGGAAAAAAATGTGAACTTGTAACATAAAGTCAGACAGTAACAGCAAGGGAATATCAAAATACCTCCTCAAAGAGGAGGCATATGAGCTGACAGTGCGCTGTAACTGAGTGTTACAAGTGGCTGATTCTTACAGCAGCACAGATTTGGTTTCACTTAAAAAGAAAACTTAGAATTTCCCCTATCAAGATATTCCTAATCACTCCCATCTATCCCCCTTTTCACATAACACAGCTGACTTTTTTTTTAATCTAGGTTTTAATTACCAAAACCTGTTCCGGGAAAACTGTTTTCCATGCATCAGTAAGCAGAATTGATCAAGACCTGCAGTAATAAAGTGCACATGGAAAATCAGAAAACTCATGCCCTGTAATTTCTAAGTGACAAGGAAGTTTTCTCCCAAAGTACCTGGAAAATACAATCTATTGCTCTTTCTTTCCTCCTCTGCAGTAAGATCTATGGTGTTATAAGGAGGGCTCATTCACTTCTCACCAAAGTGGGATAGGCTTGGAATACTTAGAGATCGCTATTATTAGAGACAGTATAAGAGAGAAAATTATTGATAATAAAAACAATACCTGCAAGGAAAACACCAGAAAGTTTATAATCATCAGAAAGTTTTAAGTATTCCTAAAGAAATAAGAGAAAGAAGCATTTCAATTCAGAATTAAGACAGCTGGGAAGTGGGGATCTCTTCTCTTCATAGCTACTACACAGACAATAGGAAGGTCTTTCAGCATTGCAGATTAAATAAAGAACGGATACATACAAGGTGCTCTCTTGGGGTTTATCACACAAATGGTTTCCTAACATTTTGCAGCAACAACATAAGCATAACCAATTTCCCATTAGCTCTCGGTAAGTCTAAAATATCAGGTGCCCTATCACGTTCCCAAAACATAAGTGATTACTGTGTATCAACTCAGTTATAGTAACAGAGCCCAGGCACACTCTGGGCCCATCAAAAGGCAAAGCAGGTTGGCAAACATGCCCTTCATTGAGCTTATGTATTTCCAATTAAAAGTTTGTGACATGATCAGCTCAACAGAAAAGATAAAATTTAGCTACATTTTTTAAGGTTTTAGGAGATAACTAACCAGATGCTATCTTTGCAGATGCCTTAAAATTACCTTTAAATAGCAGCATATTAATATAAACACATGAACAACGTTATACTTCTTCCAAAAAGAACAGAGATCTACATTAAAGACAACAAAGTCTGACTTCAAATTAATGTACATATAATCACAATGACATCATACAAAATTCCTTTAGAACTGGACTTGTTCCGCTATAAAAATGCCTCATGCTTGATGTAAAGTTCCTATGCCCCATTTAAAGTCCCTAGATAATGAGGAAGAAAATCCCACTCCTTCCTCCATGCTCCAGATCAGGGGGATAATCTTAAGCTGATAGTCTTGCAACAAAAGGCTGCTTATTTTAACAAAACCTAGGTACCTAAGGACATCTTTTGTAAGGTAGCAGCAGAAAGAGATAAACACATGCAGATAACATTTTTAACTGATTTTGGAATCAAAGATTACTTTGTTTCTAAGGCTGTCATATGCTAATTCCAACCTCTCCCTTCAAATCCTGCTGTGGCCCAGTCCCTGACTCCCCCAAAAGCCTATTTCTCCCACCTGAGAACACTCTAAGGCCCAGCACAATTCTCAGATCAACTTCCTCTCAAAACTGCTTCCACAGCTATCTCTTTTCATCTCCCTCCCCTCACCAAGCCCTCCCAGATCACCCAGCTCATTTCCATCCTACATTCTTCCATTTTTTTTTTAAGCTGTAAGTTTTCCCATGAAACACCCTTGCCTTTTGTCAAGCTTTTCTTTGTCCCTGAGGTCAAACCCACACACTTGTGGCAGCTGTTCCAGCTGTTGCCCATCTAAGGACTGTTTCTGTTCACACACAGGGCTCCACTTACCTCAACATTGGTTCTGATTTTCCCACTGTTGCCTGACTAATCTCTGGCTGTAATTTAAGAAACCTGGAAGAGAACACTCATGGATCTAGGCTTTGGTCTAAGAATTTGGTCACTCACTCCTTACCACAACTGCTTTGAAAGCTTTAGTCCTGTAGGCAACATTAAGGCCTTTACAAGTAAACCGCAGGCACAGAACTCCATGGGATGCAAGATGGGCTGCCAAGGACACTAAGTGAGGGAAATTCATGTCTCCTCCAGCTCCATGAGTAAGAATCACTCCATATGTTGGTTTCTTCTCTGGGACAGAAAAGATAGCATCAAGGTATTTGTTCTCAAAAGGTATTTTCACTTTAACCTAGAAATGAAACAAAACCCAATCTTATTGGAGGAAAAAAAAAAAAAGAGAGATGTCCCCAAGTATACACATCTACACATTATTACAAAGAAAAATGAGACAATTAAGAAGTAAACCGAAATTTCAAGCCTGTTTTTATTTCTTCTGTTTAAGAGTACTAAATGAGCAACTGCACCTCTGGTTCAAAGATCTTCCATACAAAAATGGGTAAGTCACTTTACAACTCCACTTCTTATGTTCTGCATTAGAAAATGAAGCTTCAAAGCATAAACTAATATGATTCTGACCCTCTCTCTGTATCTATGCCTAGCTTTTCCAGACCTAACCAGCTGCCTAAACCATAAGAATATGTCACTAAGACACAGCCTAGCAAACATTTTGAAATCACACAGTGGTAACCACTGAGTGAAGCAGCAGCCTGCACAGAGGCAAGGACAGAACCTTCCCCAGGGACAGAAGGCAGCACAGGTTCAGCCAAAGCTCCAGGGGGACACAGGGCCTCCATCAGCACAGACAGCTGGAGGAGCTGATCCAGACACAAGCCCTGCTCATGTTCTGCGGAGTGAAAGGGGACGAGGTGCTCAGCGGCCTTGCTGACCCGCTGCCCCACAGCCCCCGGAGGCGGCGGGCAGATGCCCCGCAAGGGGCTGGCGGAAGACACGCGGGACAGCCAGAGGCCTGCACACAGCGCTGCGGCCGCCCACCAGCCATGGAGACACCTCTCCTGGGCAGGCAGAAGCAGCAGCGCACCCACCCCGCCCCCCCTTGAGCAGCTCCAGGGCCTCGTCAAACGGGAAGGGCAGCTGCCACGGGCCGCAGGAGCGCACACATCCCCAAGGCTGCAGGCACCAGACCACAGCGGCGGCCATACCTCCACCTGCCCGCTCATGCCGGCCGTGACGTCACGTGAGCGACAGTCCCCCGCGCCAGTCCCGCCCCGCGGCCCGGCTGCCGCAGCGCTGATTGGTCAGTTCCATCTTAGTCCCGCCCCGCGGGGCGGGGAGGGGTAGCGGCCTGCGCCGGGGCTCGGGAGTTGTGGGTGGACGTGGGTTGGGCCGTGCTAAATAAATAAAACATCCGTAAATTGGTAAAGCCCCGCATAAATTGTTTTTATTCACCCGTGTGTACAAAAGCTCCACGGTCTGCTAGGTGGTAATTCGGTACAAATAAAGCAAATTGCTCAGGGATTGCTCGGAAAGTTAGGTTCCTACTGACTTCAAGGAGTACAGATGAAATGCTTATGGTGAGTTACAGAATCACAGAACCATTTAAGTTGGAAACGACCCCTGAGACCATCGAGTCCAAACGACGACTGAACACCACCACGTCCACAAGACTGCAGCACTGAGTGCCACATCCAGTCATTTCTTGTGCACCTTCCAGGGATGGCAGCTCCACCACCTTCCTTGGGCAGTCCACTGCAATGCTTTGAAACCCTTTCCATGAAGAAATTGCTCCTCATGTCCAGCCTGAACCTCCCCTGGCACTGCCTGAGGCCGTTTTCTCTTGTCCTGTTGCTGGCGGCTTGGGAGGAGAGACCAGCCCCCCCACCTGGCTACAGCCTCCTTTCAGGTGGTCGTAGGCAGTGATAAGGTCGCCCCTTTTCTCCCCTCCATCTCCCTCAGCTGCTGCTCAAAAGACTTGTGCTCCACACCCTTCACCAGCTCTGTTGCCGTTTTCTTGGCTTGCTCAAGCACCTCAATGCCTGTGCGGAAGTGAGGAGCCCAGAATGGGACATGGGATTCAGGGTGTGGACTCAGAAGTGCCTAGTACAGAGGGAAAGGTTAGATGTCCAGAGTGACATCAGGGAATTTTTTTTGGCAGCTGTCAGCACACTCGATCTGTGTGACATTGAGAAGCAGGGGAAAGACAGTCAGTGGCTGGTTTTCTAGGTGCCAACACACATCTGTCCCCTGGACTGTGCTCTGTTGTACTGTAAATAACTTACTGTGTTCAAAACACAGCCATCAACTGGTGGAAGACAGCACCAACAATATACAATAGTGGTTGCAATATTTATATATTGAGTATTTCACAGGCCAAAAAAAATTTCCAAAATCCTCTATTGCAAAGTATTTTGCCAGAGCACGTTTCCTTCCAGTATCAGTGTATAAAACTCATTCATATCAATTAAGATGCCCTATTACTTAGCTGATTGAAGATGTCATCACCAAGCAGAACTTTGTTTTTCATATGTTCACCTGCTGGAAAATAAGCACACTTTGGCTTCTGCTCTGAGTGTCTGACTGTCAGCCTGCCAGCTGGACATTGTCAAACACTGGGATTGAAATATTGCAGCCCTCTGAGAAGTGAACCTGGCAGGGTAGCTCAGGTTCTGAGTTGCTGTCTCAGTGACCATCCTGCTGCCTTGCAGGCCAATTCCCAGTCCAGGCATTATCATAAGAAGTGTGAAAGACAGAAGTAGAGAACCTGGGAGATTTACAGGGAGATTTATTTGTCTGGATTTCTATCTTGCCTGGAAGATGTCAAATTAAAGTGAGTTGCAGAAGGGTTAATCTGAGTGAAAGGCATTGGCACAGCCTGCGGCAATTGTGCACCTTCCAGTGGGAGCTGAACCACAGATGGTGTCCAGGCAGCTGCTCCTGAAGCTGTAGCTCACATCTGAGGAGTCCAGCAGACTAAGGAAATGTCAGATTAATTTATCTTGATTGGAGATCACATTATTCTAGTTAGTAGTTCCCACCAGTTAAGCCTATGTGAATAAGATACTTGGCAAAAGTGGACTGAGGAGATTTGTTGTCCCAAAGTAGTTACAACCTCAATCTAGAAAATAGGCATACAAGAAGAAGGTTAAGAAAAACTTCCTTCTTATTAATTTCTGAGTTTTTTCATCACTGCTTTCGTTTCTATACCTAATGGGTGTTTATGTGCTCTGGTATAGTTTATATTTTTGGTGCTGTTTTGCTCCTTTCTTGGTTTGCTTTTTGCATTCTCTTTCTTTTTAATTTTTCCTCTCTCTTCCATCCACCTGCTGTATTTGTCCTGCTTTACTCACATATTGTCTCCAGAGCAGTCCCTGAGGGACATGTATCCCATTAAGTCTACTCATGTGTAACCCCTTCCCACTGGAAAACTACTTTCCTAAGCTTTCTGCATAGGGCAAGCTTACTTCTTATTTTCTCTGTTCGTTTTCTTGGCCCCAATCTCCTTTCAACACTTGAAATTCTTCTGTGCAGAAGCACAGTCTTTGAGGTAGGGTAGCGAATACCCAGCAGAGTGGAGAACAACACAGGTGCCAGGCTGGATGGGGCCCGGAACAACCTGGTCTAGTGGGAGATGTCCCTCCTCACAGCAGAAGGGCTGGAACCTTAAGGTCCCTTCCAACGCAAACCGTTCTGCGGTTCTGTGATAAAATGAATGTGTGATGAAGGAGAGACTCATCATTCTTTAATCCTCTGGTCCGTGGCAATAGGGTTGGATCAGTACATTTTTGCCACACTTTTCCTGCTGTAACTTTCTTTCTGGAAGATATTGACCCCAAGTATTGCTAGTATGTCAAAGGCTAGGAAATTATATTATAAATACATATATTAGATTCCAACTCATGGGTAAATTCTTTATGATGGATAAACTCTGGATTTATTGAGTTCTGCAAATCTGATAAAAATGCATTAATTAACATGCAAATGATTTTTTTAAAATTTGGCATCATAAAGTAATTCTTATATTAAACTATTCTCGACGAGGTCTTTCTGGTGTAGGGGAACATTTAAATAGATTCTTGTTGATTTTCAAGTGTGCTGAGTAACTACTCCAAAATCCAGTTGTATTCCCTTCCAGGAGTGTTGAAAATCCTTATGCTTTTTTTTTACACACTTAAATATGAATTAATATTCTAATTTAAAGCTTCCAAAAAAACCAATTATGAATCTTTTCTCAACTTCTGAATCAATATTTTTAATTTAACATCTAAGAAAACATGGTTTCTTAGGAGCGTGGCATCATTTCATAACTTTAAC
Organism: Chamaea fasciata; assembly: GCF_029207755.1. Classification (NCBI taxonomy): domain Eukaryota; kingdom Metazoa; phylum Chordata; class Aves; order Passeriformes; family Sylviidae; genus Chamaea; species Chamaea fasciata. The sequence continues at coordinate 78,647,434 of NW_027094087.1, read as the reverse complement.
CTTACATCACTCCTGGAAACAGAAGTTTATTCTGGAAATGACATAGTGCATAATAATGCAAGTCTGTCACCAAATATGAAAATCATTGAAGGTATGTGATTTGCCATTTCTCAATGGGAATATATGTTGAGTGTTATAATAACCTATGCACTGCTGTAAGCACCTCTGACAGATTTGATATGCCAAAGGCAGCTGCGTGTGAAGAAACAGTGGCTGTTTATCAAAGAATGACATTATCCCCGGTCTAAACTTGGGACCTGATAACTTTCAGTAGCACATCAGACAATCCATGTTCTTGTTTTTGGATTATAAATACAGCATTTCATACCGGAGACTTAGATTAACACACAATGGGAACAACAGAGATGACCTTTTCCATTAATCTTTTGTTGGAATAGATTTGTTCAGAGGAATAATTATAAAAGTATAAAAACATATGTTGGGGAATGTTCTGTATTTCAGTGTAAAATAAATAACAGTTTAAGGACATTAGGATCAGAAACATTTTTGTCTTTTCTTAAACTTTTTAATAGAAGACCATAAAAATTGTTTGTTTGTTTTAGGCTGGAGACACACATATTTGTTCCAAAAGTTCAGCTTTCCCTCTAAATTAAATCTTGCCTTTTGAGCAAGAACCTTCTTTTTATTTCTTTTCCTGAGGATGTGGACACTCACCAGTACATGGACATGCTATGTTCACAGGTATCAAAAGTAACCTTTAATAATTTTCTGAAAGTGATCAGCCAACTATTACCTGATTAGCCAGTATAGTTTCCTGTGTTTTAAAGTGGTGATATCCATAACACTGCCTAATTTTTAGCTATTGCATCACACTTCTTGAGGGTCTGAAGAAGTTTTGAGGTCCTCCATGAAAGAGGAAGTGTTGGGCAGGTGATAAGCAGAACCACTCTAACATGTAAAAAAAATACAGGACTTTAGCAGGGCATCTGTGAATCCCCATGTCTCCATGATGATCTGTAGAACTTGGTCACTGGCACTGGATGACTTTCTCCAGGAAGGGTGAAGGAGTAAGCCCGCCTGTTTTTAGTCTATTTGGACTGTAATGTTTCAGTAACACGCTTACTACACTTACTTAGTGTGTTACTGATACGCAATGTATAATGTATAATAAATATATTATGTGCATGTGCTTTTTTTCATAGTTTTTTTCATAGTTTTATGAAACTATGCCATGTACAGAGAACTGGTGCCTTTTGTAGCACTATATAGGTCAAAAACTCTGGGAGCACAGATAATGTCAGGTGACAAATGTGCAGTGTGTAAAAACTTCTCTCCCTGCGCACGAGTCTCTTTGGGAACATTTCTGGCTTTGTAGTTGTGGTGCTAAATGGAAGTTCCTTACTTTAATTAAGGAAGGTGTCATCACAACACATGCTTCTGCATGGCAAATTTGAATGCTATACATTTCTGAGAGTCTTTTGTTAGGGATTTTGAATTCCCTCATTGTTCTTGATTAATGCAACCACTTTGTTTTCCAGTGGCAGCTATTCCAGTTTTTGCGTGTGCTGGGACTGCACGGGGCACTGCTGGCAGGACGTCACTCTGGTTATTCTCTCCCCTTGGCTGACTGTGAACTGACCTGGCCACAAGCCAGTGGAACAAACCTTTCTGTTCTCATGGCTGCAAGGAAAGAATTAATAGTTTTGGCATGCGCATACAGTCTTTGAATGCTGAGCTCAATTCCATGTCTGTTTTTGTTCTGCAGTTTCACTCTACCTGTTGCTTTTTTAAAAGGTTAGCATGGTTAGGGATGGTAAAGAATATTATTGCTGCTGCTAGGGTTACTTCTGCAGTGGACGCTGTTTTCAGATTTGAGTCTCTTTAACATTTAATTCTCAGTTCAAAGATCAGATACCCTCTGCGGTGATGTCATCAATTATCCAAGTAAGTTACTTATCTGGAGTTTATTGATAGTTATAATTGTAAACATCATGCTATAGACCCTAAATATGGGCACTGTGTACATTTTGCATCTTGCTGCAAGATCCTAGGTCATTTTCACTTCTGTTAATATGATTGTTAGGAGATGCAGGAAGTGACATTGCACTTGTCTTTGCCTTTAATTCCCACATAGGTTCACCGAAATTAAGCCCTTTGTTTTTCCGTAAGTTGTCAGAATGAGTAGCTGCAGAGGCTCTGCAGATACATGTTTTACCTTCCTCAACGATCATTCCTCCAGGTCACTTCTTTCATTTAAGCAGACAGAATCACAGAACCACAGAATCATTTAGGCTGGAAATGATCTCTGAGACCATTGATTCCAACCTTTAGCTGAACACCATCATGTCAACTAGACCATGGCACTGAGTGCCACGTCCACTTGAAGGGATGATAACTCCACCACCTACCTGAGCAGCCCATTCCAATGCAATCACCCTTTCAGTGAAGAATTCTTCCAGATGGCAAACCTGAACCTCTCCTGGTTCAGCCTGAGGCCGTGTCATCTCATCCTGTCACCAACCCCCAACCTGGCTACAGCCTCCTGTCAGGTGGCTGTAGAGAGCAAGAAGGTGTCCTCTGAGCATCCTTCTCTGCAGGCTAAACAACCCCAGGCCCCTCAGCTGCTCCTCATAAGACTAACTTATGATGTTTCTCTTTTCCAAATCAGTCCGGGAATTCCTTTTAGTCTCACATTAACTGTACAGTAAGAAGTACCTTATCTACTCTGGAGTCCAAGATATTTCTAAACGTAGTGAGTTCAAGAAAAGAGTGCAAGGAACTCTATCTGATTTATTCTTCTCTTCCAACAGAATATCAGCCTCAGTTTCATTACTCAAAAATATTTTCTGGTTTTGCATGTGTGCTGTTGAAAGTTATTGTATGCTGTGACTCTAGTCTGATAAAAAGAAGCAGTGGCAAAGTGTAATAAAGTCAACATCTATTTCTGTTCACAAAATCTACTACACTGGGGTAGGAGGAAAAAATTATTTGATTTCACATAATTTATCAAATCCATTCTGGATATTGTTCCGCTGTTAGTAGATTTCAGTGTACACAGAGAGTGTGTATTTGCTTAGTGCCTAGAACTGAAGTCAAACCAAAATGTCTGATTATTACCTTTTTATTTTTCCCTTTTATCTTACATGCTGTCATGAATTTACATGTGTACTGGGATCTAGTTTGCTACCAGCTATATACATTTGAATATAAACATTCATACTCATATACATGCACTCTAGAAGTGTTACCAGCAAGGAAATGAGCCTGAAGACTGACACATACTGCTGTGGTTGGCCCTAAGCAGGATTTTTAAAGAACTGCTACTTCTCAGAGCAGTCTTCTAGCTCATTATGTGTTCATAGGATAGTTCATACATCTTCTAACTGTGCTCAGTGAGTCTTAGGTGGAGTAATGCTTGCAAGGCTGTTGCCAGCTCTTTTAAATCCTCCTGGTGTCATGCAAAGCTGCACTCAGTGCTCAACCAACTAGTGAATTCATCTCAGGAATGGCTTGGGTTAAAAAACCTTAAAGATCATCCAGTTCCTGCCCCCCCAACAAGGGCAGGAACACCTTCCACTAGACCAGGTTGTTCAGAGCCCCATCTAAGCCAGCCTTTAACACTGACAGTGATGGAATATCCACTTTGGGCAACCTGTCCCAGTGCCTCACTACCCTTGCAGTGAAGAATTTATTCCTAACAGCCAATCTAAACCTAGTCTCTTTCAGCTTAAAGCCATTGCCCTTTGTCCTATCGCTACATGTCCTTGCAAATCCACGTAAAAGGACGTTCTTAAGTCTTGCATTTTGTGCCATATCTAAAACCAGTCTGAGCATATCTGGGGAAATGATATTTGACCACCCTTCTTTCTTATCTGCAATCTCCCTCCCAAGGAAAGACCAGCCAGAAACATTTTTCAGGATCTTTCAGTCCTGATCAATTCTCACCTCAGTTCTCAAAAGTGTAAGATTTTCTTCACATCTTTTACAGCTTCCTGGAAAGCAATGGTTAAACACGGCCTGAGTGATCTCTCCCACACCTGTTCATTCTCTGCAGTTTTGGTTGTAAAATTTTCAACAGAGATGCGTGGAAACTATAACGTTAATTGGTAACAAAACTAAGAATGCTCTTCCAATAAGACTAAAAGACCTGCTCTCATCATACTGGGCTTTTTGTGCCCTGCAGTCACTCAGCTGGAACTCGTGGGAGTTAATGGGTCAAAGCTGTTTTAATGCTGTATGGATATGGCTCTTGCAGCCATTGCAAAGACTTTGATAGGCTGGAAGACTCAGGAATGGTGCAACAATATGTGTGTTACTACATATTGTACATGGACTCATTTAAAATCTATAATTTAAACAAAACTGAGCCTCATAAGTACTTCTCTGATACACCATTAAGTGTGTCCTGACCTATTTCCCCTCTGAGAATTTCCTGCTAGGTGTAGTAAACCATGTCAGGTATCTGACCTCCACTTGAAGATGTGTTGCATGTCAAAAAGTTTCTTTTACAAGGGTGCTTTGATTGCCAAGTAGAAGATCTTTCACAAGATGCTGTGGGGGCTACAGATTGCTGAAGTCCACATGACAGCTTTTAGCCCCAGACGTGTCTGGCTCTTCTTCTTCTCAGCTCTTATAAAGCAATAGATTATATGACATGGATAAGTTCAAGAAGATGACAAGAAGAAAGGTGAAGCACAGGATTTCATCCGCTATGCGTACTCCTAAGACCCTGTAGCATTACAAGACTTTTATTTATGTGGGATTGGTCATCCCAGGGTTAACCTTTGAACTTTTGGACATACACCATTGTCTTGACAACCTCAATACTGCAGCAAGCAAAACCCTTTGGAGATTGGATCTAAAACCACAGGTCTCTCAAATGTCTGTTCCACAATTAATCTCATTAAGTGAAAAACAAATACAAAAAAAGAAGATCATTACACTGCAGCATTCTGGGAAGACTCTAAGGATAGTAACATTACACTCACGAGTTGGAGGACTTGTTTTCATGGGGAATTCATAGGTCTTTGCCAATTGCAGCAAATCAGACAGAGGATGTCTGAGCAATGACATCAGGCACACTGTGGAGTCAAGAGGCAAGTTGGTGATAAAGTCAGAAGGAGGCAGGCTTGGCAAACTGCATCATGCCCATGCCAGCTTGTGCCAGGGCACAGGCGAGGTTTTGGCCGTGTGCTTGATAGTGTGATGGACAGAGACAGAGCTAATGAAAGGGGTGGTGAAAAGATGACCTAGGGAAAGGTCATGTGCAGGATGGAATTTATGGTGCTATTTATTTTGTGCTTTAATTGCTGCTTTCAGTCCTTCCAATTCTATATGCTCCCTGTGGGTTTTATTTTGATTTTGGGGTTGTGGGTTGCTGCTTGGTTTTAGTGGGTTTTCTTTCGTTTTGTTTTGGATTTTGTTTATTTGTCTTGTTGATGATTGTTTTTCTTGTTGTTGTTGTTTTTCCCCAAAGAAAATAACTGCAGGGTTTCTGGCCAGTGAGTTTAGAATATTGATCCTTAAGAAAATGAGCCATCTCCAGGTTAGGGGAAGCCCTAAGAGGAGCCCTAAGAGAGGATCTCAAAGCCCTCAGTTTGGATCAAGATCAGATTTAGCCCAGAGTAGAACTGTATCCAAATCAGGCTTAGGACCCAATGGTGGCAAACTGTGTTTATGAACTTGTCATTCTCTTAGATGCTGTTTTCCCTTTGAGCTCTTGGCCTTGGCTAAATGCTGAGCGGAAGTTATAGGCCCTCATGTGGTCAGTAATTAATTTGTATCTGCAAAAAAGGAGGTCAGATCAATTGATCAGTGAGGTAGGTCAGTTGATTTGTCAAAGAAGAGTTGGATGAAAGTAATGGTTTTGCATTGATTTTGCATCAACCTGTTAGAATTCTCAAAATCTTCCTTTCAATATTTACTAGTGGAAATGAAATGCAGCAGAAATCTATCTCCATAGATCTTTGTCATCTGCAGTTAAGTATTTTTTACACGGCAAAGGCATTTTCCTAGGACTGCAGAAATGAGAGAATCCAGCTATGTCATCTAGCCCTATTCCTGCCAGTGCAGCATTATATGACATTTCCAATTGTCAGGATCTTTAAAGACTACATGATGGCAGCAGCCCTTGTGTTTGCAGTGACCCAGCCCACAGAGGAGATGGAAGAGGCTGTGCCAGTTCAGGCACAGTAGATAATTTTGTTTAGTCCCTGCAGCTGTCTCACTCCTGTAATTTTCTATCAAAGGGTATCATTAAGATCAGCTGTTTGTCCTCTCTCACTCTGCCTAGAGGAAGTGTGCAACCAACCTAATGCCATTTTTTTGAAATGGATTGCTTGTTTTCTCTTTGCACAAACAGTGCAGGGTAGTGCATGTTTAATGTTCATATGACAAAGTGTTTATGTGCAAGGTCCCAGTCCCAGATCTCACCTGCATAGTAATGAATCGCTGGCCCACAAGGTTTAATATAGACCTGCACTTACAGTTTCACAATGTTTTTATTCAGCTCTCGAGAGCATTCCTCCTTTTGTTTGGCAGGGAAAGCAAATTTTCTGCAGACTGGCACACATGATGGGCACCCGAACTGGCCTGACCTGAGCAGGGTGTGCTGACTTTTGACCAGGCAGGGCCCTCAGGTGACTCCAGCCAAATCATTGAAGGAGAAGCTGGAGGATGCAGCATGTCATTTTGGGTTTTTGTCTTTCATAGACTGTTCTCTCTCTGTCCTCTTTCTGATTTGTTTCAGTGGTGCATTGTAGGGAGGAGTTTGGTTTCTGCCACTCTACTATTCCTTGACACTTGCAGTCCCATCTCCGTATTTTGGAGTAGCAGAGTGGTAGGAAATATCACATTGTCATCTCTTAAATATGTCCCAACATTGTTTGCTACCAAAGAAGTGAAACTGGATAGTTGGCAATCAAATGATCAGCAACAAAGTGTCTCTTCTGCCAGCCCACTCTACTGGTTATGCTCTGTGTGTAACCGAGGGGTTTCACCTGCAGACCTTGCCAGGAGCCTCTGATTCTGGGCAATATGAAGGCAGAGATTTCATAGTTTCATGAAGATCTACTCCCTTAAATTCCTGTGCCTATGGATTCTTGTTCTGACCTCCTTTCACAAGTTTTCTAGTTTTATTGTCTGAGGCTGATAATACTTCAAATGTGTCAGGTGTTGCTTTGCCTCCTCTGGTTGTTACATCCTTTTCTTTAGCTTTCCAAGGACACTCACCACAACTCACTCTTTCTTTCTTTCTTTCTTTCTTTCTTTCTTTCTTTCTTTCTTTTCTTTCTGTCTTCTTTCTTTCTTTCTTTCTTTCTTTCTTCTCTTTCTTTCTTCTTCCTTTCCTTTCCTTCTTTCCTTTCCTTTCCTTTCCTTTCCTTTCCTTTTCCTTTCCTTTTCCTTTCCTTTCCTTTCCTTTCCTTTCCTTTCCTTTCCTTTCCTTTCCTTTTCCTTTCCTTTTCCTTTCCTTTCCTTTCCTTTCCTTTCCTTTCCTTTCCTTTCCTTTCCTTTCCTTTCCTTTTCCTTTCCTTTCCTTTCCTTTTCCTTTCCTTTCCTTTCCTTTCCTTTCCTTTTCCTTTCCTTTCCTTTCCTTTCCTTTCCTTTCCTTTCCTTTCCTTTCCTTTCCTTTCCTTTCCTTTCCTTTCCTTAAGAGCCTTGAATTCTCTACTGCCTGTAGCTTTTTTTTTAACATCAGCTTGAAGGTTTATTCATGTGCTACGTGTGCCGACAGTTTCCCATGCTACGTGCAGGCAATTAGCCTGCACTATTCCTGCTCATTCTGTGGGTTATTGGTCCAGCAGAAGCACCAAAGGAACCCCAGTGGTAGCTGTATTGGTAAAGCTAACACACGCTGAAAGTCAGGTGTTCATCTGCATGGATGGCCTATTTCTGGCTCTGCATCCTGAAGTGCATGGTCTTCCCAGAGCCTACTGAGTTCCTGTCTTAGCCAGAACTTCAGGATTCCTTCTGCATCTTACAGATGTTGAGAAATTGCTGAGAAAAAATCAAGGGGAAAAAAATGACTGAAATATTAATCAAGAAGGTCTTCTATTTCCCAGTTTACTCCTTCCAGTCCCTAACCAGCTGTGAAAATAAGACTGCATCTTTGGCAGATATATGTACATTCGTTTAAATCCACAATTTATATGACACCAGGTCTTTTAACTAATCTGTAGGCAATTGATGAAAGGATTTTCCAAGCCACAAGGACAGGTTAGAGCATCTTGAGCCTCAAGGGACCACAGGGATCATCCTTAATGCATTCTGTTCTGTGCAGAGGAGGCACAAATGGACACTTTCAATACGAACACATTGGTGGCATATGTTCACAGTCTTGGAACTTCCCATTCTTCACTTGCAGTGTTAATGTTGTGCTTATTGCAGCCAATAAAATACAGCAGGAAAAAACCCCAAAATCAAACATCCCTTTTCATGTTTATATTTATACCATTTAAGCTTTGGTCAAAAACTTAATGGGGTGCTTTTTCAAATACCAGCCCATGGGAATACTCACACAAATGTGCAGATGTGCTGATGCATATACAAAACAGAACTTTTTTTTAAAGCTTATACCAGAATTCTTACAAGTTCATGGGCTGCAGGATGAAACAAACTTTCCTCTGGACAGCCTAGCACAAATTCAGCATTCAGGTCTCATTAAAGCCCCAGTCTGAGAGGATAAATAGCATTAAATGTTGCAGAAGCCCTCATGCCACATCTCTGCAAGGGGAGTGGGTGGAGTTCATTTACTGTGAAGTAATGCTTGTGTTAATAGTTAGAGGTAGGATGACCAGGAATCCATGCCTGGAGAACCTGTGATCTTGATGATTTCAGTGCCCTCTCTGGCATCCTGTGAAAAATCTCACATGACAGCTTTGAAGGTGGCTGGATCCCTTGCCAGTCAGCTGCTCCCTTTAGAAAATTCTTCCCCAGATATTCTCTGGATGGCAGAAATCCCCATCAAAACACTCGTCAGAAGGGAAAGAGCAGTGGCACTGCGTCAACAGCCTGGGGAGTACCCTCATTTCAGATGAGTCTGTGAAAAACACTGCTAGGTCAGTAACATCAACCCATTAAAATGTTGCAGCACTGGAGCTCAGGTTAAACTGCTCAGTTCATTTCTGGGGTAGGGATGAAGCCTAGACTGCACCCCAGGCTCCTAGGGGAAGCTTGTCCCTAGTGCTTAGACGAATGAGCTGGAAGGTACATCTATGGGACAGAAACACCTACAGAGTGACATCCTTTGGGATCAATCCGTCAGGATTATATAAATAAATAAGTATTTGTGCAAGGGACACTACCTTTATGAAAGGCATCTGGTCTGCAGCTTAGGTAAAAGGGCTGTGGAGGTGAGGACAGCAACTCTCCATGTGCCCCACAGGATTTATGGATAACTTTGGAAAATGCCTGCAGCACCTGGGCAAGGCCATGCTCACCAGCAGCAATGCCCTCCTTGCATGAAGCACACAGATGCTGCAGGATCAATGTCCCCCAGGTAATGTGACTTCTCAGAGCTGTTCCTGAGGCCATGCTTGAAATACGTAGTGTTGGTAAGCAGCCTGTGAGGCAGCTCTGTGAGCAAGAGGTCAGCAAGTGAGGGAGTTCTCTCTGCTGATACAAGACTGCGTCTGATGACATATTTGAGATAGAAGAGGCCTGAGTAGCACAAAGCCCTTCTCAGTATCCTCTTCCCTAAGACTTGCAATGTGTAGCTCTGGAGGAGCCTCCCACCCTATTGCCAGCATGTTCCAAACAGTAATTTCAGGCTGCTTGGCCTAGCAGGATTTGAAATGATGTCAGGATATGATTAATAAATTTCCATTTGCTTGCAGGAAGGGCAAGGAAAGCAGTGCTGGGAACAGCTGTGGAAGATTGTCAAAAGCATGAGGTGACATCCATCATGGCTATGGTTGAGTGTCCCTCCAGGCAGCAGAGTGGGACTTGAAAAAGTCTGACTGGATCTTACTCCACAGTTCCCAGTCCCTGGATGGACTCTCCTTTTCTGGACAAGCGGGCACTGACATGTTGTCCTCATCAGCCTGAGTGCCATTAGCAGTCAGTCAGGAGACCTGACAAACCTCTTGGTGGCAGGAGGCAGCTCCAGTGTGCTGAGGCCTCTGTGATGGCTGTGGAGGAGGAGATGATGGCTGGTTTCACCTTTGTTTCAGTTGCTGGAGAAGAAGGACATTCTGCCTCCACTCTCCTGGGGCCTCCTGGGTGAGTGAAAGCACTCCAGCTTGCTGAGGCCAGGACACCCCAAACCTGTGTGAGGGAGTGAAGACAAAAGCACTCACAGGCACATGTAGCAGATTTTCTTTTGTTGCTGCTTATTATGAGAAGTCAGGAAGTGGACTGTTCTCAGGGTATTTTTGACCATGCAGGCCTTCTCACTCAGCAGTAATCTAATCCCCAGAGAGGCAGGGGGATCCTATATACTGAGGTGCAGAGGGTAATGCCTGCTGCCATTCTTTGTGTCAGCCTTTTTAACTTGCTCAGCAGCTTGCCACAGACTGAAAAAAGCAAGCATAAAAAGCCATGCCAAAGAATGTGTAAAATGGAATAAAAATGGGGGAAGGTAAATTGTGTTTCTGAAACTTAGTGAGGTGTCAGATATTGATCAAGATAACTTTAGTTTTTGACAGTGCTAGACAGTTTAATTTCCCCGCTTGTATATTAGCAAAATCTTTCTGGGTATAATGTCTCTTTTACTTTGGAGGAATAGCAATGCATTAAAAAAGTCCTCATTCTCAATTTAATAAAAAAACTTCTCACCATGATTTTACATATTTCGAAGCTGATTTTAAAAATCCCTCTTTCCCAGGAACAAAGATTTCCCAGCTTATGGAAAGGCAACATCAGTTTTTCCTTGGTTGCAAAGCTCATTTTTTGCTATACTTGGATATTAACACCTCTGACAAGGCAATGCTCTGGCACTGAACTGGCAGGTCGATAGTTGAGCTCATGACAGGGCTGCAAAGTGCTTCTGACTTCAGGTTTCAGTTTCCCAGGGGAGGCCCATGCCAGGGTATTCCCTCTTTCCTCAGAGGTGTGGGGAGCAGCATCAGGAGTGTGCCTGGCTCTGTCAGGTGTCCAGCTTCAGTGTATTTCCTGGTACCACAGGGATGCACAGTTAAAAGATATGGATATCTGTGTGTGCTTGTTGTGAGATATTATAGAATATCTTGATCAGGAAGGGATCCACAAGGATCACTGAATTTCCTGCTGCTGGCCCTGCACAGGACAGCCCCAGGAGTCACGCCATGTGCCTGAGTGCATTGTCCAAACGCTTCTTGAAATCTGGCAGGCTTGGTGCCATGAAAAATCCATTCCTAATGTTCAACCTAAACCTCTCCTGACACAGCTTCCTGCTGTTCCCTCATGTGTGTCAAAGACTTTGTGCATCCCTTTCTTAAAGAAATGTGTGTGTGTGTGTGGGTGTGTGGGTGCGGAGTCCATGTACACACATATGGATATACATATTTCAACGTAAACTTGATTTCTGTTAGGTGTATGAACAGTCACTGAATGTGATAGTGAGGCTACTCCTCATGGGTTATGCATCTGAAGCACACTGAGGTAAGGAAACATGTTATTCCCAACACTTTCAGGATCCTTCTGTACAGTAAAGTCAAAAGATTTTAGAAGAAGTTGCTGAGGGAGGCTGGGAAGCTCCAGGATGTCAGAATAGTTACTTGGGAATGGTTGCACTCTGTGATAGAAATAAACATTTACAGGCTCTTTTAAAGTAAGGAATAACCTTAAATGAAATGAAGACCCCTAAATGCATCCGCAGTTTATTAAACAGCTGCTTTCCAGGCCATATTTATCTGAAGAAGGAACTACTTACATCACATCCACATCAGATGCAAAGGAGTTCACATCTGGAGGGCAAGGTCAAACATAAGCTGGTAGGCACATTCATAACTTCAACAGGCATTACATGATGGTTATGGCTACCCATGCTTGAGTCATGGGCTACATGTGTACCACTGTGACCTTTGTCAAATGAGAACTTGGGGTGCTGGCTTAGTGACATAAAATAATGGAAGTAGGTGGCTTAGTTTGTACAGTGAGCTTTATTCTAACAGGACTGTGTTTCCATTCCAGCACAGATGTGTCCCACTGCCCAGGATTCTTTGAATCAGAGGTGTTACAGAATGTGTATATTAAAGTCTATAATGGAAAGGATTCATTGCTTCCCTCCTTGCCTGTGTCTGAAAGAGGAAATCCCTGTCTAGATGTGACAGCTGCATGGGATGAAAGGACACTTGGCTGTGGCAAGCTCACTATGTTGAATGCTTTACAGGCAGACAGTCACTACTGAGGAAAACTAAACACTATATGACCCAACAGGAAGTCATTGACAGTAGAAAGTGAAAATGAATAATGCAGTTGCTGAGGTACCAAATCAGCAGGCTTGGGCGGGTCAGAGTCTCTGGTCTGCTGAGGCCAGGTTGCATTGTGGGTACAATAAGTAGTGCCCTTTCAGTTTTTTTAAAATTACATTTTAGTCTTGTCTTTCCATCAGGAAACTACAGTTCTCTTTCCATAGAGAACTGATAATCCTAGTGCCTGGAATCTCACCCCACCTGGGTGAGATGGTATGACTGGTCTGGCAGCCCAGCAGAAAAGGCAGCCTGACTTAGTCACTGTCCTCTTGCACTAGAAGTGCCACAATAGACGTGACCAATGATTGGGTACCTGGTCGGGGGTCAAAATGCAGGCCTTTAACGCAGGGAGAGGGTAAGATTAGAAAAGCTGCTATTCCTGTGAAACAAGGCTTTGCTTATGTTACACTGTGCCAGTGGAATTTTCTAGCCAAGAAATGAGGAGAGTGTTCTGGGAACACAGCAGAGTAAGAGGGAGGATGGGGAAGAAATGGACAAGTGAGGTGACTTCTCAACATCTCTATTGCTGTCAATGTACAATGCAAATGTGTTGTAGCTGTACTGAATCTGGCTGGCAGAGGGGCTGCAGCACTCCTGCACAGGACAAACCCTCAAGCCACAGGCTTCATTCCTGGTGTGTGAATACCCCACCGACTGATTTAAATGAGGCAGCTGCAGGACTCTTGGTGGGGTGGGAGCCTCTGTGCCAGCACAGAACCGTGAGTGGAAATGGGAATGTGGCTCATCTTCCTTCTTAACTTCTGTTCCTCTTCCCACTGCTTCCCACCACACAGTGCCAGTGTTTCCTTGCCCTTAGGTGCTGGTCAGCCACTGTGGCACACACAAACACTCTCCAGGAGAAGACCCCTCTCCTGTGGGTAGAGGCTTACCAAGCTCAGTGATGTCACAGTCAGTGAGTGCCAGGGCCACACAAAGGCTGGGAGGTGACTGGGAAGGCAGGCACAGCCGTGGGGACCAAAACTTCCTGCTTGCAGTAGTGGGAGCACCAAGGGCATCCACTTTTTGATGTGGAGTTGGGTGAATAGATGGGTTCTACTCTGCCAAGCTCCCAAGCACCTGGATTGCTGATGGCTCCTTGTGGAAAAACCCTTGAGCTGGTGGGAACCATCCCAGGTGCCCATTCAGGCTGTCCCCTCCTGCCTTACGGGGAGCTGAGTAGGTCAGGCCTAGTGATTGCAGTCAATCGAGTGATTGGAATTTTGATACTTGACTTAAGAGGGTCTCATGGCTCATTTGAAACTTAGCCTGAGCTAATTAATTCAGCAGTTCAGAATTAACCTGTCTGGCTCTGGGTGTCTTGGAGGGAAAGGATAAGGAAAGCTCATCTCTCCCATTCTGTGCTCTCACCTGGCACACGCTGTGAGGTGTGTCTTAGCTGGCTCTGGCCCAGCTCTGCCTTGTCTGCCGAGGGGTGAGGCATAAAGATTTCCTAAGTGCTTTCCTGTGAGTTATTTTGGCTCTGCCAAAAGGCCTATTGTTTTGTGTTCAACTACTGTCATTGTTCCCCTGGATTAAAAACCAGAGCAGGTTCTCCCTGCACCTGCTGGGCACTGTTTGGTTAATCTCAGGTACTCAGCCCAGCCAGCTCTGGCAGCAAGAGCAGAGCCTGCAGGGCCACCATCTCTTCCCTCCTGTCCCTGGGGGAGACATGAAGTGAGGCAGCCCCTGGCCTTTGCTTCACTTCTGTCCCACCTTTCAGCAATGCTTTAGAGCCCTAAGGATAGGAAGGGGGTGTAGACAGGGAACACCAGGCATTTCAATGTTTCTGGTAAATTGGGACTCACAACGGAAAAGAAAATAAATAGCACATTTGTATCCAGAGATCAGAGCAATGGAATAAGAACACAAATTATTAAACAACCATCAGCCCAATGCTATAATTGGTATTATATATATTATGTAAACCATTATATATATTATATATAATTATTTCCTTCTTACGCTTAACAGCTACTTTCTGATTTTTCCTCCTCTGGATGAGGCAGGCTGTTGCTCTCTTGCTAGCTTTATGATTTTTAACTTGGCTTCTGCAATGAAATAAAAAACCAGTCCTCACTTTAAAAATATGTGGTCATGTTTCTTAAATGAAACAGTGTGATGCTGAGAGTACCAAGACTGTAACTCAAGTTGCTGATCACAAACTGCCAAAGTGATTTTTCTTTCAGGATATTGCCTTTCACTGAACCTGAAGATTGACTTACAATCTGTTGGACCAAACATATCTGTTGGACCATGGATATCTGTTACATTTAGGAAGAGTGATTAGCAAACACTGGCAAGGCATTCTCCTAAGTAATATGACACCATTGCTCACTGCTGAGTTTAAATGAAAAGAGAAATATTACATGCCACAAGCCTAGCTGTATGCAGGTTTTGCTTCTGTTGTTTATTACATATTTCCAAAGTAGCAGATAAGAATTCTGGTGTTTTCAGAGCTGTATTTAAGAATCAACAAATCAAAGATCCTTATTAAGGGAGCTTCTTCTATTCAGAGCAGCAAAGGCAGATGTTAAGTTAGAAGTGCAGGAAAAAAAAACTTTAAATCACTGCAGGATAAGAAGTGGTTTTGTAGAAATTGTCCCCTTCAACTGACAACAGAGGCTATAGTTGCTTTGTCATTAAAAAAAATAATTTAAAAAATAGAAAGTGCTATTCTTTTAAAGGTATTTTGTACTGCTTTGGCTATTGCTGTCCTGGTCCTAGGAAGCAGCTGACTTTAAGGAGCTGTGCTACAAGGCTCAAGAGAGTCATGCCAGCAGCACTGCTCTTAGGAAGATGGGTTTTGTCACCAAGAACAAAGGCAATGACCAGCTGGTCCTGAATTCTCCCATAAGTCAAGCAGCAGAGAAACATTTTTCTAGTCAGACCACACACAAACCAGGGACATGGCTTTCTGCAGGAGAGTGGCCACTCTAAGAGGATGCTCTTTGACAAGTCTTCCTGTTTGTGCAGGTGTATCAGAGCTCATGAGACTGGTTAGGTGGTAGCCTTTAGAAGAGAGTCCCTAGCAGTCTGGTGTTCAAAAGAAGGGCTTAAAATTATGGAATAGCTTGAATGTGCATGGGGAAGCTGAAAGAGTTGGTAGAGGCAACCTTATCCTCATTAGCAACATCTTAAATCACTGCATGAATGTCCTTTCTCATGTTTCCTGCACAGATGCTGGAGATAATTCTGAGTCTATAAAACTTTGCTGGATATAGCTCTGTTTGCAGGCTCTCATTCCAGTTTTGAGGAGTAAGTACATTCTTGTCCGGTCTTCATAGTGATATAGTTTGGAAAAAACAACATGCCAAAGCAGTTATCTTCCATGTGGTCCTCCTTCAGCATAGATGGCTGCAATATCTGTGCCCGCCAAGTGAGTCACACACTCACACCTTTCAGTTTACAAACATTTTGAAATGTCGTGGGGATGGGAGTACGGTGTCTGCCTACCTATGCTATTTTTTCTCTTTAAATGAGCATTTGCCCTTTAATCTTACTAAGCAGCACAGTTTAACTCAGAGGACACTCAACCATGGAACTTGTTGGCTCATAAGGGGTTGGAGCAACTTCTTGCCATATGAGTCTCAGTCTGGTGAGGTACCAAGGATATGGAAAGGTGTCAAGTAATGCCACCTCATGCTCAAACACAGTTGTGGTTGTCATTCAGCAATGTGCTTGCATGTATTTTTCAATTTAATCTTATTGGGTTTAATGGGATTTGGAGTGTCCCCAGTGTTTGTGCTACAGCTGTGCAATCATCTGACTTGGAGCTTCAACCAGAGGCTGTACAAAAGCAAACTGTGCAAACTTGCTGTCACCCTTGCACCCAGCACCTGTGACACTCTGCTCCTCACAGACCTCAGTAAAATGAAGACTGCACCTCTTGGCTGGTCTTGAAAACCAGGTTAATCAAATGTCTGCCAGGAATGGCTCAGGTGTACTTTCTCCTGCCTTGGACTGGAA
Source organism: Chamaea fasciata (assembly GCF_029207755.1). Lineage (NCBI taxonomy): Eukaryota > Metazoa > Chordata > Aves > Passeriformes > Sylviidae > Chamaea > Chamaea fasciata. The sequence continues at coordinate 78,631,118 of NW_027094087.1, read as the reverse complement.
GAATGACCTTCCACAAGCAATTGCAACCCAATTTTCTGAAATTTCTAGAAAATTATACCACCTAGTTATGGTTAGACTATTAGGTGGATGACAACTACAGCTACTGGCTAGTAGCCAAAATTAAAACAAATCTTAATTATTCAGATTTTTCTGTAGCTGTTAAACTTTTCTAACTTTACTTATGTATCATTTCCAAGAGGAGAAGACTTGGGGGAAAACGAATGTTTTCCTGTTGGAATGAGAATGCATTTCAACTTACTGATTAGAGGACATACTTTCCATCCCATTTTACCTGTCACTTCTCTCAAGTGTTGACACAGAAAAAAAGTCTAAACCATAACAGGCAATCATAAGCCTCTTGGGCAGCCAAGTCCAAAATGCCAATCTCGTGAACTCCCGCCCTAAGCTGTTGATTGTCTCTGGCTAAATCTGCCCTGTAGCTCTGTTTCTGTGGTAGAACTTCCATCTCATCAGATGCTGGCCATAGATGCAATTAGTCAAATCCAAATGTTTTTGTCTGAACAAAAAAAAAAAAAATCTCTGGTGAATTTCCTAGAGACACCTTCCCATCTCTTTCACCTTGCAAGAGAAAGATTTAATTTTAAATCTACTTTTTGCCTCCTGTCATACTTTGCTTTTGAATCCCTAGTTGAACAAATTTGTGACATACTTATCTAGGTGACAAGGGATTCTCAAGCCTCTTTCACATCAGGGGTGCAGTTACAACAAGAAGGATTGTTAAAAACTGTCTTAAAAATAATCATCACCCTGTGAGCTGGATTGTCATTTGGGGAGGTAAGAGAAGGATGAAATAAGAGACAGTTGCACCCATAAATCACCTAGTTGTCGCTTTCATTTCCCAAATCTTGTTATTTTTCCAGTGAGATAGCTTTATTTTGGGAATAAGGCTTGTATCTTATCTTAAAATTTAATACTTTAATCAGCAGAAATCTGTTTGATGCAGTCAAGAGAGCCTGGGGGAGGAATTAGATGCCCTACCAGCACAGACGGGTTTCAGCTCTTTAATGTTGGCTCTTCCTGCCATTTGATACTCCAGGGCAGATGAGACATCTGCACAGGGGTGGTAGACATGATGCAAGATGCAGAAAGCCCACGTTCTTTTTGGTGAAGCAACTGGATGCCAGCTGGGATACTCCACAACTCCTAAAATAGCATTAGACACTTGCTTTTAGTCTCCTGAATCCCGGGTTTAGAGAGTTTAATTATTTCTAGATTCTATAATTATACAGACTAGATTTCCATGGACTGGAGTGAACTGAACTCCCACATTGATGCCTGAGTTTAGATGTTCTCACCTGGTATTGAATCTCTTCTCCCAGCAGGATTAAGTGGCCTAAATATTGGTGTCTAGAACAAGTGAGTCTTTCATTAGTAAATTTGACGACACTAGGCTGGGAGCATGTGTTGGTCTGTTGGAAGGTAGGAGGGCTCTGCAGAGAGACCTGGAATGGTTGGATGGATGGGCAGAGTACAATAAGATGAAGTTTAATAAGTCCAAGTGTCAAGTCCTGCATTTTGGCCACAATAACCCCCTGCAACGTTATAGGCTGGGGACAGTGTGGCTGGACAGTGCCCAAGCAGAAAGGGACCTGGGGGTACTGGTCAATAACCGACTAAACAGGAGCCAACAGTGTGTCCTGGTGGCCAAGAAGGCAACAGCATCCTGGCCTGGATCAGGAATAGTGTGATCGGCTGGAGCAGGGAGGTCATTCTTCTCCTGTACTCAGCACTGGTGAGGCCACACTTCAAGTGCTGTGTCCAGCTCTGGCCCCTCAGTTTAGGAAGGACATTGAGACGCTTGAGCGTATCCAGAGGAGATGACAAGGCTGGTGAGGGGCTTGGAACACAAACCCTGTGAGAAACGACTGAGGGAGCTGGGGTTGTTTAGCCTGGAGAAGACTCAGGGGTGACCTTATCCCTCTCTACAACTTCCTGAAAGGTGGTTGTAGTCAGGTGGGGGTTGGTCTCTTTCTCCAGGCAGCAACTGACAGAATGAGAGGACACAGTCTTCAGCTGCACCAAGGGAAATATAGGTTGGATACTAGGAAAAAGTTTTTCATGGAAAGTGTGATAAAGTGCTGGAATGGTCTGCCTGGGGAGGTGGTGGAGTCACCATCCCTGGATGTGTTTAAAAAAAGATTGGATATGGCACTCGGTGCCACGGTTTAGTTGAGGTCTTAGGGCATGGGTTGGACTCGATGATCTTGAAGGTCTCTTCTAACCTGGTAATTCTGTGAAATGAAACCTTCTTCCCAAGGTGATGAAAGATTTCCATTGTCAGTTTGACACAAGCACATGAGTGATGCAGGAGAGCAAAGATGACACCCAAGCTTAAAAAGGTTTGGGCAAACTTGTTATTTGAGAGCACATTTCTGTGCTCTCACATCGTCCTCTGCCTCTGTGACATTGCAGAATCTGGTCAGTGAGGACTGAAAAAGCCCATCACAAATGCCTTTGCAATTGATACTTCTACAAGTGCATGGCAGGAGGACCAACAGCTGAGAGAGAACCACATCCATCAGCAATGGGCAAGCACCCCAGGCTGCTCACTGCCTCCTGAAACACGTGCAGGGGGAAGCCACTCCATCTGTGGAGGAGCTTTACTGTTTAGTTTGCATGGCACTACCACTAACAATGTTCTTTAGAAGAGCTACATTGCAGAAGTGATAATTAAAACCAAAGCAAGACTATTATTCTTCTAATTGAATTTCATAACTCATGCATGGATAACTGCCTAGGAAACTAGGCATAACTGCATAACATCCATAATAGCTATTTCCATTTTAAACAGCTGGAGAGAACTCCTTGCAATCTTAGCAGTCCATTTCAGTGTTTGACCAGAAACAACATAAAAATATCCACAAACAGCACAGTTGTTGTGGAGATAAGTGAGTAATATTTTCCCCACAGAGAGGATTCATGAAGAGCAGTGACAGCAGGGCAGGTCACAAACACTCAGACAAGTTTGAGCATCACTCCCTGCCACCCAAGGACACAGGAGCAGAAAGGCAGAGCACCTGCCAGTGGCAGCAAGCATGCAGACAGGAAGGCTGGAGCTCTGGGATGGAGGAGAGGATGAGCAAGCAACAAAAACCCGGGTTTGGAACACCAGATGTAACTGTCCAGGATTGTTACTACTGTAGCACTGGATTTGCCTGTGCTCTGTGGCACGAAATTGTTACTCATGGCATACATTTCATTTGAAGATAATTTCCCAAACTGCACAGCTGCCCCTCCTCTGAGCTTCTGCCTGTGCTGCACTGCTGCAATTTCAATCCTTAAAGGGCTTTGAAAACAACTGTGGTTTTGACCAACTAGCATGAAAATGGAGGCCTTGGACCTCATCCTGGGAGGGGAGGAAGCCAACAAAGTATTTGTGGGGCCCATCACCGGCATGAAATGCATAAAGTAACCCCTCATCTTTTTGGTGGTGCTGGCAGGGAATCATTTTAACCTTGATTAATAGCTATCCCAGAATATCTTTTCTGAATAGCCTTCCAAAAGCTGCCAGGCAAATCTTTCATAGTTCTAAGCACAGCTGGTGCTTTCCAGATAACGTAATTCTGCTTTTTCTGGGCCATTCCTAACATATTACAGGCACACTGCATGGCTGCAGAGGCAGTGGCACAACAAAAGATTTGCCAAGGCTGACTTCCTCTTTGGGACTGAGTTCCTGGGCCATCTGGCCTCTCACCTTCACAAAACACACCAATAAAGTAGGTGAAGCTGAGAAAATAAGCTAAGATTCAGCTGGCCCTCTGATAAAATAAAAAAAGCCAACTATCTCCCTTCAAAAAGTCAGACTTTAATTTATGTCTCTAATTTGTGCTTCTGTGGACTAAAACCAGGAACTAATTTTGATGTCCTAAAGAAATCATGTTGCATACATTGCCAGCAGTTCCCTCTTTAGTGAGCTAGTAAGGACTTAATGATCATTTCTGACTGATGATGTTTGTTAAACATCCATATTGCAATCCTTTTAAACTTCTACAGAGCCAAATCAGCATCCTATTCCCACCTACGAGATGGACAGCACAGCACACCTGTGAAGCAGGTGCACAGCAAGACACAGCAGATAAGGATACACTGAATTTATAGCCCATTTATAGCTCCAGCTACCAGTTAAAAAGACGTGATGATAAACACTAGAGCTCATTCGATTTTTTAAAAATAAATATTATTAGTGACTCAGGATTAAATTCTGCAGTTCTTGCTTGGACAAATCTGCTGAGCTTTCAGATGTGGCATACAGTAGCACAGAGGTGTTGATTAAATCTGAGTGAAACTGGAGGTCTCAAAACAATCCCTTTTGCACCCAGACTCATTCTATTGATGGGAAAAAGGAGAAGCAAGAAAAAACTTTAAAACTCAAAAAAAAAAAAAAAAAAAAAAAAAAAAAAAAAAAAAAGAAGAGGCATAATGCCAAATATACAAGAGCACTCATAAAGATAAACTTGAGAAAAAATATGAAGTATATTTTTTGCAGTCCAAGGCAAAAAAGCCCACTGTCTCCAGTGACAGAAATTTACCTTATGGTAACCATCTGACATTTCCACTATGGTTTCAGTAATGTCATCAAGAGTCTGAGCACTGATTTAGGCACAAAGCTGCTTTGGTTTGCACACACAATAGTTAAGGAAACACACTTTGTATTTGTATTGTGCATCTGTATGGTGAAGCTCGTGCATGTCCAGGTTTGTTAAAAATCACTGGGATTAATGGTGGGCTTGGCAGTGCTGGGTTAACAATTAGACTCAATCTTAGAGGTCCTTTTCAGCCTTAATGATTCCAGGATTCTAAGTCAATAGAGATTCTTCCATGTAATTCTTTTTTAAATACTTCTAGTATTAGTCTGCAAAGTCTGATTTCTGAAAACTTATTCCTGTTACAAAACAAATTGTTTCATTATAATATTGGTTGAGCTACTCATTAGTCATTCATTTGAAATGACTTTAAATACACTTTTATTTTTCTTCTAGAGAAACACCACATTTTTCACAAGTGGAAGAGAATCAAGGAGTTTCTTCAGTGGAGTACCATTAATCAGAATCTGCATTCTTGTTATTCAGCCCAACCCTCACCCCAACAAAACCCTCATTGGCTTCAACAGCTTTACCTGAATAAGTATTTGAAGAATTTATTGCTTGGCAAATATTATTACAGCAGGGGATAATTTCATATCCCACAAAAAAAAAAACCCCAAAACAAACCCAAACAAACAAACAAAAAATCCAAACAAAACAAGAACAACAACAAAACACACACAAAACTCCCAAAACAAACAAACAAACAAAACCCCACAAACCCAAAACCCAACAAAACAAAAAATCAAGTAGCCCAAGAAAAACAACAAAGTAAGCCAAAGCCTGTAGCCCTGAGAGTGTTCATCCTTGACTCAGCCAGTTTCAGTTGGTCCCTCATTTGTGTATATAGTAACCAGCCCCAAACAGATCGAGTAAGGGCAGCCCCTGCTGTTAAACTTCCAGTTCAGCATATTAAGACCATCACAATCTTAGCTCTATAAAAAGCCACATGGAATTAGTTCAAGATCTTTCCTTGCCATTAGGAAAAAATAGCAGATGGCATTGAGTCCTTCTCTAAACAACTGGCTGAGAAATGGTAGAGGGACCACAGGAGGTAAGACAACACCCCATGGCAAGGGAGGGGGCTCCTCGGTGAAGAGCTTTGAGAGAGTTCAGATGAAAGTTCAGCTTCAGTGACTTCTCTCTTGGGAGCAGCAGCTCTCCAAATAGGTGGGATGAATAAGCAGATGAGAAAGAGGTGGCACCAAAGGGAAAAATCTGTCCCTATTTAAAACAGAGGAGAACTGAGATCAATGACGAAATTCAAATTAAAACAATAAGGCAAACAGCTTCAGATTTTGAAAAAATAATTACAGAAGGCTTGAATATATCCTTAAAACTCATTGTTGAGGGAAGTTGAAGTGGGTGAATTTATAATTAAACAGGAATTAATCAGTGTCAAAAAAAAAAAGAAATTCATGGATGAGTTACATTGCCTCTGCTGTCAAGATATGAAAATGAGAGCAAAGGGTCTGATTTGCCCTTGACTTCTTGCAGTAAAATGCACTTTTCACATCCAGCAGTGCCAATACAGATTGTGCCTCTCTGTTCCTTCCCTGCCTTCTCTCTGCAGTTGTACTTCTCTGGCCAACCTCTTCATGCAAGTGCATGGCATCTAAATGATCTTTAGCATGATAAGAGACACTCACAGAAGCTGGGTAAAAAACTCAACAAGGAAATTACTAGTTAAAAAAAACCCAAACAACCTGTTAATTCTGGTATTACAATGTGTGGTCAAATAATACTTAAGGGCTCTTCACTTAAAGAAAAGTGAAGGAAGGTCCTACTCAGCCCACCAAAAAATTTTGACTCACCTGTCCCCTTATTTTTCTTGCAAGACAGGAAGAGCTCTTGGTTCAACAGACAACATAAATGGACCCAGAAGGTACAGAACCCATCTATCATCACATGAATGAGATTCTTTAGGCTCATCCAGAGCAGTTTAAGTTACAGAGGAAGGTTAGATTATGGAAATAAGCACTCAGTTTAGAGTCCCATTCCTCACCATCTTGGCTTTTGTGATAAGTCCAAGTGATGCAGCACTGGTTTCCCCAAAAGCTTTGCTAATGAGCTGCAGTGCTTGCGCTGCCAGGGAAGGACAGAGAAGGCATTAAATGCACTATACACAGCTAACAGCAGCCAGGAGCTGGTGACAAGGTGAGCACAGCCTGGTGTCCCTCCTCTCAGCATAAAATCTTGGAGCATTTCTTCACTCTTTCATGCTCCTGAACATAAAGATCCCCTATGTGTCAGCACAATTTAAAATTATTACTTAAAATCACGGAATGGTTTGAGTTGGAAGGGACACGAAGATCATCTAGTTCCAACCCTGCTGCCACGAGCAGGGACACCTTTCACTAGACCACATTGCTCAGAGCCCCATTCATTCAAGGCTGGAGGCCTCAAACACCTCCAGTGGTGGGGCATCCACGGCTTCTCTGGGCAACTTGTTCCAGGTTACTTACCTAGCAACACTCAGCTTTGCTCCCTACTTTGAGACGTGTGTCATCTCATTGTATGTGCAAATAAGGTTAAGCCTGATGAACATGAAACATTGAATCAACTAAAAAAAAAAAATAAAAATTTGTCAAGCACTGAAACCGGCTGCCCAGCGAAGTGGTTGAGTCACCATCCCTGAGCCAAAGAAGGCAAGCAAAAGAAGACATCTACCTAGGAGAATGGATTTCTTATTCTAAAAATAATGAAGACAGTGTGTTTGGTTTGAGGTTCACATTCAGTGTTATCCTACACTTTTCACAGCCCTTTTTCAGGAACGCCACTAGAATTTACTTTAGGTATTAGTGACCTTAAGCTGAGAATTCATTCCACAGCCATAATGAATTGGAAAAAAAAAAAGCCAAACACTAAAGATCATGCTTTGGGCTGGAAGAGATCTTTAAAGGTCATCTACTGCAATCCCTCCTGCAATGAGCAGGGACATCTTGAGCTAGATCAGGTTGCTTAGAGCTCTGTCCAACCTGACCTTGAATGTTTCCACAGATGGGGATCTGTTGGTCCCCCAGCATGTATTGGCACCAGGGGTTGCCCTGACCCAGATGCAGCATCTTTAACTTGATCTTGTTAAATCTCATGAGGTTCCCATGGGCCCACATCTCAAGCTTGTCCATGTTCCTCTGGATGGCATCACATCCTTCAGGTGTATCAACTGCACCATTCAGCTTGGTGACAGCTCCAAATTTGCTGAGAGTGCACTCGACCCCTTTGTCTATGTCATTAAGAAGATATTAATTAACACTTGTCCCAATACGGACCTCTGAGGGACTCCACTTGTCCCCAATGCCCATCTGGGCATTGAGCCATTGACCATTACCCTCTGAATGTGACCATCCAACCAATTCCTTAGCCACAGAACAGTTCACCCATCAAATCCATCTCTCTCCAATTCAGAAAGGGTTGTTCTTGGGGACCTCATCAGAGATTTTACCATAGTCCAGATAAATGACATCTGTAGCCCTTCCCTTGTCCACTGATGCAGTCACTCCATCATAGAAGGCCACTGGGTTGGTCACGCAGGACTTGCCCTTGGTGAAGCTGTGCTGGCTGTCTCAAATCATCTCCGTCCTCCGTGTGCCTTAGCAGAGCTTCTAGGACAATCTGCTCCATGATTTTCCCAGGCACAGAGGTGAGGCTGAGAGGTTGGTAGTTCCCAGGGTCCTCCTTTCTACCCTTTTAAAGATGGGCACTGTATTTCCCTTTTTCCAGTCACCTGGAACTTCACCTGACTTTTTAAGTGTCATGGGGAGTGGCTTGGCAACTACATCAGCCATTTCCATCAGGACTCTGGGATGCATCTCCTGGGATCCCATAGACTCATGCTCAATCAGATTCCTCATGTGGTCACAAACCTGATCTTCACTAATAGTGGGAAGCATGTTGCTCCCTGTCTTGTGGTCCACTCACTTGAGAGGTGTGGGAAGAGAGGCTGTCAGTGAAGACTGAGGTAGAAACATTGTCGAGTACCTCAGCCTTCTCTTCAGCTGTTGTTACCAGTGTGTCAGCCTTGCTTGTCGTGAGTGATAGCTTCTTTGATCCTCCTTTTCTGGCTGAGATATCTACAGGAGTCCTTCTTGTTCTCTGCATCCCTTACAAAGCTGGGCTCCAGCTTTGCCTTGGCCTTCCTCACCTCATCCCTATACAGCCAGACTGTATCCCTGTACTCTTTCCAGGACACGTGCTCTTGATTCCACTGTCCACATGTTTCCTTCTTGCCCTTTAGTTTAACCAGCATGTCCCAACTCAGCCACACCAGTCTCTTGCTTTCTTGGCCCAGTATCTTGCTCCTGGGAATCTCAATCTCTTGCACTCTGTGGAAGGTGTCCCTAAAGATCTACCAGGTCTGTACTGCTTCCTTGTCCCTGAGGGCACTTTCACAGAGGGTCCTATTTACTAACTCCTTCAAGAGCTGAAAGTTGGCTTTCCTGAAGTTTGTTTTCCTGAGGTTGAGGGGCCTAACTTTACTGCTGACCTGACCCATGTCTCTCAGGATTGCAAACTCCACCAGCACATGATCACTGCAGCCGAGGCTGCCTCCAATACTGACATCCCAGAGTAGCCTGCTTGTGTGGGTGACCACCAGATCTAATATCACATCCCCTCTGATAGGGCTGGCTATTACATAGGTCAGGAAGTTATCCTGCACGCATTCTAGGAGTCTCCTGGATTGCCTACAGCCACTGTGCAGCTTTCCAAGCGGATTTCAGGATGGTTCAAGTCTCCTTTGGACAGGCAGGACAAAAGCCTGTGAGCACAATGCCTCCTGTAGCTGGAGAAAGAAGGGTTCATCGATAGGCTCCCCTTGATCTGGGGCCTGTAGGCACCAACAAGTTTCTCTTTGCTGCCTTGGTCTCTGGTTCTTGTCCCAGGCTTTTGACTTGCTCATGTCTGTTCTTAAGAGACAACTCTCCACACTCAATCCAGCTCTTGGTGTAGAGGGCAGTCCCAGCACCCCTCCTTTCTCCCCTGTCCCTGCTAAACAGCCTGTAGCCATCAACAGTTGCACTCCAGTCATGGGATTCATCCCACCAAGTTCCAGTAGTGGCAGCTAGGTCATAGATTTCCAACAGCACAGTGGCTTCCAACTCCTTCTGTCTGTTTCCCCTGCTGCCTGCTTTGGTGTAAAGGCACCTCAGCTGAGCTGTTGGCCATGTCGAAAAATCCCTTAATTCCTGTGAGATATTTCACTGTTGTTTCCCTGTCAGGGATTCAGCCTGGAACAAATTCACTTTGCAGTTGTTTATCCTTCAGCAGATCATGCCAAGACCATGCTGTAGACATTTAGCTGGCTGCTGACAGATATCTCCAGCAATAAGAATGAGGAGAATCTGTCCTAGAAGTGTGACAGCCATTTTTCATCAGTCATTCACCAGGTCACCCAGGACCTCCAGCAAATCCTGCAGGAGCTCCAAGACTATGAATGTTTAAATCAAAGACCTGAGGCACACACTGAAAACATGAGATAATATCTGAATTCCTGTAGTGGATAAAACAATGTTCCTTTTTCAGTTTTTTTTGGTTGCTTAGTTGGTTGATTGGATTTTTTCCATTTCCTTATAAAAATGCAACAATCCCTTTGAGTTTTTGATTAGTGGTTTTGCAGGTATATAGCTATGGTATATAGTAGTCTCTGGCTCCATGAAGATTTCTTTCCTAGGTGCTACTGAGTTAAGAGACTGTGTATTATGTGGTACTTGTCAGCACTGAATTTCATTTATCATACTATCACCTCTCATGACATGCCAGAGATCCTTCTGGAACTCTGCAGCTTATTATTCTTTTCACTGTCTTGAATAATTCTACATTATTGTCACCACATTACTTTCCACTACCTTTTAGGAATACACTCAGCAGCACAGGTCCTTCTGGGTCATTGAAAACCTGACCATTTATAGCCTCCTTGCTGTTAAATTATTAAAACAAAATATAAAACTCCTTATCCTGACAAAACTCAATTTCTGTAAGGATCTTTAGTGAGTGACCTAGGCAAAGCTTGTGGAAAACCACATACACTGTAAACTGGAGGACCATTCATGACATGCCTGTAGACACTGCCAAAGAACACACAAAACCTTCTTTACAATACTTCTTATTTATCACCAGCACTGCTGTTCCTCTCAGTTTAACCAGCAGAGATGTCAGACTTACTTACCCCACTGTTCCCTATATGCCTCCAAGGCTCCCTTAGAAATACAACTCACATTTGTACAATTTCCTGTGCTTGGTTACCAAGCCTACTTTCACATGCAAGCACTACACTTTGGTTTGGAGCTAGTAATACCACTGTGGAATTCTGAGTAATTACCATCTGATCATGTTCATCTGTGGTTATCAGTTTAATTCAGAAGAACATCATTTAACTCCACTGGTTTAACTCTGCTGTCTTTTGGCACAAATCTGGCAGGCTACTTGCTCCTGATGGGTTTAATGACTGTAACATTTTCATTCTTGTTTATCACAACCTTTTAAAGTTTTGATAATTTTACATCATTTTTATGCTGTAATTGGTACTAGTAACAGCAGAGGAACTTTTAAATTTGTTTTAAAATATTCCAATAATAGGAATATAGTTTTACTCTGCCTGTACACTGAAGAGAATGCTTCTGCTGAGTTCAGTGACACAGTCAGGAAAAATACTCTTCCCAGCTTTCCTGATAGTTAGCACTGAATGGGAAAAAGACCCATACTACCAATTAGGTTTCACATGACCATACTTCACACGGCCCCAAACCTACGCAAGCTACACAGTTCACACTAAAATTCTGAAAATACTTGAAGTTTGTTTTACTTCATCACATTTGGCAGTCTGTTGCATTTTGTCTTCCACCCATGGTCTAGATGGCAAAATCCCATGAGTGTTTAGAGAAACAGAAAAGCTAACCAAATAATTCAGAGATTCGTGGAGTTGGATGTTGAATTGATAACTGAAAAATGCCCTTTTACACATAAAACTGAGGTGCTGTATTGCCCTCAGCCTGCCCATTCACAGAAGTCTGGAGAAATTTTAATTCCATGGGACCACCCCTCCAGACAACAGTCATTTTCAATGTTGAACAAGAAATATTTGGAGATTGAGTGTGGAATCAAAAGTATTTACAGAAAGTATATAGTAAATATACGCCAACAAAAGCTAAATTTCAGAGTATCAGTGTTGATTCCTCCATGAGTTATAAACAAGAAATTAAGCCATGCCTGTATGATTCATAAATAAGCGGTAACACTGTCCCTACAGATTCCACCCTTGCTACAAGAGACAGAGTAAGCCAATTCCTCAGATTTCATTTAACAAATAAACTGTTTATGTCCAGCATCAGTCCCTTTCCAAAGCTTAGGATAGAGCTCTGATAGCAGCACCAGTCTGAGCTGCATTCATCCCTGGTGACAAATACAATAAATATTTTCAGCAGGAACATGCCTGCTGAAAGGACCACATCTTAAAAAAAGTCATGGCAGTCATTCCAACAGCAGCCTATCTTCATTTCCAATAACAGCTATTCACCTACCTCAGGACCACTCACTTGCACTTGATTGTAAAATCAGGCAAGTCTGTGGAATGCAAAGTTTACAATATCAAATTAATACAGTTGGTATCTTAATACCAGTTCCCAAGTATAAATTAAAAATTATCTTTTAACAATCAAATTTCAGAGGAAAGAAGCTAGTGAGCATTTGAACATGGAGCCAAGTGTTTCCTATCCTTGCTGTGACTCCTAGAGACACACAGCAGCCCATGCATGGAACAGCTGCCGTTACACAAAAGGTTAATTTTTTTAACTCTGCCACTCTTCAGGAGAGCATTTTCTAAATTCAAAAGTTTTTCACCCCAAAATGAAAATGCCTATAAATTGAGTTAAAATCCACATTTCCTCTGCCTCCCCCATTTCTTTTGCCAGCCTTCATCCATTCATTAGCCAGGGGTTATTTTCTAGCTTTATGACTTTCAAAGTAGCTTTTAAATTTTTCTGTCTTCTAATGGGATTGAATTTCTTTTGGCAGAATCTTTGCAAAGAGGGAGAAGGGAGGGCAGAAGGGCAGCAAAGGAATAAATGCATATAAACCTCTCCAATTCTTGAAATGTCTAAGGAATACACATCTGGTTCATCTTCAACATCTATGACATCCATCTGTTTTAAAATAATCAGCTGGAAGATCTTCTGATAAAAGTGGGATTTCCATTTGTTTTTCAGTGGATACAATATTTCTATGGTCATGACCTGCAGTGAAGATGATGAGAAAGTTGTTTTTTCCTTAGGACTGACACTTCCCCATTCTGTTGGTGACTCAGGGCAGGGAGGGTACCCAGAGCTTCCCCAGCCAGACGCTCAGCAGGGCAAGGAAGAGCTGACCTTTTCCTACTAGTGGGAGCTTCATGAACTTTTCCCTGCACTTGGGCTGCTGCCAGGTTGCCACACTCATTATTTATGCACGAGTTTGCCCACAGTGAGTTGCTTGCTTGGTTCAGCTCTGCTGACGTAAGGCGAACACAGGGAACAAACGCGTCATCTGCAAAAGCAGAACCAGTCTGAAGGAGCCGAGAAAGGTTCGTATGCTTGGGACTTCAAAGTCTAAGAGAGTTTTGATTTTGTACTGCACATGTGGAAGACTTAAGTGTAACATGGTAAGTTCTTTGAGCACTGCCTGGTAATGTTACTCTAAATAACCTGCCATCTGACTGGCTGGAGGGGAAAGTTATTCTTTTCAGGTGCACGCCTGTATAAAAAACCTCTGGAGTGTGCATCCACCCACGGGAAGCTTCCCATGCCCTCTGCCACATCAGGTACTCACACAGCTGCCCAGCTAGCCTTGTCTGATGTGCCTTTGTGTTCCCTGCTAACTAACAACAGAAATATCTTTCTCTGAATTCTTGTATTTCAGGTCAGCTCTGTGAGCCAACAGAATCCAGCTCTCTGTTTCCTGCGGAGTGACGGTCACTGCTGGCTTGCGGTATTTGGGTGGGTTTACCTTGTAGATTCAAAAATCACCTGGATTTACTATAGTGATGTTCCTAACATTGACATTTCCTTTATTTCCTAGCATCTGTATTGTTGGTGGGTTTTTTTTTAAACTTAGTGCACGGTAACATGAGAAAATGGCATGAGCTCTAAGAAACAGATGTTAATGTATGGTACAAGTATGGTTAAGCCCGATCTTGCAAAGAACAGGCTGCAATTGCATTTTCCATGTCAGCAAATGAAATTGGCTTTTGCCCAAATATTTCAACTAACACAGACTACACTGAGCGACTCTGTGCTGAGATGAAACACATTTCAGCAGAGTTGTGTTTACAGCTCAAGACCCAGTGACACAGCACTGCTCACTAACCTACTTTTTTTTTGGCCACGTAATTGGATATTAAAAACTTTCTGAGCAATTGATTTCAGCAGTTTAAGAAGCACAATGTTTATTCTTACAGGGGATAAATTGTTACCGTAAGGTTTATCATCATCTTAAAATTTTCTCCTAAGTGTTACCTTGTTAATTTTATGTAATATTGTCAAATAGATACACTTCTGTGAATTATTCTTTCTTCCTTAGGTTATGAAGAAATCAAATGTGATTTTCTAAGTTTTGTTCACAACAGCTTAAGATTATTTAATGAAGACTAATTTGGAAAAAACCTGCTAATATTCAGAAAGAGCCAACATTTTTCTAAGGGAACAGGTTTTGCTTGCAACATTATCAAACCAAAATTCTTTTAAAGGTATATAGTTTTTAGTAAAATATGGATCAGACAAATGTCAAAACAGTGAGAAATGGTTTTTTTTTAATAATTCTATGAGCACAGCAGCAACTTGAACATATTACACATAGGAAATGCAATAATGCAAACACCACCTATTTACAAACAGCTTCTCAATATTCACTTGTGCCTGTAGCCTTCAGGAACATTTTGTCATTTGAAATGATAAACAAAGCTGTGCATCATTAAGGCCAAGACGCTAATATACTTGAATTCTTGAATTTATAAGACTAAAACTGTCCTACAGTTTGCAGCTATAAAAAGACTTATTCTTAACTCCTATGAAATATGTCATTGAATAATTATGGCAGTAGAATGAACATGCATATATATACATATATACACAATTATAAACTCCTTTCTGCTTAGCAAAAGCTACACCTCTACCAGATTTTATTATAGCATCAAGAAACTCCAGCCAAAAACCAGAGTCCAGTGTGTCAGGTGACATACAAACAAAGAGTGCAGAGTGTTTATCCCCCCAAATCACCACCTAGGAGCTCAGGCAACTTATGGACTTAAGGATCACACAAGCAGCAGGGTAACCACTGGTGTGGATTTTAGGCCTCCTGATCATTTTAATGGACTTAGAAAAGCTGGCCAGGTTTCTTTACAAATATTTAAGCAGACTCCCCTTTTAGGGGAACTCAAAGGACAAAAGTGAGGGAAAGCATAATGATTTTTAATTTGAAAATGTAACATAACATGTCTAATCGAGTTAGAGCTCAGTCTGAATGAGTGATAATAGGGTACACATATATATCAGGATCAGAGACAATTTTATTTGCTGCAGGTACTTAATAGCTGATCAACAAGTTTGTATTTATTAAGCATGTTTTCAAGCTATTTTCTGAGATTCACTGCCACCCACAGCCAACTGCAATTTTGGCCTGTTGTAGTAAGAACTTGTTTAAGCAAGGAAAAAAATACAGGGGGATCAATTTCCGCCCAAACTGACAAATTAAGAGTTTACTCATTAAACAAGCCTTCTGGTTTTATACAAAGTAGAGTACTGGACAAGGTAAAGTTTTCTCCTGCCAGAATTGGCTTTTACACTTAAATAGCACAAATCATGCTACAAGAGCCTTACAAAAAACCCCACCAAAACAAATACTCACCTCAAGCCCCCTCTCACTACATGAGAATGTAGTGCTCTGCAGGTTTCAACATAAAATGTTCAGAAGACTATGTTTTCAACCAAATATCTTCTGGCTGTAGCCATCACCAGTTCTGACAGATTCTTCTCTTTTCATTATATACCTTCCCAATTGCACAAGTCTGAAAATATTTTTCACAGAGATTTCCTAAAACATTAAAACATGAGCAGATTTTATTCTAGCTTAAGGCATGAAAAGGAGACATTTCTCAAATCCAGGAGCCTACTTTTGATTGAATGAAAAAAAACCAACATTGCTGTTGGAAGGAGGCACATGGTGGTGACACATGGAACGTGAACATGGATGCACTCACTCATGTCAGGGAATGCAGTGATTGCACCATTAACTTCAGTGTCTTACCTACCATTGTTGTACCTCAAATCACACACCATGAGGGAAAGCCAGATCTTGTTACAAGCCAGATGGAGGCTCTCTGGAGAAAAAAAAAAAAAAAAAAGGAAAAAAAAGAAAAAGGTGCAGAAATCGATTTAAAGCACTTTAAAGCACTCTTTTCTGTACCAGTACAAAATCACTGCCAAGATGAAGCAAATGCAGTGTGAGAGGAATTAGAACAGAAATCCTGTCCTTGTGAATAAACACAGCAGCAATAAGGAATATATCAGGTATCAGTAGAATTGCAATGGAGTCAATATCATGTGCAAATTAAATCACTCACATAAGTCAGCAGTCACACTGCTCCTTAAAAAACTACCTGCAGGCATTGCTAAACATCTTGGCCACTGCAAAAGATTTATCCCTTCCAGTGAGGATATGTAAAACAGCCTGCTGCTCTATGATGCAACCCAAATGATACAACACTTCATCTGCAGAGCCTGTGGCTGGAGAGAGCAAATATGCAGTCTCAAAACTGAGCAGAATGGATAAATGTTTTTATCATAAAAACACAGCTCACTCCAGCCATCATGTTATGTGGGAAAGGTGAACTTGTACAGCCTCTGGCCAGAGCAAGTTAGGAACCTTTTGCCCTTTACATACAGATGTGTCTATATCTATACCTATATCTCCACGCACTCACACATACATGCATATACATAAGTGCTTCACTGAAGAAAACTAGTCAAGCAAAGAATTTCACTGACCTACATCTCTCCAAGCAAATCTGTATCAAGTCCTGTTCCTGCTTTATTGATGTCAGCTGGTATCAATCAGTTCCTTCTTAGACTGGGTGCTGCCCTGTACACTGGGGATGTACAGAGAGAGTTATCCCAAAAGCCTTACGGACTCAGTCTTCTCTCTGCAATGATTCCCTGACTATCATCTTCATCATCTGCAGTTCACTGCATTTCACTGTAATTGAGTTAGCTGTTCTGCAGGAAAAGACAGGCAACTTTATGCAAGAAGACAAAATCAAGAGCACTGACTGCAGCAAACGAAATAGTTTTATCTCTGGAATCATAAGTCCCAAGTTTTTTGAAAATAGTAAATTACAGATAAAAAGTCACAGATCTTAAAAGACAGTTATCTTTCTCAGCTATTGCTTCAGCTTATAAGAGTAGCTCAATTTTCAGGCTGACTAGTGGGATCAATTCAGTGACATAATCCTAAGCTTCTGCATAAATGATAAAACACAACAATAAAAATGATAAATGAGAGAGAACAAAAATTCTGACAGCACTACTACATTCCCAGAAACAGCTCGTACCACCCAGTGGAGTGAGGATGTCACATCTCATCCCGTTTCTTCAATCCATCACTGAAAAAAAAAACCCCAAAAGGCCAGCAAAGACCACCTAAATTACTCACTGTCTTTTTCCAGTCGTATTTCATATAAGAGAGTGCCTGCAAGATTTTCTAAGATTATTTTTCCCCTTCTGTTTCAGCTCTTCTGCCATGATCTCTGCACAGCAGCCACCATTCCCCAACAAAATTCAAAGAACAATGGACTGCCAATCTGAGGAGGATGAAACCTGTGAAGAGCAGTATGACTCTGAAAACTGCATTTGCAGTTCTGAGCATGCAGATTCTGATGCAGGTTTAATCAAATTTAAATATTGCAGTTTCTATGGCATGCTAGCATATCATACTTTGGTTTTTATCAGTCTTCAAATAGTAGATGTCATCATTTAAATTTGGCTTTGATATCAAATTTTCCCCATTATTTCCCCTTATGTTTGCATATTATCAGATCAAATCTACAAAAAAATACCCCTCTATATCCATAATTAAGAAATATATTTAAAAAGGCCTTTGAATTTTACTTAGACAACTGAGAATTGTTTCACAATTACAATCTCTTACAAAAGAGATATGGTTAAAATACGCATTGATTGGGCTAGCACTGTTGAAGCTGTGGTATTACAGATTTCAACAGGCTAAACTGCTCCAACAGCTACTAAGGATTCCAGGCAGGGATCAGCTGAAATCCCTGCAAGCCAGAGCAAAGTTTTCCCTTGCAGTTAATTCTACACACATCCTTGCAATGAAACTTCAGTCATTCAGAACAGTGTCCTTGTTTTCAAAGAGATCAGATGAAACAGCCATCTGAAAAACCTCACCCAAGAGCCTCCTTTCTGGGATGAGACATCCTAGGACAACTGTAGCACTGACTTGTTTTTTGTTAAAAAACGGCCACTAAGAAAGAGCTAGGTTTTCTTCAGTGTAGGATGTAAATCCTGTGTCCTTATGTAAAAAGCAGCTTGCTGTTCCAGAGGTGCTGGCCTCACAAACAAAATCTACAGCACAAACACCAAAATACAAGCTAACTTGGTCCTGAAATTTTTCTAGCTGTTATTAGCAGAGTTTTATATTTGAAGTCCACGTGCCCACATATCATTTTTGTAAAATACTTTTTGCCCTTCAACAAGTTGCACACAAACCCATGAAATTTCAACTTTTCTCTCACAGGCTCACCAGTAACTCTTAAAATACTGCAGAACTGGGTTCCTAGAGTTTCACACTATTTTGACAAGGAGCACTATACGTATGTTGGCCACCAGATTGTCATTCAGGAGTCCATAGAACATTTTGGAGCTGTGGTATGGCCAGGGGTAAGTACACAAGACCACACACAAAAAGCTCACGTGACACAAGAGCAAACCAGGACAGCAGCACACAAATATTAGGGAAGCTTTCTTAGATGACACTTCTGACAATGGACGCTTCCCTATGCAGAATAAAGTTCTTCAGCAGAAAGCTCTGCCTTGGGGTAATTTGCAAGTTCATGCAGAAAGGGCTATGGCATCAAAGCATTTGTACATTGGATGTAGGGAATGAAAAAAAAAAATTCAGTAAGGGAACTCAGGAAGAAACATTCAGCTTCCTCCATGCTTCCAATCAGTCACTGCTGTGAAGTAAATAATCAGCAGTAGAAAAAGAGAGGCTGAAAAAGGAAACTGTGAGAGATTAAAAAAAATAAGAGACATTATAATGACTAAATATGCTTCTTTTAAAGAAAAATCTGGAAGTTTCATTACAGTATGGAAAATCATACTTGTAAGCAGTTCTTCAGTCTCTGCTTCTCCTACTCTTTAAAAACAGAATTTTACACAGAATAAGAAAACTGCCTTTGACAGAAGAGAGGGTCAACTGATAAAGACAAGAAAATCAGGATTTCAAAATCTTTTAGATCCACATTTATTTAAAAAGCTCACAAGAAAATGGCAGACAATTTCAAAACAATAGAGAGAGAGAGCATATGGGTGGGTGAAACAGTATCTTATTTTGAAATGTCAGATCATCAATTCGCACATTAATCAAGTGTCAGAATGCAGATGGTAAAACTCTCCAAGAAAATTGAGAGGTTGCACAAATTGGACCGGTGATTCATTAGCTGTCAGCTTTCCCAGAGCAGGAAGACAGTGTTGCATTATGAAAAGCACAGGAGTTAAAACAGTAACACAACTCTAAAGAGAAGCAAAAAGGGGAAGACAGTTTCTTTGGCATCAGTTTGTGTTGTTAATAAACAGCCCAGTTATGTTCTACTAACTGACAAAATCTTTACAAAGGCCTGATAATATTTTTATACAGTGCTGTTTTGTTTTTTTCAAAGGTTATATCATTAAACAAGCGTTGAGTTTGTAAATAACCAATTTTTAATATTTTCTTTGCTAAAAAAGTTGAAACAAAAAAAAGGTTTTTCAAACATCTCTGCTGAAGCCTAAATTTACTTTATGATAGTGGTAGTATAGCCTAACATTTATGATAATAAAGCCGAACATGATTTCCTATGTATTGTTTAACTTTGCTGTTCTGACTGTATGGTTCACATCTTAACACTGCCTATCCTTGTGGGTCCCTTCCAACTCCGCTTATTCTGTGATTCTGTCTTGAGCTGTTAGAGGACTCATGCAGGAGTGTGTAGTAAATCCATATCACATAATTCCTATCACATAAACTTAAAACTAAACTGCTTTAGTTCTTTCTTATATTAAAAAAACCCAGGATACATCCCAATTCTTCCCATCTTACAGTTTTGCTACACCCTTCCGTGTTTCTCATTATAGTAAAAAAACCCAACACCTTTGTATAAAAACATCTAATGAATTTTTGTGCAACTTAGTTGTTACCCTCTTATGGATATGTGTTAACCATTTTAGGCACTGGCTTTATCTCAATATCTGGAATCAAATCAAGAACAATTCAACCTCAAAGACAAAAAGGTTTTGGAAATTGGTGCTGGAACAGGCTTGCTTTCCATTGTGGCCTGTATCTTAGGTTGGTAAATTTGTATTTCCTTTCGGATTTCCAGTGAGCTCTGCCGTTGTCACTTTAAGGCAATGAAACAACAGTTGAAGTAAATTTTGTCACCGTTTGTTTGTTTTTAATGAAAATTATTGTAAAATACTGTTTTGTTAACTAAACTACCCTAGTTATTGGGGAGGGGCAGGCTGGACCACTTATGTAGATAAAGCTTCATACATGTTGAACTACATACCTAAGAATTTTGCCCTGTCTCAAGTGAAAGGATGAGAGGAAATAGCCCTAAGTTGTGCCAGGGGAGTTCAGATTTGATATTAGGAAAGTTTTTATTTTATGGAAAGGGTGGCTGGGCACTCTTGAAATAAGTTGACCAGGGAGGTGGTAGAGTCACTGTCTCTGGAAGCATCCAAGAGGTCTCTGGATGTGGGACTTGGGGATATGGTTCAGGGGTGATTATGGTAGTGCTGGGTTCATGGTTGGACAAATGATCTTGAAGGTCTCTTCCAACCTTAGTGATTCTGTGAATTGAAACAAACTCATGTTTTCTTTAGGAGCTCATGTTACAGCTACTGATTTGCCTGAAGTTCTTGACAATCTCTCATATAACATTTCAAGAAACACACAGAACTTGAATATGCACAAACCTGAAGTGAGAAAACTGGTATGGGGAGAAGGCCTCAATGAAGACTTTCCTGTATCAACTTACCATTATGATTTCGTACTGGCAACTGATGTTGTGTACCATCACGGAGCTCTGGACCCTCTGCTAGCAACAATGGTGTACTTTTGTAAGCCAGGAACAGTATTACTATGGGCAAATAAATTCAGATTCAGTACAGACTACGAATTTTTGGAAAAAGTTTGCAATATATTTAACACAACCATTCTAGCAGAATTTCCAGAATCAAATGTCAAGCTGCTTAAAGCCACAGTAAGAAAGAATTAAAGAGAAAACTATTACTGATCTTGATTTAGTGGCAGCACCTCAAAGACTGGAATGCTTTCCAAGATTATGTTTCACCTTCTGTGCATTTATGGTTATAAAGCTGCAGTTACATCTGAGTTTTGCATTGCAAGTATTAAAAAACCCAGCAAGGCAAAACATACAGCAGTTTGTCTCTGGTTGATACATATGACCTGTTAAAACTGACCAACTCCCCTCCACTGAAGGAACAATGTTAGTAAGAAGGCTCTAACAAAAAGCATTGATATTCTGGGCTGCACTGAACCTCTGCTGTTTGTAAGCTGCTTTCTTTCAGCAAGTTTTATTTAGGTACTCATCCAGAAACCAATACAATTTTTAGCTTCAGTATTTTTATTCATTATAAAAATCTCTTAAAATATCAGAGTGAACATGGTGGTTTTTTGATCTTCAACTTTGCACATTTATTCTGCTGTGTTTTATATTTTTAACATTAATAAACATCTATGTATAGCTTTACAATATCTGATCAAGATGTAACTGTCTGGCACTTTTATACATGTATCAGCCTGTCCTGATACTCAGCTTCATCAGGATTTCTGAGTTTGCCTGAAATCACTCCAAAATGAAGAGTTTTGAAAATTTACAAGAGTACCTAGGCATCAGCAATTCTGAGAAACATTGTAACATTTTGAGAGGTTGAATTTTTCTTAAAAACATTAAATGTAAACTCTTGCAAACAATACAGGTGTCCATTATTTTCTTCTAGTAAGATTTTAGCTACTCTTGAAGTAGCTTTAAGGCCTTCATACAATTGAAATTAAGATCAAACATGTTAAAATTCAGTGTACCATAAAAAATACAGAACTTTTACAGGTTTGCAGTTAAAAGTAACAGTTCAGAACCTAACACACATGCAGTAATTCTTTCCAAACAAATTCCAAATCCTTGATGTTGGCTGTTCTGGCACATCCATTGCCAGCAATGGGATGCACAATAAGGAAACTCCCTGATGACAGGAGTTAGGTTAACAGGTATTAAGCCATACCCAGGTGCCTTTACTGATAAATACACACAATTTAATAATCAGCATTCAGTAATGAAAACATGCGTTCGAATAAAAAGTCAAACTTCTCTTTTCCTATCCTGTCCCATATAAAATCATCTTAATTTTAAAATTGTTGATTCTCTAGAATACACAATAATCAGGTGGATACATGACAGGAAGCCAATTTGCAGTGAAAGTTGCGCAATGAGTCCATCCAAGCAACTTCATTAGCTGCAGAAAAAAAAACACACATTAAAAAAAATGGGTCTTAGTCTTTTTAACATCTAAATCTAAACAAACACTGCACTGATACCAACATTTTACTAAAAATGTCTATTATCAGAAAGACAACAGACTAGAAATCTGGTAAGCTTTGAATTTCTCAGTCCTGAAAGGGGGACCCCTCCTCCCCACTGTATATGACCCACATTCTTTCAACATAATGCACAAGAATTTAATCTTAGGAATTCCCATTAATTCTCCATTAAGTTCGACAAGCACTAATTATTATTAATAATAATAAAAAGTAACAGTGGTTAAACAGGAACATAAGGGGATTTTCATGCAGATATTTTTGACTAAGTTGTCTCTCCTTTATGCCCCAAAGTAAGTTCCAAAAAGTAAATCTACTAGAAACAAGTTACTCACAAACAAGTTATTCTAGAAAAAGGAAGGAAAAAAAAAATCACTGTTTAAAATGAAGGCTGAGTTACAAAACCTGGATAAAGTTAAAATGTTACATTTAGTGCTTTCTAAAATGAGAAGAGTACAAAAAAATCCAGAAGACTTATATCTTACTTCTGAAAGCTTATGCAGCATGAACACAGCCCCATTACTTGACCAAACACTCCTTACCTGAATGCAGTTTTTTAAGTTGTCCTTTGTTGGCTTTTCTTCTGCAAGTTTTGTGGCAAACTTGAGACCTCTTCCATACATTTTGTTTACCAATGCATGCTTATAGGCAAAAGTCAAAACCTATAATGCAAATTAAAAAAAACCCAAAGCAAATTAGGCACTTTAGTATCTTACAAGGCTTTAAGTAATATCAAATTCTGTTCAGGTAGCAGAAATGATTCAAAGTAAAATATTTACACGAGATATTTGCAGTATAACAGATGATTCACAGTCGTAGTAATAAACATGAACTTCCTAGAGACTATTTCTGACTTCACAAACATATTTGACTTCAGAAGTTATGTAACACAGATGTCACTATTTTAATTTTTTGTCACATTTCTAGCTTCTTTGGATTTTCATTCTCTACAGGCAACTGTATGGCATATTAAAAAGATAATTAAGGAATCACCAACCAGGCAGGTATACTTTTGACCCAGAGAAGCAAAAACAAAATTGAGAATTTTAACTCCTAGCCAGTCACAAACTTACTGTAGAAACAAGTATGAATGTACACAGTGAATGATATATACAGACAAAGACAGAGAAATGTACATAATTATAAACAAGCAATGAAGACACGTAAGCATGAAGACAAGCCTCAGGTTTCAGGTCAGCTCCTCACTACTGGTAATTTTTTAAAAAGAGATTATAAAAAACGCTCCTTCTTGATAATATTATTTCTAAAAAGCCAGCTTACAGTCCTTATCAATGCAGTAGTTCATGTGAGAAAATGAATGTGTCTGCCTAAGACCTAATGTAAAATAAATCAGGGTCTTAACACCCAAACACTGACAGCATTCAGGGTGTTGCAAGATGGTTCAAACCATTTCACCAGCTGCAGCACTAAGACAAATCAAGACACTTTCATTTATTCCCTTTGGAATACTCATAGTAAACAAGATATTTTTTTGATTGTTTACTGAAGAGTGACATAGCAGTAAAGCTGGTGAACATGGTGGTGTGTCTGTTGTTGGCCATGTTTATGAAATCTTTTATTAGAGCTTGCTATTTATTCCCCCTCATTCATTTCAACATTTTTCCTTTGCTCTGACTCCACAATCAAGGTTGAAGATTTCCCACTTAAAATATCCCACTAAGAAAAGCTAACAAAAACCCTTCAAAGATATTCAGAAATACATTTTGCATTACAGAAAAAAATATTTCTCAAGAATATAAACATTAAGGAACCAGAGATCTGAATCTTGCAAGGAGTGAAGAACCTGTCTAGTTTTAGCAGCCTGAACATTTCTACTTAATGTTAACCACATGCACAAGTCTTTTCAGGATCAATAAATAGTTAAAATATAGAAAAGAAATAAACTTAATTATCAAGCAAGTCAAGGTGTAATTTTGAAAGTTCAAGATACTATGCCAAAGTACTCAAGAGCTGCTCATTCTTCTTCTGTCTTCAAATACTTATTTTGCTGTGTTGAAACAGTCACTTAAGCTGTTGTAGCTTACAACACACACATATATGCAACAATGAGCATACAGCACCATTCACATATACAATTTTCCAAATATTTCTATTGGAAAAATACTCCGCATGCTGCATTCTCAATCCAATTATTTTGGATATTTTCCTAAAGCAAAACACATTAGCAAACATTTCTGAATAAGTGCTCAGTGGATCCATTAGCAGATTTGGTTGGCTAAACTAAACTTAAAAAAAAATTCTCTTCTGTAAAAGATGAAAGAACCACAAAACAAAACAAAACAAAAGGAAAAAAAAAATCAAATGAAAAATGCATTGGAGCTCTCAGCAAATATAACATTTCGGAGGCTAACCAGAAATAATGTCACTGCTCTATGAAGAAAGCTCTTACCTGACCCTGTAAGTTTTGAATGGCTACTGAACATCAGTGATAAAGGCAGGAGGAAAGCCACTTGACAGCATTTCTTTCGTAACAGGGCTTCCTAGAGTTTTTGCGGCAAGAAAACAAAGCATTTTACGAAATACCCTTGCCCCGGCCAAATAAAAGGTTGGGTATTTCTAAATGAGAAAAAGGTTCTCTGCTGAACCAAAAGGTTGAAAACAATGCTCCAAGAGCCCTTGACAGTAATTTCTGTCCTAATGTTCAGGAAAAACCCCCAATCAACTGTATACAAGTTCAGCAAAACTACTAAAACTTCATTAGCGCTTTAGAAGTTACGAACAATGCATGAGTTGCTTTACAATCAGAATTTGTTTACAAACAAAAGATGTTAGTTAAGAAATAGTACTTTACAACTTGCACACATATTGGCCAAATTAAGCCTTACAGATAAAATACTGCAAGCTTTATAAGATCCCAGAAGTAAAAGTTATGATTCCTTGATATGTGTAAGGAAAATATAAACTGGAGTGCTATTAAGATATAAGAGAGAAAACAGCTGCTATCTGAATGTATAAAACCATCAAGTAAACCTACTTGTAGCATCCAAAACCAAACTGTTAGATGAAAGAATAGTAATGACTTTGGAGTATTTGATATTATTTCATAACTATATAATGAAATAATAAATTATGTAATAAATATAATGAAGGCCAGCTTTTGCATAAGAAGCAATAGGGGCCAGAAATTGTACAAAGAGCAATAAAAGGATATTGAGAAAAGGCAATGTGTACTTCTGGGATACTAGGGGGGGGGGAAAAAATCATCACTGTTAGATACTTTATTCCCCAAGCTAATGGCCTGGAATATTACATGTGCTAGGAGCCAAACCCATGAAAGTGTTTGGATGTCCACCTCCTAACTAGCTGCCTAACTTGCCATTGGCTATTAAGATGCATATTTAGGACAGTAAAACGCTGAAATGATCTCTCCAAAGACTTTTGTGGGGCTGAAGTTTTTCAAAGCTAAAAAACACTCTTTAAAAGAGTGTGTTTGAATCAAGAAATACTAAAACACCTAATGAAACTTTTCTAGTAGCCTAATGTCGTTACCTATGGAAATGGACTTACAGAATAAATTAATTCATCATTTAAAGAGCTGATTAAAATAAACTTACATTTACATATAGTTAAACCACTAGGTTAAACAATACAATCTTTAGGTAACATACTCCAGCTATCTGTAAGAACACTGAAGTTGTAATGTTTACAATTCCTAACAAACGAGCTTTTTAAGTTACATATACATCTATAGGAATAAACTAGGCTTTCTTAGCTATGTTTGCTGATTTTTCTCTGCTCTATCAACTGCCCTATTACAAATAAAAACTACATTAATAAGAGAAAAAATATTCATTTTCAAGGGAGCAAGGGAATCAAATATCCAGGAACACATTCTTGGCAGTGACTGAATAAAATCAGCTGGAAGCTGCATCTGACAATGCAAACAGTATCAGGAAAAACAATCCAGGCTAAAGATATTTAAAGGTAAGATCGAAAGGTATGGGCCTTTCACTTGTTTTTAAACTTATTTTTAAGTGTGACTTTTTGCTTTTCCCCCCACAGCTAATAAAGGTTGAGGGACATTACATTTTACAGACTGGTCATTCCCAATAACAAACACACAACATCCTACTACTCTCCAGTAGCAGTCGTGTTTAAAACTGAGGATTCTGGCCTACAAAATTTAAAGCCATGCTCTGGAAAAAGACCTAAAACGCTATAATAAACATGTTAGCATAATCAATCAAATACTTGCTGAATGAAGCTGTCTTAACTGGAGTTTATTTGAAATGCTTTTTTGTACACAGGGGACAAATATTTTCTTCCATGTTTAGTTTAAAGTGAACCTTCAGACAACAGCTGAGGAGAGTATGAACAAATGCACTTACTACTAAAATTAAAGTTACTTCCCTACATACTTGCTACAATATAGCGAGACAAGCAGGTTACTTTTATGACAAACAGACAATTCAAAGGAACTACCAAATGCCGTGTGGTGCTCAGGTGCTACATCTGCAGAGGAGAGATGAAATAAGGGACAGTAAGAAGAAACACAGAAAAGTGATGATGCTCCTGATTCCACTTTAGAAACATCCTAAACGAAAACATGGTCTCTCTTGGTTTTCAAAAATTTACTTAGCCCTCTAATTACTGACAGCTGCATGAACTTTATAGGAAGCTTAGAACTAAACACACTTAGAGCAATGCTTCTATCTGAAGTAATATATATACACATAACTGAATGATCAGTGCACTATTTAAATGCCTGATTTCCATCCTTTCTCACCCAGATGTTCCATCTTTTGAGTGTCAGTATTACACAGCCATGTCTACATAAAAGAAGAGCTCCACATTTTCATTTCCAACACACTGTTTCAGAATAAGCTGGCTGTCTCTTGGTACCTCTCCTCTGAAGGCCATTCACACAAGGTCTATCCTCTACCTGACTTGACTACTCCACTTGCAACCTGTGCTGGTTTAGGATGGGCTAATTCGTATTCTTCATGGTAGCTGGTAGGGGCTGTGCTTCAGATTTGTGCTGCGGTGTTGGTAACTCAGAAATGTTTTAGCTGATGCTGAGCAGAGTCCAGACCTCTTCTGCATCTCATCCCACTCCACCAGTGAGAAGGCTGGTGGTGCACAAGGAGCTGGGAGTGAATACAGCCAGGACAGCTGACCCCAACTGACCAAAGCGATATCCCACATCATGTGACACCATACTCAGCATATAAAGCTGGGTAAGAAGAAGAAAGGGGGGAGGTTTGGAGAGATGGTGTTTGTCTTCCCAAAATGTGGTTGCATGTGATGGAGCCTCGCTTTCCTGGAGATGGCTGAACACCTGCCAGCCCATGGGAAGTGGTGAATTTTGGTAGCAAATTCCTTGTTTTGTTTTGCTTGTGTGCAAGGCTTTTATTCTACCTACTGAACTGTTTTTGCTGCCTGCAAGTAGCTCTGTAGGTCTCATGACAGTCGATCAGTTTAGATTTTAATTTGAGCAATAAAACTCAAAAAAGTAGGAAAAAGACAACAAGCATATTACATAAACAAGACGGAAATTATTTCCATATGAAATGCTACAAAAATCTAGAGAAGTTTTGATCTTTTAGTACCAATTTAACAATACAGAAGAATCAATTTTCAGAGCAAAACCTGAATATACACTTTGACAAATCCATGGTTAAGACAGTTAAAGAGAGAAGTTCAATTCCTAATCCACAGAACTCAAATCAGAGTTACTTATTCCAGGCCCAGACCACACTGCTCAACAATGCTATCTGTCTTGATATAAAAGCCAAAGAGTGAAACTCCCAACAAAATGTCTGTATTGGCATTCTTCTACTGAAATTACTCCCATCAGCTTTAAAAAATAAAAAACAGGAGACAGAATTAAACTAGGGGTTACTACGCTGGAACAAAGTATTGCATTTACAAACAGACAGCAAGAAAATCATATGCCAAACAATATGGTTGAAGCACAAAATCTGCTACCACATGATATTATCATCAGTTAATGATTAGAGGAGATATGCTGAAAAGATGTATGCGTACAAGGACATATACATTAAAGTGAGAAGGGTAAGCACCATCAACCTTCTTGATCAGGCCTTCACCTAAAGCACACGTTCTTACTGAAAGTTTATCTATTGTCAAGAAGTTAAATATTTTATTTCGTTTTTTTTCTCTACTCTTAAAAGTTTTTCTTTTGTAACTATCTGAAGTGCTTTGCCAATTTTACATAATTATCAACAAATACCCAAGTCACTCTATCTTCTACTAAAACACAGCTATATGTGACAGTTAAGTTCAGAAACTAATTAACACTGATAGCTCAAAGGTTAAAAATACAAAGTCATAACCTCTCTAAATTAAAAGCAACGTAACTAATCACCTACAGTGGATTTTTTTTTTTTTTCATTCTGGAATTGCTGTCTTGAATGAAGGAGAAAAAAAAATTCAGCTCTCAGGATCAGGAACTCTGAAATATCAGAAGTCTGTGCTAATAAATATGTAAGTGTAATTATTTCCAAGGGTTTCTTCCTTTACCTCTACAGACATTACTGACAGCAAAACACAAAACTTCTCTTGTTCATAGTGTGGAAGAGGCTACAGCTTGCAGGACTGAACAGGGTAGGGATTCTGTACACTTCTGGGTATACAGCTACAAGAGTGCAGAGGTTAATCAAAAATATTCCCTGGAAAGTACAGAAAGAAGCAATTCAATAAAGGAAGCAGCTTTTCCTGCGGAAATCTGGTACTGCCTTACACCCTTCCCTTAACCTCTACATTCACTTGAACAGAGATGGGCTTACCATGGATTTGACAGGCTTGGCAAAATCTCTGTGGAAAAAGGTCATAAAGGAAGCACAACAACAGGGACATCATGGAAAAGTAGAAGGGAGGAATGTACAAGGCTGTGCACACAAAGGCAGTGCATAATTCCAGAAGAAACCATCAGAAAACCCAACATGCAAATGAAAAAAAAAAAAACCTGCTCTGGTCTCTTACCTTGCTGTCAGAAAGATCAGTCCATTTTGTTGTTTCCCAGAATGTCTCTGTCAAAGCTTCTGAGCAGCTATCATGATCCTCATCTTTGCCTTCTGCATCACTGGAAGCAGCCCCTTCTTGGGTCTGCAGATGAAGAAGTTGGTCAGCCAGAGCACTTCCCTTTCGACAAAGTGCATCCACTAAAGTACTCTTCTGTTTCTCCATTTCACTAGGGAGAAAAAAACCAAAAACAGTATGAAAAATATTCAGAATCTTTTGCAGATACTTACTTAAGAACAGAAACAGTGCTAACTCAGTTTAAGCTAAAAAGTTTACGGTAGTTAGTACACACAAGGCTATTTACTATAAATTAAACTAACCATAAAAGATTACCTAAAGACACTATGCATTAAAGATACCCAATCATTCTTCTAAGTATGAAATGCTTTAGATGACTCAAGGCAAGGGCAACACAGCACTCAAAGTCAGTCAGCATCCAGAAATACAGCTTTATAGTTCCTGGCATTATAAACAGAGAGTCAAATCCACCACTAACATAAGCAGATATAATTCTGCTGACATCAAAGGAATTGCATCCATTTAAAGCACCATTGAATTTGGTGTTTAATTTCAGATGTTATATTCAAAACATATGACCTAGTGGATCAACTTACAAGAAATGTTTAGAATTAAGTTTATTATGTCAAGGCTTTACTTTTATATCAGCAATTCTAGAATTACACACAAATCTGGATTCAAGAGAGCTAGAACAGACAGGCTAGCTTTACAACTGAAATCTAGTATTTTATAGATAATCATCAAAGATCCAACTCCCATTTTAAGGGCCTAATATTTAGATCTTCTTCTGTTACTAAAACAGCACCATGCTACACACAGCAAAATCCATCACTTCTTCTCCAGACTAAAGTGTCACCTACAAAATACTATCTTCCTAAGGATAAACATATTGATAATACAAAGGAACAATCTAAAACTGAAGAACAATGGGTCTCAAAAATACTTGGAAGCATGGTCACCATGCTTTTCACAAATGAAATCTCTTGCAAGTAGTTACTTCTTAGGCTGCTCTAAATTTTGTCTTCAAATACAGATGGGAAAGGTTGCAAAATATAAAGGAAAGGCAAGTAGCATTCAAAACAGATACTTCTACTAATACTCCAGTGGTCCCTCTGAGGGAGGGATTAAACTTGACACAACTTAATATCCCATTTTTCTGATACATTCAAATCCTGAAAGAACCCTGGTTTATTTTATTGAATAAGTCAACAATTGGAAGTTTCAGTGTCCTTGCATTTCTGGAGATATAGTAAGAGAACACAAGAATTGTGTTGTCATATTTTAAACTACCTGTGCCACAAAAAAAAAAATACAAGTTATCAAAAAAAAGATACAGTCATTCCATTTCTTACATGCAGAGACAAAGTACATAGACTACAGAAATAGGATGCAGGAAAATTATTTACTGGGTAGGTACTTTTTTATAGTAGTTGCATCAGGCCTGGGATCAGTCTTCATGGCAAAATATACCGCTAATGCTGTTTGATCAATATGAGAGATTACTGTATTTGCAGCTTCAACGATTTCATCAAGTCTTTTCATTCGTTCCTAAAAGATGAACAATAGAAAGATGTTGAGCACCATGAAATCACACTACTTCACTGCTGACTCTTCTAACATTAGGGTGATTACAAAGCTATGCAGAAATAACATTTGATAATTCAACACACTCTTTTCTCCACTTTGTTCAAATTTCGCTTAAAACACCCCAGAAAGTTTTCAAGATTTCCTGCATACTTAGTCCACTTCACTGAAAACAAACTGTGAAATATGAGGATGGAATATGCAAAATGCAGAGTTTACAGAAAGAAAATCACCTTTCAGTACAAATCAGTACTCTTATATAATGTAGCAGTTAATCAATTCAGAAATAAATATGAAATCAAAACCAAATGAAAAGAAAAATTTTCATTTTCAAAAAAATGTCCCATTTTTGAGGACAATGTTGGAAGCTTGATTTAGCTGTGTCACTTTATGGGGTTACTGTCCTCAGCTGTCTGAGTCATGTTGCTGGAGAAATTACCAGTCCAGAAGAGGAACAGAATAGGATGTATGCTTGTCTCAGCAGCCGCCATTCAGAATAAAACTGCTGTAGACTAAATAAGTAAGAAAACCTAAAATGTGTTTAACTGAACAAGGCATAACTTGATGAGCAAACACACTTTGGCTAAGAATACTTTCTTTTATTCTGCTGTGGGATTAGGTAAATCACAGTCAAGGGAGGCACCTTTCACTCTAATTAGAAATTTCTGCTTTTTAATACTGTGTACAGTCACTTCACGTTCAAATGTACACAAAGAAAGACTTCGTTGTTTAGGCTACACGGGTGTATTGAGACAGATCAAGTTGAAGAAGTGTTAAATAACCTTTTCAGAATCCAGCTGATGAAGTCTTGCAACATACAGAGGAAGATGATTAGGAAATGCTTCTTTCAACTCACTATACATGTCAGTGGTATCCAGCCTAGAAGAGAGGAGGATAAAGCATAAAAATACAGATTCTGAGTATTTTTGTCAACGTCAAGCTGCTTCAAGCTTGTGTAGTAATGACAGCAGACATACTTGGTCATCCACTGTATTTTTAGGTCTCTTAAAGCTTCAGCAAATTCTTCTTTTGCATCTTTTTCTTTTTCCTGTTCTTTTTCTTTCTCTTTGCTGCCATTTTTACTCTTTGATGGTGATGGTATCAGATGATAATGAACAGTAAGGACATCCTGGAGATGGGAGAAGAGACACATACTCAGAGGGATACACTACACTTTTTTTGATGTCATATGAAAGCTAAATCATAGCCAGCAACTACTGTGAGCTACACATACAGTGAGTAAGGGTACTGAGAGCAAAGATACTAGACAGTAAAAATTCAGGAACTGCTTTAAGTTTTTATTCTAAGCAACACAAGGATGTAAATATTAAAAGAGCACACTAGGTATAAGAAAAGAAAGCCTACAATTTAGTCACTTGGACATTTTTACATTCACATAATTTTACATAATATTAGTTAGGGAATAAGGAAGGTGGTTTTCTGTTTGTTGATAAAAAAGCAAATAACTTGGTTAAAAGGGCAAGTGAAAAAAGTCAGAGCTCCTATCCTACAAATCTGGCAATAAACAAATTCTTAAAGATGGCTGAATTCTAAAAAAATAATACCACAGTAGGATAAACATGAAACATGTCACAGGATATGTTTATTCCTCTCAAGACACTATTTCTTCCATGTGCATACTGAATTAGCTGATGCATCCACAGTCAACTTATTTCCAGTTTGCTGCCACAGACTTTCCAGTTTCGCCTGTATCTCAGCTCTAATTAAGTAGACACAACAGCAACTTTTTTTTAAACTTTAAATGGTAGCATAGAAATATCACTATAGTTTGAGTTCATGTTATACTAGTCAATAACCACAATGAGAAAATTAGTTACAGCTATTTAAAAGGAAAATCTTAACTCAGACTATGTTCTTGAAGTCCATTTCCTGACAATTTACATATGAGTTTGAAAATAAGGTAGCAGTAGATCCCACCCATTGCTTCTCAAACATCAAACTGCAGGGTGAGGCCATTTGGTCCTTTTGGTTTTAATGTTGCAATCTTTAAACAAGCCTCTCCCTGAACAGTGAGGGCACATGTCCCATTACTTTACATACAAGGTACTTCAGAGAAATCACATAAATTCAAATCCTCTAGATACCACTATTCTATTGCAACATAATGAGTGCAAAATATTGAGTTGCATGCTCAATTACTGTGGCAATATAATTATTCTTACCAATTGCTCCAGAATACATTTGTGGGAATGCTTCCCATAAACCCAGGTCAGTGCTGTGTAGTAAAATGAACCCTTGTGTACAAGATGAAGTTAAAGTTACTTGAATAGCACATAAAATGGTGACAGAAACTGCAATAATGGACTTCAACACTGCACTTCTGAAACATTCAAAAACCATGCTGCAAAAAAATTTTATTTGAACTTATAGTTCAAATAGACCAGCATCTTGCTGTGGGTTACTGAACACAATACTGGTAAAAGTGATTTCAATACTCCCTTAAAACAATTTTTACAGCTACTTATACATATTACTAGTATGAAATCACAGAATCACGACAACGACATTTAAATACTTTTTTTTAAAAAACTAGTTTAGACAACTAATCTGCATGGAAGTGTAGTTTTCACAGGGACTATCCTGCACACATGCATTGCAAATATAAAGTGCACAACCTAATGAGGCTAAATGAGCTCATTATACATAATATAATACACCTAAATGAGCCTCCAGCAAGACCTAGGCCAGAGCATGACAAAACAGGTGACGAAGTAAGTACACACAGGAAGATACAGAGGTCAGGAACATGGTGTGGGGATCACTAAGGTAATTAGAATAGTAGAAAGCAACAATATAATTCACAAAAGCAAACCAAACATTTTAAGAAGTCTAAGAAGCTAGTTCAGCACAAAAATCTCAATTTACAGTATTTTCTAAAAGATATCCTCTATGGAGGCTAGTATTTTCCTAAGAAAGAAACCTGCCTTCCTAAAGGAATATTCTTCCAAGAGTTGAGGATTTTCTTTCTGAAAGTCCATTTTCATTTCACTTGGCAGCATATTTTTGGAGTTACATTTCTAGATGACCTCTTCATTCTCAAGCCCTGTCTATATAAGAAGGCTCTACAACTCTGGTTTAAGTTTCAAACCAAACATAATAGGATTAACAAAATCCCACTTATGTGGATGAACACTTGCATTTTGAGAGACTAACCCTATGTAGCTAAACCATCAACAGTAAAATGTCATCTCCCCATTCTCTCACAGAGGTACTTTTGGTCTCATGAGGTTCTGCAAGCCTTACAAGCCATGACCACTGAAAGGAAAACAATGGACTTCAGACCCAGGCACCTTCCTCTCTCAGAAGAGCTTACAGAGCAGACTTCTCCACAAACCTAAAACTCATTTCATGGGATTAATGAAAATTAGGCTATTATCACATTTGCCTAACTATTACAGGGCATTAAGATGGACTGAAGGCTTCTTTATTTATTTTATCTGCAAACACTAGGATCTTTTATAACACTTGGTAACTCCCTAGGTACCAGAAGATCTCAGAATGACACAGTCATTGCCAATACAGAAACATTCATCATTAGAGACTAAGGAGAAGAAAGGCAGCTCTACATGATTCAGCACTCCAATCTGTCTTCTTTCTCAAACAGACAGAGAAAAACAAGTGAGCATATTATCCACTGAAAAAATTACTTAAAGGAAACTTTCAAATTCATCCTCTAAAAAGAGATGCAGTATTGGGAAATTGGGAAGCATACAGGATATGCACTTTGGTCAGTGTACTTTGTGGAGTCTCGTAAGCCTCACTGGGTTTATTTTTAACTGTACTTCAAACTACACACAAAAACAAGCACAGTGCCATCAAAACAGTCACCTCTTAAAAGAGCTTAATTAACAGTTAATTTGGCTTCAAGATTTCAATTTAGATTTGTGTCTGGTGTTTTAACATCTAGTACTTTATATGTAAAACACATATAAAACTACTGTTATTTCCACTTCAAAGCATTCACAGCAAAACTAACCACAGGGAAAAAAACTCCCTCCAGTAACACATCCCAGGTCTCATTTTCCATTTAATAAGTATCTTCTTATTAAAGCCTATCTGCACATACAGATGAATATACATATGGAATTTGAATCTGCTTTAAGATGCATACAATTTGTGCAGTGTTGCTTATTTTTATGGTAACTCTCATTTAATGGGAAATTAATTAAGCTTCTTGAAGTTACCAGGCAGGCTTACACAAAATTGTATCAAGACACATACTTCATCCTAGTTTTGAACACCTCATGATTAAAGAAGGATAGTGTCTTAATGCTCAAAGGAAGTCACCCTTTTACATGTGACTTCACAATGGTATTTCTAAGTCTTCCACTAGTACTTACCAATATCTGCATAATGCATTTTTTGCTTTAAATTGGAAGAAAGAATAGCAGAATAGGGAAAAAGGTGTAGAAACTTTCCAACCCTTGGCTAAACGTTATACATTGCTGTTCAAAAGCTGCATTATGTAAACCAACAAAAAATTATTCTCAGAGACCCAAGAAAGTCAATGATATGTTTTTCATTCTAACTATGTTCTGGACAAAGCTTGGAGACAAGAGAAAAAAGTAATCAGATTGTAACTGCATTACAAATGAAAACAAAGACACCTGTTTATTATGTGGGGAGAACCCCTTGACATTGTTGTACAGTTATAAAAGAATTAACTATCTTTGGAAAACTAGGCTGCTATTTCCTGGCATAACCACAAACTGCTTTTATGCAAAACAGAGATGAGATGCAGTCAGATGGATTGAAACCTGCTCAACGTCCAGGCCCAGAGGGTCATCAGTGACACGCAGCTGGAGGTCACTAACTAATTGTGTGCCCTAGGGGTCAATTCTAGATTGAACCCTGGTTGATGCCTTCACTGATTACCTGGATGATGGGCAGAAGACACCCCCAGCACATTTGCCAGCGGCACCAAACTGGGAGGAGTGGCTCGTATGCCAGGGAATCTGCTGCCATCCAGAGGGATCTCAAAAGGCTGCAGAAATGGGCTCAACAGGAGCCTCATGAAGTTCAACAAAGAGAAGTGCAAGATCTGGAAAAGAATAAATCCAGACACACTACATGCTGGGGGCCATCCAGTAGGAAAGCAGCTTGGCATCCTGGTGGACAACAGTTTGAACATGAGCCAGTAGTGTGCTCTTGTGGCAAAGAAGGCTACTAATCTTACAAGAGGGCTTGGACCCATCTCTGAAAAATACGAAAAATCTACACATACTTTTTTGACTGACTGCATCACTGAAGAAATATATAAACAAGTTTTATGTGCTGGAAAACATCTTAACTGCATGTAAACTTACGACAGGGCAGAGTAAATACCAAAATTTTTAAACTAGAAAGGCCTCTGAGTCGCATTCTCAGAAAAATGCATTAATTATTGGAGCTCTTACAGAACAACGCTCTGAAATACACTGTGTTTTGTTTCACAGAATATGCTGAGTTGGAAGGCCTCAAAGGATCATCAAGTCCAGCTTCTGGCCCTGCACTGCACTATACCCACTATCACACCATGTGCCTGAAAGCACTGTCCAAACGCTTCTTGAACTCTGTCACGCTGGTGCTTTGACCACTTCCCTGGGGAGCTGTTTCCAGTGCCCAACCACTCTCTGGGCAAAGAATCTTTTCTTAATATCCAACCTAAACCTCCCCTGACACAACTTCAGGCCACTTCAGGTCCTGCCACTGGTCACCACAGAGAGGAGACCAGTGCCCATGGCCCCACTTTACCTTGTGAGGAAGTTGTGACTGCAATGAGGTCTCCCCTCAGTCTCCTCCAGGCTGAACAGACCAAGTGACCTCAGCCGCACCTCATAAAGCTTCCCCTCAAGGCCCTTCACCATTTTTGCTGCCCTCCTCTGGACACTCTCTAATAGTTCCACGTCTTCCTGATATTGTGGCACCCAAAACTGCACACAATATTCAAGATGAGGCTGTCCCAGCATAGAGCAGGGCAGGACAATCCCACTGGTGCTGCTGTGCCTGATGTCTCCCAGGACACACTTGCCCCTCCCGGCTGCCAGGGCACTGCTGAATCATGTTCAACTTGCCACTGACCAGGAGCTCCAGGTCCCTTTCCATGGCACAGCTTTCCAGCATCTCATTCCCCAGTCTGTCCAGGGTTGCCCCATCCCAGGTGCAGAATCCAGCACTTTCCCTTGCTGAACTTCACATGGGTTGTGACTGCCCAGCCCCTGTTTTGTGGAGGCCTGTCTGCAGGGCCTCCCCCGCCCTCAAGGGAGACAACAGCTCCTCCCAGTTCGTCTGCAGACTTGCTCAGTATCTCTTCCAGTCCTGTGTTCAAGCCATTTATGAAGACGCTGAAGAGCACAGGGCTGAAGATGGCGTCCTGCATTAATCCCCTAGTTTATGTGCTGCTAGTACACTGATGAGTAATAGATGGAAGTGACAAGAAGGACAGTTTTTATTTTGGCTTGGGTGGTTTTACTGCTCAGATCTGAATACAAATCTCTGTTCAAAAACCAAAAAAAAACCCAGAAAACCCCCAACAAAACCAACCAACCAACCCCCAAAACCCACAACCTCTGGAATCTGTTTAATAGGTTTTGTTATTTGAATTGTATTATTTATTATTAGAGTTTAATTCCCTTGTTAGAAATTCACTTAGTGAAGTTCTTATACCCTATTTACTAGGAAGGCATGCATTCACATGGGATTTCAAATTATCTTACTGAAAGTGACCTGCATGATTTCCAGGCATGAAAATAAAACTCAGAATATACACTAAAATCTCTCTTGGAATGCCTAACTTCATTCCCACATGGTTATTACACCAAGACCAGAGTAAGTTAGGAGGTTCAGCTTCCAGCTTACTATTCAAAAAATAATGGAATACAATTATAAACTATGTTATTCGTGGTTCTCAGGTCTTATTTCTAACAGGAACCCTGACTAATTTGCATGTCACTCCAGGACAAAATACCTTGAAATCAGCAGGAATTAAATGCCTTTACAATTTA
The DNA here is from genome assembly GCF_029207755.1 of Chamaea fasciata. NCBI lineage: Eukaryota > Metazoa > Chordata > Aves > Passeriformes > Sylviidae > Chamaea > Chamaea fasciata. Next base: position 78,593,050 of record NW_027094087.1, on the reverse strand, counting down.
AGAACAAGAAAAAACCCAGTAACCTTATGTAGGTTGTCTAGTGAAATATATTTTTGCATTTTTAAACAAGCTATTTCACACTGACTGCTGGCAAGATATTCTATTACCTGATGTGAAAATACAAGAAAACACAATATTAAAGTGAAAGTCACCCCACTTTCTAAACTATCTTATACATGCCCCAAAATGCATTCTGTGAATACTACTACCTGCTACATGACTGCATAAACTCTAGCTTCCTACTGTATGTTTTTTATGACTGTAAAGAAGACAATTCTCAATTGAGTAGACTGGGAATACAGTTAGATATTCAATTATTCAACTCTTAAGTGTTATGTTCACATTTGATTTTCAATCTGCAGACAATAGGCAGAAACACTTGCCACAGAAAGTCTTTACCACAAACACTGAACATTCCTGAGTACTTAACAAGAAAAATTGCAGACCACTAACAACACATGCGTTTTTACAGCACTTATTGCAGAAGTATACAGATGCTCACATGTCTCTCAGCTATATGTTACAGTAGTGTTTTATCATTCTACCAGTAAACATATTTAAGGTGCTGAAGTAAGTAACTGAGGTCTAAGCAAGTAGATGAAGGAGACAAGTTAAAAACCAAGACTGGTAGACAAATTCTTTAAGTCATATGCAAAAAGACTTCAGTATATCTTTTTCAAAAACTAACATTCAGTACCTTTTTAAATTTTCCTTGTCGCTTTGCTGCAGACTGCCCCTGGGAGTTAGAATAACATACTGTAAGAAAACATGCACACACCACATAGGATGGAGACACCTTCTCTGTACAATTATAGTTATACTTCTAACCTACAGATTTCCAACTTTTAGAGATTCACATCTGTGATCAAACATGCTCTTAAAGCATGCTCTTTTAGGTTTTTAAAATGAACAAACCAATGCATCACTGTATATACAATCCATTACTCCTGCAATATAAGCAAGTGTTGTTAACCACTTAGCTTCAATTAATAAATTACAGAAATTCAGTCTCAAAATTTTAGATTTTTGACTGTTTAGTGGCATTGTTTTTTTCATAATAAATATAGACAAATTAGATACATTTTCCCCTACCTTGCATCCATCCACTGACTTAGAGACAACTTTGCTGCCTAGTCCTCCTTTTTTGTCTCCTGGTACATACTGAGATTCACTAAAGGCAGCAGAAAGTATCAGATGCTATTTGATACCATCCTTTTTCCATTGAAATATGACCATAACAGTAATGCCTTGCGCTATGACATGAGAAACATCTCAGCTGGAATTTCTTTCTGTGTAAGATCTTAAGTATTCTCCATCACATTAAATTTGACAGACTGTATCTACCTATCTCCTGCTTCTTATCCCAGAAATCACTGTACATAGCCACTTAGTCTGGTTTTAAATAAAACATGCAAGATTGCAACCAATAGTTCAAGGAAGTGCACAATTCTAGCTAGGGAAACTAAATTACACTAGTGTAATGGATTTATCATGGATTTTATAAAAGCACATTTGAAACCTCATAGGAATCACAAAGAAATATAAACTAGGTATTTCTGAGTTCCTAGTTACTGGGTTTTTCCTGATACATAAATTCTCCTGATACATCCTCACCTGCAGTTACATGCAATCTGCCCCAAAAGTACAACCAATTCAGACTGAATTAACTAAACGTTTATGCTCAGCAAGATATAAACCTACTCACCGAAACTTATTTTCTATGAAGACATACTCTAGTTTTCTAAGTGTTGTTTAGTCACATCTAGTGAGATATGGACATAGATCAACTACTTCTGAGTACTAACGATCACTAGGATTGACTAAAATTTAGTCTCAGGCTTAAAATCTGTTTAAAAACAGCTAAGGGAATCTTCTAAACACTGTAGCACCAGATACACAGAAAAGTGACATAGTTACTATAATCACTGTTGCATTACAGTCATACAAGTTAAAAAACTTTCACAGCATGCTGTGTTATGAGCAAAAAAAGATCCTTCATCTTTTTTTTTCTAGTCTCAAACACAGAGCTCTTATACCATTCTGTTGAAGCATACAATCATACTAGTGGTTGACAACATCAGTGTGTAGCAGGTAAGAAAATCTGTTTATGTATTTGAGTCAGCAAAATTTCTACTACTTGGTAACAGCAACATTTATGTGTTTAGAAAACACGGTTCTTGCTGAATATTGCATGCATGCAATGAAGACTATTACAGAACCAACATGCACATAACACTCTATGCACCTGTTTTTCATTCAAAATTTACATTAAGCTAGAGAGTTACATAAGGTCAATTTTAAAGGCTCCACACCAACAAGAATGCAGTTGTTTCTAGAAATAAAAGATTTCAGAGCAAAATAATTAAAAATCAAAATTCAGAAAATGCAATTATATTTGAAATTAGAAGATGAAAATAATAACAGAACTATTTAGAAGTTATGCTGACTTTATAATGAAACAACTGCTTCTAAAATGTGTTATGTTACCAAACCTAATGCTCTTTAAAATACTAATCCCATACAATACAGCACTTTCTGGCATGCCATTTGCTTGCTAGAAAAAATTTCAGAAAAAATCCCCATCATCCACTCCATATACTCACAGCTTTCTTTCCAAGTTCTGTTTTAGACAGAGTAAGACTTCCTGCAAGATAACAGCCCGGTCCTGCTCCTTTTGGTATTCTGTTCAAAGAAAGTAAGCTCAGTGTTATAACCAGGTTCACTAAGGTTCCATGGAAACTACAATAAAGAAGCCAAACAGGGGAAGAGCAACACGAGGAATTACCAAGCCTGGACAGGCAGACATCGTTCAAGTATCATTTTAGTGAGGTGCAGAAGCAGCTGCCTAGATGCAGATGAGCGAAACAACACGTGGTAACTTACTTGTCATCAGGAAGAGATGTAACAAAGAATGGCTGACTGTGTTTTGGTGGTAAAGTCAAACTGTTGGACTTCTTCTTCCCTAAGAGTGCAAGGCTATGGTTTTCATAAATATCTAAGCTCAAGGTACTAGACAACCTATGAGAAACAATAAATGGCAGGTCTTTGATGCGATCCAGCTCACTGTTCTGCTCATGACGGATTTGTAACCGAATAGTGTAATCTCCTTTTTCCAGCTTCACAGAATACTGAAAGAAAGAAGTTCCCATAAATGTCACGATTAAGTATTTCACCACTCATAAAAAAATCCTCCAAACCCCAGAAATAAGACTGTCGTGTTCTTGATCCATATAACTCTAGCCATTTAAACTATACTAGATTGCTTGGTTTTGCAATCTCCTGAAAACAAGAGTACTTTTAAGACATGATAGCAGCCAAAACATATTGGTATTGACTGGAAAAAAAAAAAAGTTTTCAGACCACAAAACAGACTGACATAATTTGTTCCTATTTTAATACTGTTTTAACTGTTAAAATAATAATGAGAACTCCTGTTAAGCTTTCAGTGGAAAACCTCTGCAGGTTCGCCTTAATATACTTTCAATTTACTATGTTGGGGTGCTTTGCAGTTTAGATCACAGAATATCTCCTGTCTCAAACACTGTAACAATTTTCACACCAAGGGACCTAGTATTCCTGTGAGAGGCAGTTTAAAAAGCTGACAGACTCTTTGTCCTGAGCTTGTTACTTAGGAATATGCAGAAAACATAATCTCCATTACTTAAAAACTCAAAAAAACAAAACAAAACAAAGAATCCCTCCCCACCCCAAATCACCCAAGAAAAAACCTACAGACTCTGAAATGTTTAGTTTTGAAAACACAGTCTCATTTTTATCAACCAACAGGGCAACGTGTGGCTGTTTTGAGCAGTAGTATGCTACGCCTCCTTTCTGATACTGCTGCAGTAATACAGAAGGCAGCCCTGAGTAGAAAGGAACAGTAAGTCAGAACTACCCTGCTCCCAGAACCTCTCTCTCCTGGACTAGTGTCATGCTTCCTGTTGGTATTTCTTCCTGGATTAAATAATTTTGAATTGCTTTAGAATTGTCATATGATGTACAACACCAGAGATTTACAGCATCATAGTCTACCAGGTCAAAGCACTATGGTGATGTCTACATTTCACAGCATCTTAAAAATGCAGGTTAAGGAACAGAAGTTTACACAATATAAATTGTTTTCAGAAATTGCAATCTTTAAAGCATGTCTCTTGAAACTATCTTTTGTACACTTCCAGAATGATCAGCCTATCAAAATAAACATTACTTTGATGATGTTCAACTGTGATTTTAGGTTGGTAAAAAACAGTTTCAAAACAAAAAATTATGAAAAATGTGTCTTTTATGACCTTTTTTCCTTTTATTTTTATTTCTCTCTACTTCCCCCATGACCTAGACACACAGTCTGTTACAGCAGAAAGATTCCCATTAAGGGTAGAGTATCTACAAGTGTTGGGCAAAAAACTCCCTTTCAAAGATGGCAACAGGAAGCAAACAAAGCTGAAGCATGAAAAAGGCTGTTTGAAGATATCAACAGCACAGAGGACAGCATTCATGAGTACAGAAGCCTCTATTCTATCAACACACAAGTCAAGACTACAGGAAAAATAATGGATCCTTTCCACCTTGGACAGAGAAATTTAAGGTATTGCCTTTGTAAAAAAACCAAAACAAAGAACAACACTATTTTAAATTTGTTTCTTGAAAAGCACCAGGCAAAAACACAAGAAATCAGAAGTTAACAGCTTTTCCTCTTTCTCCTTCCTCAGGAGAGAAAAAAAAAAATCATGTTCTATTTTATGGACACATATTTGTCTTTTTTTGATACAAATACATCACCATTGAACCTTGTATGTCTTCTTGTGGATATATAAGAACATGAAAACTATGCATCAGAAAATGTGGAGAGCCAACAGGAGGCCTCAGAGGTGAAAAAGAATGAACACTTTCATAGCTTGCAGTAAACAAAAGGTAAAATAAATACATTACTCTGTACCTGGTGTGGATAGGCATCTCCTGAACCCATCTGTCTTTTGTTCTGGTCAAAAATAATCCAGAGTTGACTATCAAACTCAGATTCGTACAACAATTCACAAAGAAGTGGACAGCTTGGAGTTACTTCTCCACTCTTAGGCTATTAAAAGAAAAGTAAAGGCATATAATCTACTACAGAATACAACAAGTACAGTCCTTACATGCATATTCAAAAAGATAACTGAACTGTAGCCTGTTTCAAAAAACAGTAGCTTTCAAAGTGGACCAAATCAGAATTTTGACTATAGAGAATCTAGAGTGAGACTCCATACCTCCTCTCTCAGAGAAAGCCAGTTTAAATTAAGGCCTGGTTTTAGAAAACATGCTGTGTTTATTAATAATTTAAAAAAACCCCCAAAAAACCACACAACTACAATAACCCTTACCTGATGGAAGTTATAGGTCAAAATCATCTCATACAGTTGACGATTATTTGGTAAAATATCTCTGGAGCCCAAAGGTTTTATTTTTGCACTCACCGGTCTGCAGTTAAACAACAAAAGGTTCTCTTGAGAAACACATATCCTCTATCAACATTTGTCTAGCTTAAGTAGAAACATGTTCTGAGGTACAACAGAATTCAGCACATGCCATAACATCTCATCTATTGTAACTATCCAAGCAGCATAAATTCCTCAGTTAAAATTTACGTCAATCCAAAAACAAGATTTAATGACACTACAGACACTTCCAAAAAAAAAAATCGAAGCCAAAATAGTAAACGTGTCTAAATGCTCAAAATTACAGGCCACTAAAAAGTTTAAGGAAAAAAAAAATCAGGTTATATTTCTAATATCCATGCTGAAAACAATACTTGTATTTGTAACTGAAAGATTAATGGGACTGCAATTAAAAGACAGAACAATTGATAATTCCTTGTTACAGAAGGTTGTGTCTTCAGAGAATGTACGAAGCCTTACAGCAATCTGAGCTGGAACACAGAAGAATGTACACTACAGAGTGTTTATGTTAACTGAGATACAGTTGGGAAAAGCAGCCAAAGTTCAGGGCAGCCAAACATCTTAGACCTCAAACGTCAAAGAATACAAACAAAATAATAATGATATAGGAAAAAAACCTAAGCTTCAGAAATAAAGAATAGCAGAATCAAGGTGGTCTGGCATCATTTAAATTTACATTTCATTCATTAGATCAGATAAATTCTGATCATGTAGTTAGAGGTTGTCTCTAAGGTTCTGCCAGCTCTTTCATCAACAAGAGCACAGACTAGTCACCCAGTAAAATATGGGTGCTGGGTCAGACCACAAGTCCATTTAACCCACGTTTCGTACTCTAGCAGACACTAGATAGACTGCTGACAGAAGTCTTAAGAACTGAGGAATATCACACATGATATGTTCCCCTAACATTCACCCTGGTCTCCAAGCATTTGAAATAAGAGACAGAATGAAATGCCATTCGGCAATTTTCCCTGTGTTGTGACTCATTAGTTCATTCAAGGGACACTATTCCTACCTTAATTTAAATACATAAATATTTCTCCACAGTTTACTTAATTGCAGTTCATTTACTGTCAGATGAGTGCCTTACAAAGAGTAAAGAGCATTTCCATTCTTCCAACCAAGAATGAAGCCAAGCTACATTAAGGGACTGTTTTATTTTCTCCTTTAGGGTACATCAAATGGATTATTTCTGAATCTAACATTAGGCGATATGTTTATTAAACTCCTGGCAACCTCAATTCCAGTTACACCAAGGTCTCCACCGACAGGCCCAAATAATGGAAAACTCTGGATCAATGACCACTGTGAAACTGTCTGTCCCACATTTCAGAAGTATCACTTGAACCACATGGCATTTCTTTATCCTTCTGAAGCGACCAATTTTAATCACTGCTGCACTGGTTAGAAATTTTCCAGTAAAGTTCTTACTCCAAATCAGCATGTGTCAAACTAACACGGTAAACACAGCTTTCCAGAAAAAAATCTGCACCAGATTCTACAGGAACGCTTTTAACCAAGCAAGAGAGAAAGCACAGTCTTCCCAGGTCAAAATTTGGCAGGATCCCAAGCAGCCACTTCAAAAAACACCCCTCAAAAAACCAAAACAAAACGAAAAAAACAAGACAACAAACAGTAGCATGGAATAACCCCAATAACGCTACCATATTTTTCTTTAGATATTAAGTGTCTTTTACCTCTAAGTGTTTGCAAGCAGTGGAATATTTGTGTAAATTTTTCTTCTTTCAAATTAGCTTAAGGAAAGTAATTTGTATGGGAAAATTGACTGTAAAGAAGAGAATGTTGAGAAATTATTGGTGCTTCCAAAGCTACTTTGAATTTGACAGGAATATTTTTGTAATCCTGAATTTCACTGCTAATATGTTACTGTTTTAACTCTACATTTGAGTTTTCCCAGTCTCCCCAAACAGTTCCCCAGAAACTCTACCTGAGTGTTTGAACCCAGCTTTTCAGATTTATGCATGGAGCAATATCTTCATATTTCAGCAGGGACTGAACATCAAACCGTACGATGCCTTCTGAAGCATGCTACGAGAAGAGTACAGAACAATTATGTTTCTGTGCACTTACAACATCAGATGGGGACCACCTGTTAGGACCCTCAAAAACACAATGTAAGCTGTAATTGTTTATACTTTAACAATAATTTTGAAAGTGTCACAAGTGCATCTCTATTTTACAACAGCATGTAATACTGGGACTTGCAAAACTTATACAGATAAAACTTAAGCTCTGGTGGTTCATTTTTTTTCTGTTCCTAATTTGAATACTTTGTGCAGAACTGGTAGGTCATACTTCAGGCAGGACTGCATTTGTTTGTGTATTTAGGATGATTTACTTTCAATATGTAATTCAATATACATAATATAGAATATTAAAACAAGTATTTTATGGTGCTTCCTAGGACTATCATTACAGAATAGATTAACTCTGCAAAAGAGAAACAACACTGCATACACAGACTTGATGATGGGCAAAATAATTTGAAAAATTTATTTCTAGCAGTGTCCCATGACAAAGACACTAGTATATGAGCACTCCTGAAATTTATTTTATGAAAGTTACTGGTGCTCATAAAGGAAGAGCAAGACTACTTGTATTCTCTGATTTTTCACTGTCCATTGTTCATTCAGTATAATCCTGCTGGGTTGAGGGCAGCTTCTGTGCACATCATCACCAACAGCTCTTTCTTTTCCTGTTCTACCAGTTCAAGACCTGGTACCTTAACACACTGCCCCCACTCTTTCTTCTTCAGTTTATTCAGCACTTAGAGCCTGAACACATCCAAATTCACCCATGGAATGGCTACAATTTGCTCTGGTCTTAAGCAGAAAAAAAGGCAGGAGCCAAAACAGATTAGCATGGTGCTGCTTTATGTAGGTACCAGCTCTCAAAGAGCTCTCTCCTGACGGAGGCAGTCACAAGCCCAGCCAGGCTGCATAAGACAGCAAAGAACACAGAACCAAGACAAAGTACTGTGGATATCACACTAACATTTTAAGCAAGTTTTTTAATCCTTTATTATCACAGACCATTAGGAATCATGACACTGCCCCACCCACTGTACCTTCAACTGCCCTAAATGATGAATCTCAAGCCAATCACCACATCTCAACAGAACACTGAATAGAAAATAAATTTTAACAAAATTTTACTCTGAATATGGGATTGAGTGCTGTTGTTTTAGCAATGGTAGTCTAGATATTCAAGAACTGTGGTCTTGAAGCGAAGTTTATTTACATAAAACACTTGGTACTGTGAGCATATTTTTATTTTCAGCCTTTTAGTATGTTTTTTCTACTGGTGCTGAGTTCAGGTTTTTTGTTTGGGTTTTTCCCCCGTTTTTCACTACTGGTTTATAAGGAAAAGATATAGAAGAAAAATCATAAATAATGGTAACTGGCATTTCTCTGGGACTGAACTCCTATTTAACATTTTTTAAGAGAGAACATGAAAGTCTCACATACAAAAATATTTTCACTGTTTCTAAATACAGGCAAGAAGGAAGGAAAGCCGTTTTTTTTTCTGAGAAACCATAGGATTTCACAATAATTCAACATAAGCACTCTGGAAAACTTACCATATTTAGCTGAGGAGCACCACAAAGGACACCATGAAAAGAGATTGTGTAATTAATGCTAACATCGCTAAGGCTTGCCCACCACCGAGCAACACAAAATTCAATGGTTTTTCCAGCCTGGGTAACAAAAGCACAAAGTTAGACTCCAGGTCCCATCTTCCTCTTCTATTGACCCCAGCCTCCCTAAACCCAAGCCAAAAAAAAAAAAAATCAGAGTACAACTCAAAAAAGACCTTTTATGTCCAGTTTACTCCAATTGTACAGATTTGTACAGTACCAAGAAAGACATTATTTGGTTCAGAAAACACAAGACAATTCCAACAAAACAGCACGACTGACAAATGCTTCAAAACAAAGAGTGCCAGGGTATACCCTATACAGAAAGGTACTCCTTTCAAATGTTCAGTCTTCCATTCTTATCCCTCAAACTAGGCGTGTGTGTCCCCTAAAAAATGAACTTTAGAAAAAAAGATCTCACTCTCTCTAAGTAAGAGGACACAACTTGAGAGGTTTGGGTTAGCTTTGGTTTTGCCTGGTTGGTGGGGTTTTCTGGGTTTTTCTTGTTTCAGTTTTTAAATAACACAATGAAATAATGTATCAATGGGACCAACACACCTTATGGTCCCCCACAGGCTATTTCCACAGAGGGTAAGGGACTGAATTGCACAGAAATTTGTAACTACTCTTTGGGCATAAGAGCTATACAACTAAACTGAGCAAAGCAGAGGACGAACCTGAGAAGGAGACTCTGTTATCCACACCCCTGAACTCCTGGCTCATTCCCTGACTGTTTTGGACTCTTGAGCTAGCATTATCTAAGCTAAGACTCCTGTACTTAGGATGTGTCAATGTGAGCCAGTCAGTTACCCTGGGTTCAAGAGGAAGATTAACCACTGAAGGCAAAATATGCTCAACTATTCAACAAGTCATAGCTCCTATCTGAAATGGAAACAAACTGCTTTATATAAACAAGTACAAACAAACTGAAGATACTAATATGTAGTGACTGTATTGCTAAATAACTCAGAAACATCAGCTATTAGAGATATTTTCAAAACTGAAAATCTGATATGTTAACTACTCTAACAAACATACAGTGTCTTGGGTTTCTGGTTTTTCTTAGGGAAAAAAATCCCAAATAAGTTATGTTATACTGCACTGATACATTACTTTATTTAGCCCACCCTGAGGTAACTTACTAAGACAGGAAATGCTTCAGTCACTGAGCCTTTTTCTGGTAAGGATGAAAATTTGTAGAACTCATGACTTCTGTATGCTTTTTGTTTCACGAGCTGAACGGCATGAAGCACAAACTTGGCAGTCACATCAGCTGAACATGAACACACTGTCACTTCTAGATTAAAGAAAAAGAAATTTAGTCTGAAGACACAAGAATCTTAGAAACAGAGATTCACCAGAGAAACACTAGTTACACAAGTAATTTGTAATTTAAAAAGCTATGCATTGCTCCAAGTGGGTAATGTGAAAAATGCATATATATCAGTTCATTTCAAAAGCCCTTTCAGCTTTAAGGAAAACCAGCTAAGTTCAGAGAATGATTAAATGGTCAAAATTAATCAGACAGTACAGATGTATCATCTGTATAGGACAGACTTCTGAATTCCAAATTAAGAGTCTTATCACTAACTTCAGTCTAAACAAAAGATTTTTGAAAGTATTATTGTTTAGTAATCTCACAAAGACAAGGAAAAAAAACCCCTTTTTTCCTTCTTGAAAAATTTTGAGCTTTTTATCCATTGTGAAAAATCACATTTTCTTCAGTTATGACTTCTTTCAACACTACATCCATAGACCTTATAAACTAGGTAAGCCTCAGACAGTGATACGTTCCAATAAACATGGGGCATTCCCCAGGTATATACAACCACTTCAGATTGTTATTAGCTGCTTTCTTTAAGACTTAGAATCAAGATCCTACTACATCAAAAAAACATGAAATAATTCAAAATTACTCATCTAAGAGCTCAAAAATCAAACAAATACTTACATATTCATGGGCCAAAACCTTCAGTATTTATTCAGGCAGAACTCAAAATTATTTAAACCTTGTCAAGTCTGACAGAGGAATTTTTTATTTCGTTAATGTGGTTATTTTCCTTACCAGCCCATGTAGCTCCCTGTGGAACGTCAATGAAGTGCCTTCGGATCTGACCAGGTTTAAAATGAACATCTGTGTATGTCAGGTCATAGCTTGATGATTCATCTACTCTGTATGTCAAACGGTAAACACAAACAGTAGTCAAACAAGCTGTGAAGTCATTTTTGAAGCATTTCAAAATGCAATAATACTCTAAGAATGTGTACAATGAGGATATTTAGTCTTTAACACCAATTACTTTAATCCTACTAATACAGAATCTGACAGCACAATGCACCCAAAAGATTTAAAATATCAGCTCCACCATATTATGTCTTCCCCGCTTCCCTGAAATTACAGTGCCTAAACAGAAATATCACAAAATCCTCATTTTCAGTGGATCCGCTCTTCCTGACTGAGTGAATTGCCACTGAAGAGAGCTAAGGTATGGAAGCAGCAATATTTCCACGAAGGAGTTAGAGAACAGTTACTTTGTCTTTCCCCCTCAGGGCAGATTATCCACCTAACAGGTTTAATAAAATACTCTCCTTCCTTATCAACATCACTTAAGTCTTATGTTTAAACCAATAATGGGAGCAATACCAACTCTAAACTCACTCTATTGAAGTCATGATCAAAGATCATCCCAACGTATACAGTGGCCAAATAATGCCCTCTGGCTCTATGTACCCTAGTTCACCAGGCAAAAATGAAAAACCAAACTCCAGCTGACCTACACATATAAACAGTACATTTACTGATACTTTGGTCAACAAGTCAGAAGGCATCCGATGGACCAGGAAGCTGCTGCCACTGTGGCAAAGCCTTCCAGGACACACTGCCGTCACGACCAAAACCATAAAAAATGTCCCAGCTGCCTAAGTCTGCAGTAAAAGTCTTTTCAGGTGTTTGTAGACTGCCCAGGAACTCTCAGAGTTCTGGATTTACTCACCTTGTTGGTATAACAACAGTGACTGGAACTCTGAACAGAGGGCCTGCATTAGGCATTGCTGTATCATATCCACACACCTAACAAAATGAAATACAACAACTCAAAATCTTTGGTCAAAATCAAACTATAGAAGATAGCATTCAACTTAAACTAGTTGCTGAGTATTTTGAATCTTTGTAGTTGTCACTGAGAAGAAAACGTCATTTGACCACTGTCATTCTAGAAACAGTAAAATACCAACAATCACTGAGGGGAAAAAAAAATTTCCCATTTTGATTCATTTCACCAGAGGAAAAAAACTTAATCAATGATTATTTATTTGGCTTATGTTTTCTATATGGTTTTATTTTTCAAGCACAGATGTTCAAAGTTTGACAGGCACGTGCTCGACATCATCATATAGCACAACTATTGCTGAACCCTGGCTTCAGTCTGTATAGTGAAATACAGTGTGGCATTATTTTCTGGTCTGTAAAGCTCAGAGATTTTACTTCCTTAAAAATTATTTCTATAAAAAGTTGATAGAGACCCCATAAAGGTACACAAGGGCAAAAAAGTCTTACTCAGAGCACCAGTACTTCCATACCTCTGTATAATGTACTCCTCCCCTCAGGCCACGTGGATCCACACGAATATTTATGTGTCGACACTGGTTCATGAGTTCTAAATGACTAGGACACTGGACCCATGGTGCATTTGAAGTTAAAGCTAAATGAAGCTGGAGAGATATTCTTTCAGTGTTTTCTGTCAGAAAACAAATTATAAAAACAATTCAGTAACACAAATATGTGCACATAGTCCACTGTAACAGTATTTGCCATTAAAATGTACACACTGGTAAAATATAATAGGAATCAATTCCCTGGGGCCCCTGGATCTGATTCTGCACAAAGGGAGTATTCTACATTACTTCTTTTAACTTGAAAAAACCAGAATAACAGTAAAATAAAGGTGGTACCCAGCTTTGATATTCCTCTCCCCTGAAACAGTCAAACCTGACAAAGTCAAACGTAGGTTGGTGAGCAATGCTTCAGTTACTCACAGCTTAGTATGGAAGCACATATAAACTTCCTTCTACAGATGAAGTGTTGCAGAGAAATACAATAAAAAAGCAATCACATTGATTCTGAGTGCTATGCCAACTACCAAACTACATTATAAAGCATACTAAGCAAGAGGTGAAGTCTGTTAAAATTATTATGATAATCTAGTCAGATTTTGCAGTCAATCTGGCATATTCTGTAAATTAGCTTCTATGCCAAAAATGCTATGTACTAAGCACAGCTTCCAGAAAAACAACCAGGGCAGTTTAAATGTTTTATTTATTAGCAGCTTCCTCCTGCTCAAAAGATGAATGACACTGAAGAATTTTTTCCTGTTTCTTAGTCCTAATTAAGCTTATCTTGATTTTCAGACATTTCATCACATCAAGATTAAGCAGAGAAAAGAACACTACTATAACTACAGGAGAAGCAATAAAAGCTTCAAGAGAGCTTCAACAGACAAACTGAGCAATCAGCCTCCCTGAATTCTTACACTTTCTCAAGACTCAGACTTATTGAGGACACCAGGCACAGCACAAAAATAACTAGGGAAAACAGGTACTAGGGAAAACTAGGGAAACAACATCTACAACTACTATGCGCCAGTCATCCATTGCAAATACCTAATTGTTTTTAGATTGCCTATTTCCTCAGAAGTCTGGTGAACAATTATTTTGTGTCACATGTTAAATTTAAAATGTACCAATTGCAATGTAAGCTGTCAAGCAGTAAAGTTATTCAGAGTCAGTAACCTGGCCCAATCCATACCCTTCCTGCCTCTATATAAGCTCATCCCTTTGTCTCATGCCAACCTTCTTACTGATCATTGGTTTTAGGAAAGGAATAAACTCATTAACAAGCCCTCAAATGGCTCACTTTTTGAATACAACATAATTCAGTCTCTCACTGACTTCCAATTTTTATTAAATAAAGCAGGGCGTAAAGGTTTGTAGAAAAAAAAAGTCAAAACTTTATTTTGATCTGCACAAGTTATTTTTACCCTTTTAGTAATAAAATCTATATAAATTCCTGTACTGCCTTTATATATCTTTATTAATTATTAGATACGGAATGGAAATCTAATTCATTAAACAATATCTTTCTTAGGTTGTGAAAACTCAGATGAAGTCCAAATCTAAAATTTATAGTCTTTTAGTAACTGAGAAACTTACTTTTGGTTATCAACCTTTGCCAAGAGTTATCTACAACACAAACCCTGGAGTTCTGTGATTTCATGAAAAATCATGGATCTATGATTATTGCTTTCAGTTTCTCCCTAGCCCCCCAATTTGACTTTAAATTTCTATAGAACAAAGAGAGATCTCTTTTTCTTCAGTGAGAGGAGGCATGAAACAACAGTCTCCCCAAAAAACATGAAAGTCCTGCAGATGTAAGTGTAAGGCTGGAATGAAAAAGTTGCTTATTTGCACATCCTCCTTTACCATGAAACTTTGGGTTACACTGACTCCTCTTACAGTACAGCTTCCTCTCACTACCTATTATCACAGATTTTTGCTTCAAGTTGACATTTGTATTTCTCTGCATCTCCACCTACAAAAGCTCTTTCCTACCTGTATTCTCAGGAAAGACAGGTTCTATGCCAACCCCATGATCAGATGGTGCCGCTATCTGGGCTGGATCTCTGAGGTAGATTCCACGGTTGCTGCCGACAGTAACTGTGAAGCCAATGTTACTTGTGAATGATGAATTCTGAATGAGGTAGTCATAAGCTTTATCAACCTGTTAGAAAGAGCAAGTTCTAAATTAACAAATTTCAACTTAATAGCAATTTATGCATATTCTCTTCAATATGAAGTGTTGAGCAAGCACAGCAACAGTGAAGTACCTTACATGCTACCTGTGCAACATGTGATTGCATGACACTCAGTACAGAAAATGGGGAATTTTCACAGTCTGCAATGGCCACAGAGAGCCCAGAAAGCCAACAACATTTAAAAAACCAAACAAGGCCAAGTTGTCTTTGCTATAAATCCATCAAAAGATTCCTATTCAGAGATGATTTTGAAGAAGAGGACTTCAAGGCCCAAACCTACTCTTCTAACTTAGGTGACTTATTCATAGGTGGAGCAACACTAGTTAAAACATTTAAAACTTTTACACAGTACTTGAGCAATTCAAAAGAGCCAAGCAATGGAATACTCATACAAGTTTTATATATTGATATGAAGTAAAAGAATCAGCTCATGAAATCCAGCCCTGGGTCTAAGTACATGAGCACTCACAATAAACTCACATGACAAATTCACTTTCTTGTTTAAAAAAAGACACCCTTCTACCTCACTTGCTATTTTACTGACTACAAAAATCTTAAATTCTCTTATACCTGACAGCAAGGCACCTTCACCAACACAGGCTAGGGTGCTCTCCTTTGAGACAAGTGGATATACAACACCTCATCTCTCAGATAAACTCGAATCCCATTTTAACATACAATTTAATCACAGGCTACTAAAACACGAAGTGTGATTGGTGCATTTTATTTATTTGATATGGCTACCACCACTGCTGCCTTCTGTATCAAACTCAGCATTACAGACTTGCTTAACAGGCATTGCCTACTAGGTTCTATCATCTCCACAACATGAGTTTTGGGCTAAGTATTTAATATCTGGCATCTTAAAGCACAAGAGAAAAATCTTAGTACTTCTATTAGACTAGGACAGGAGTGACTGCAGGCAAAAACCAGACCCAGCTCTGTAAGAACATAAGCTTATGCATAGGAAGACACCCAGTCAGTATGCCTTCATCATACAGAGGATCACATCATGGATTTTCAAGCTACTCTGAAGCCCACAGGAAACGATGAGCACTCAGACTGCTTAGGGCAGGCCTGCAGCAAAGTCACTGTATAACTGCAGCTGTACATCTTTCTGAACCAGCGTGGGTATCTGTTTTCACTGGCCAGAACTTAAAGTTCCAGTTTTTGTCTGGAATATACATCAAAACATATCTGGATGTTAGGACAGAATTTAGGCACCCAAATCCATGTGTGGGTGATAAAAACCTACATCCCACTTTTCTGTCCACGTATCTTTTTTGATCACTCTAAGAATGTGTCCAGTTATCACATTTATTTTACAGTAACTTCATGCCAAAGCTGCAAGAACCTTCTCATTCCTCCTCCCCTCCCACTACATTCCCTCCCTCTCCCCCAGAGAGATTTGAGAATCAAGTAGCATGGAACAAACTGTGTGAGATCACCTCAAAAGCTGCTTTTCTGTTTTTTTGTGGGTTAGTTTTTTACCAGCAGTTATTTATATTACACAGGGTTTTTTTGCTTGCAAGTACCTGAATAATACCATGTCCTTGTGCAAATACTTCTATGTTTTCAGCTTTCACTGCAGTATTTTCTAATGCTCTTCTGACAGAATGAACAGTGTAATGAACATTATTAGCTTTGAGTCCTGAAATTAAAAATAAGGGTGTTACTGGATACAACAAAAAATTGAAAAGGGACAGGATTTTTTTAAAAGGAAAAAGTATCTTTTAGATGCTGCATCTATGTTTAACATTGTAGCACTTTACCTGACAATACTAAGGCAATGCCTCCACATGCATTGGGAGAAGACATGGATGTGCCATTCATGAGTTGTGTTCCTCGCAGAGTCCAGTTGGGAACAGAAGCAATAGCACCTCCTGGGGCACTGATACTTACTCCAAGGGCTCCATCAGTGCTAATGATAAAGAGCAATGGTTAAAACACCAACTTTTTTTTTTTTTTTGCATGCTTTAAGATAAAGTTGTCGGTACATTTAAAAAAAAAGGTTCACTTTAGACAATATTCACTACATTTTACTTCACAAAGTCCATTAACCCATAAAACCTAAGAAAAAGCATACCACCAAGTAACAATTTAAAATGTCATGTTAATCATCAGCTGTGCCTGTTTTACAGTGAGAGGCTTCTCAATTTCCACAGTGAGAGGTTTCTAAATATCCTCCACCAGGCTTCAGTTTGGCCAGCCGAATACTTTCTGGGATTTGAATTGCAAAATGCACACAAACCAACATATTAAACGCTTCAATAAATAAATTAGTATTCCACATACCTTATTCAATGGTTATTACTTCCAAAGAAAAATAGTAAAAGGGGGAGGAAGGCTAGAAAAGATTCAAAACCTAGACTTCTAATTTTGCATGCTGACAGTTCACTACCAGGTCAAATTTTGAATTACAAGCCTGAGACAAGAGGGCAAGAGGGGAATACATAGAAAGTCAAAAGGTAGGTCAGGATCAGCTGGGCCTGATCCCTATACCCCACATTTTCTTTCACAAGCATATTTAAGAAAAGACCAACTGCGTTACTATGGCACAGTTAGAATAGCACCTAGTTTTCAGCTCCAGGAGCCAGATAAGCTCCATCTTCCTTGCTCTGGACAGACAAAAATGGAATGTCCTGCTTGAATAAGGACAGCCCTGTCTCTGAGCTATTAAGTTCTGTAGAGAAGCAGGGTATTTTAGGGTACTTATATCTTACACAAACAATTTCATATGTCAAAAATCTGTCTGAAATCAGACTATTCCAAATATGATAGTGCAATGTGATATTTGGAGGTATTTTATGATAGCTGTATATAAACCCATAAAAAGGTTCTGCATCCCAACACCTCCGGACAAGCAGTCCTAAGCACATCTCCCCGAAAGCCTCTACTGCTTACTAGGACAGACTAATCCCTACATCAAGACTGCTCTAGCAAACTTCAGGAACTCTCCAGTCATGTGGATACTGCACCCTAAACAAGGAGAATCCTCCTTGGGCCAGACTTGGCCCTTCAGCTGACTATTTTACAGGGCACAGCAACTAATCACACAAAAAGCAATCCATCTATGTGTGTATATCAATCAAAATAAATTACAAATCGATCTGCCTTTCTCAGCTGAAGGCAGAGAGCACACTTCTCTTTACCCTATACAAAACATTACAATTCTTCACAGTAAGATTCCTGAAACAATATACTTGTCTGTAAATATTCAAACATAACAGCTAGAGAACAATTCCAAAGTCTAAACACAGGCAGGAACTCAAGAAGAGATGTTACTATCGCTTTCTTTGTCTATCACATTATTATTAGATGCTTCTAAGACATGAAATAAAAATTGGAGTTTACATTGCCCTTAAAATTTCTTTAAGAGACATTTCAGAAAATTTTCTGTAGTGTAAGGTATAAAGCAAATTTTTCTGCCTACTCACACCTCTACTGAACTTGAGTAAGTTACTTGAGTAAGTTATGCCATCACAGCAATGTCACTGAAGCCAGAAGTACCACCACTGCAGTAACAGCATTTATTTTAATCTTCATCACTCACAGCACATTCAATTTCACTACACCAACTTTATGAAATAAATGCTATAGAAAAAAGTAAACTAAAAAAACAAATCCAAAGAAATTTCCAAACAACCTTTCAGTAACTTTTATCATCTTTGAATAGATCTGCATCCAAATACTTTCCTGGAAAATACATGCTGTGCTGAGGCAGTTTCATGCTATTCCCTCTTCTCCAGGAGTTCTAGAGCCCAATATACAAAGGTGTTACCAGAACAGCATGCTAGTTATGCTCTTTTCACAGGAACGAAATACTTTTATTTTGTTATTAGTGACCAATTTTGGATTTTGAATTGTATCATCTGAACATCAAAGTAATCAATCTGTTCTTGGAATATAACCTACCTAGGCCCTCTGGATGACCATGTGTACTGATTTGCTGGCAGTTTTTCTCTCAAAGAGTATTCAGCTACCATCATGTCAGGTGACACGTAGGCACCAACACCTGTAAAAAAACATTCAAACGTTTTAGATATAATATGAATTTTTATTAAAAACTAAAGTAAAATACTTCTGTGGTTTAAATTCTTTATGAGAAGAATTCTTGCTTGACATTTAAAATGAAAACACACATTTTCCATCTCATCAAATCCAGATATTTTTGCAAGGCAACTGTAAAGCATCACATTATGCAGTAACAATACTGATGGGCACACTGTATAATAGTAAATACCATGCAAACTTCTCGGTTTCACTTTTATTCAGCTGGAATATAACCTTCTACACTTCTTTCACAATGGGTAACTTGTAGATGTCTTCTCCTCCTCCTCCTCTCTAACACTTTCCTCTGTTTACACTGCTCTGCCAGAAACTGCACCTCGGAGCAATCCATGTGAATCAGTTCATGTTCAGGTGGCTCCCAGCTAAACCCCCTGGAGCACATGGCCACATCCACACATCTCAGTCAGGAGAGTCTTTACTGGCTATCAGCTCCAAGCCCACAGAGTATGTAAATGACTACAGCAAAGCCTGATAAAGTAGAAGAGAATGCCAAGCATGCATACTGCAGCCATGTCATCTACCTATTTGAAATGGTAACACTTCACTTTGTTTACCGCACAAGCATTACCAGGGTGGTACAAAACTACCACAGCAAGCTGACGAATTTGGCAAGGCCCACGTCTCTGTCTGTGTGAACTAAGCCAACCTGTCAGCTGTATTTTGCTTTACCCTCAAAAAACAAAAACTCTATCTGGTTCACTCCAGATGGAGAACAGGAGCAAGCTACTTGGCATGTGGAATGAATAATCACCCAGCCTCTAGAGTGATACAACTAAGCCAAATCGACAGAGTAGATGCACTTTAAGAGCAAAGCCAGTGTAGACCTGAAAAGAGCTTGTTAGGTCCAGTTCCAACCCCCAGTCTCAGTAGTGAATTAACAGATTAACTTTCAGAAAGTAATCAGTGTTAATTCTACCAGCTGCCCTGGAATAGCAGCTCTCCAGCTTTCAAGGTTTCATGCTAGTCTCCTTTACACACTGGTCTCCTTGCATAAGAATTCTCAGACTTAAAAAGCATCTTGTGTAATGCACTAGTGAGACAATAAAGGATTTATATAAAAATTAAGACTAAGGAAGTTACCCCTAAATGCTAGATATTTTGCTAAATTTTATAATTCAATCTTTCACTCAAATATCAAAACCATATATTAGCCCATCAGAAAAAGAATTTTAATAACAGTACTAGACTTGCACAGCAGTGGCACTGCATCTGGAAAATTTCCTCCCCTGCAAGGACTTGTCTAGATCCTGACATGGGATTATTTTCTATCCAAATTAAAAACAACTGTTTCACTAAAAATAAAAATCAGTATCTGATGAAGATAGATGACCCAAAACTGTACTTCTGACAATTCAGAATGCATTGCAAGACTTTTCAGAAGATTAATTAAAATCCAACTTACAATTACATTTTTAAAAGTTGCATTTACCACCTGCTATTGGATGGAGCAAAGTGGTGTGCTTAGACAGTTGTAACTGAAAAACTAATCCTGAAATATTCAAATAACTTAGACCACAGATTTCTTTTGCAAATTTTATTCAAGGCCACATCAAATCAAGGCCATTTGCCTCCCACCTCTTTTCTACATAAGTAAGGTCTTGAATTGTAAGAAGATAACAATCTAAATTTGAACACCTAAGCTTAGAGCAAGTGCATCTCTCAGAATTAACGTTGTAGCCCAGCAGGCAATTTTTTAGATTCAGTTCAGCAATCACATAAGTAACAAAAGTACAAAGTTTGAAAAGCCAGAAGTTGAATACTGTAAAAATTCTTTTCTAAATGAATTATTTACCTATTACACTAGAGGTAGTTCCACCAGGACATCCAACTGTAGAAAGGCAAGGACCATTATTTCCTGCACTTGAAACATAGATTACATTGTGTTTCCACACTGCTTCATTAATCACTTCACAAATTCTCCTAAAGTAAGAGAAAGAAATGAATCATTTACTCAACAATATTGCTTTCTTCCCCAGGACAAAGCTCCCATTTCTAGTACAACCTCTGACCATTCACCAAATGAGGAATATCATGCAGCCCGCTTCCCACACCTAGCAGAGGCGGTTCCAGCAGAGAAGCTGACCACAAAAATATCTTCTGGTTTCAAAAAGGAGAGACAACAATGTAGTGATCCTAGGTCTTCAAAAAATACCCCCCAGATCATGTAGTGTTGCAACTATAAAAGTTCTTTATTATGCTGAAATACTATTTGTATTCATATTATAAATCTGTGCATTATGTATTTGTGTACATATTTTAAGTTGAAAGCTTTTTTAATGAGTTTACTTCTTTCAAAGTCAGTTTAAAATTTATACTGCACAGTTTCTAACATATGAATCACATGAGCCTGGATGATTCACTCTTAGCCACTAGCTGACTTACAGAAAGCTCAACAAATACAATTCCACCTCTGGGAAATTAAAATATTTGAACCACAGTACTACTCACCCAGAATTTGGCCAGTGTGTTGCTTCTCCATAGCTGTAGTTGACAAGATCACATTTGTATTTTATTGTTTCTATCATCTGATAAAGTAAAAATGAAAGTCAAAATTTGTACTAGTCAAAGAATGCAAGTGACTTCAGAAATGATGGAAAACATCTGCTTAAATTGATTTGTTACACATCTAAGAGAGATAGATAAATCTCTTGAATCTAGAAAATAATTTACTGCAGCCAGTTAAGTGCTATTTTCCCAAAGAACAAAGAAAATTTAAAAAACCTACTCCCTGAAAAACCTTACTCTTGCCATGTTCCCAGCCATAAATTAAGAAATTACCCGAAGAGAAAACTGCAGGCAGCAGACATCATCAGTATTGTCTCAAGAACATAAAATTCCTTCCTCTGCAGTTTGGTTGAACTCCAAAAAGTTGCAAAAAAGTCACTGCTCATGGTGCTACATCAAAATATCCTATGGACCACAAATATAGTCCTCTATTTTCAGATCCTTTTCTTGTGTAAGATTTTTCCTTATCAACTCATTACACAGAAAAGGTCTTGGGTCTTTCATCATTAAAAAGAATGATATTGTTCCTCACTCTTAAGAAAAAGTTAACACAAACACAGCAACATAGGTAGATACTCGTCTCTATTCTAGATTCCTATGTCTTCTATATTTATATGAGTAACTATAAAAGATTGACAAGACAACTTCAAGCAAGTATGCACTTAACTTCTCTCAGGCATCAAGCTAGTCAGACTGCAAGTTTGTTAGCCTGGAGAAACTCTAAGTGCTATATGCAACAGAAGTCTTGTTTTATATTAAAACTCTAGTCTTACAATATGCTTTAAAATACATTCCAGCTGTTTTAAGGGGTTTTGGCTGTGTTATTTTTGCTTGAGAGTGTGGGGGTTTTTTTTTGGTTTTTTTTTTTTTTTTTGGGGGGGGGGGGGGTGGCAGCCTGGTTGCTTTTTTAATCGTTGGTAATACTGTAGAACCATAAAAACAAAGCCTATAAACAAGCAGAGCATGAAGTTCCACAATATTCTACACATTCAAGTCACACTGCTGAGATTATCATTTATTCAGTGAAATACCCACAGCTCTTATTAGACCAGTGCCAGTTTCCATTGTACTTAGTCTTGTATCACCAATCTTGATTGCAAGAATCTGAGCTCCAGGAGCTACACCATTCCGTTCTGGTTCTTCTGGAAAGTATCCAGCTGCAATACTAGCCACATGTGTTCCATGTGCTCCTGTGCAAATGAAAAGTATGTATTTTTGGTGGACTTCATTTATAAGAATTCAATATGCTACAGCTCAATTAATTTTCACTTATGGGCTGTAAGCATGTAAATCCAGTCAGTGGCCAGTCACCAGTGCTGCTGATACCAAAAGGGTGACAGTGTTCACCAGGACTCAGCAGTGGAGGCAGCCCTGTTTAATATTTTTTTGATGATCTGGACAAGGGGATTGAGAGACCCTCAGCCACTGTGCAGACAACAACAGGCTGGGCAGGAGTGCTGTCAGCTGGAGGACAGGAAGGCTCTACAAAGTGATATAGACAGGCTGGACCAATAGGCTGAGGCCAATTGTACGAGGTTCAACAAAGCCAACAGCTTTTTAAGGAGAGAAAGGAGACAGCAGGAAGAGAGGAACAAAGTATTAACTTAATTCCACTAATAAAAGATACTTTGAAGGCTCAACACCTCCTACTCAAAGCTATGAATATTACACCTGAAACAACTCAGATAGGAGCGATTAAGAAGAGAAAACAGAACTGCACAGAAACATAGAAAGGAACATCTCAAACCAGTTACCATCTATTTAGAAACCT
The DNA here is from genome assembly GCF_029207755.1 of Chamaea fasciata. NCBI lineage: Eukaryota > Metazoa > Chordata > Aves > Passeriformes > Sylviidae > Chamaea > Chamaea fasciata. The sequence continues at coordinate 78,569,800 of NW_027094087.1, read as the reverse complement.
GAACTGCTTACGTAGCTCTACTGAGATGGGATAGTTTCACGAGGAATTAAGAGCATTCTTCAATGCAAATGCATCCATACTATCCTAATCTCTCAGTTTGCTTCCAAAACAAAACATGATTATTTAAAGAATGCTCTAAAACAGGTTCAGAGTGGTTGGAGCGACAGCTACAATGACACAACAAAAAAAGTTTGCATAAACATAAATTAAGATCAATACCCATTTTGTTCATTGATATTATATTTAAGATTCTTAAAGTATACAAGTACAAAAGAGAGCAACTAAAAATCAATCAATCATCACTCTACATTTAACAAACAAAACCAAAAAGGTTTTTTGAAAGAAGGTTCCCTTTAGTATGCACATTCTGTGTGTACATATTGAAGTACATAAAGTTAACAATACTTCAGACAAAAATGCAAGCAAATTTGGGAGTGAGCTGTCCTGATAGATTTAGTTCAGGAAATATGAGTATTGATCTTAAAAGCCATTAAAACAAATTCTGTACCACAACAGCTGCCTTGAGCCATCCCAAGTATCAGAAACAGGACCCAATACAAATTACTGCTTCTCATGATACCTACTTAGCAGCAAAATGTTCTTAGGATTATTTTCATTTACCTCCACTTGTCACAATGGAAAGGAGGTTTCCATCATCATATATATTCACAGAATAATTCAACATCTCAGATGTTCCAAAAGATCCATATTCCTGAGCCTCCTTGTAGGTTCTCAGCACTGTACAGTTACTCAAGTCACCACTCTCACTTGTATCTATGCAGGCTCTGTTGACAAAAACAAACAAACAGGCAATGTCCCAGCTGCTGCAAACTTGGGTTCCCTACCCCCTCCCAACTGAGCACAGCACAAAGACTTCAAGAAGTTTGGTTCTGTATTTATGGTATCTTTAAATAGTTCTTTAAGCAACTACTTTAAAACTTGGTTGCTTATACTTCAGATTCAGAAACCAAAAAGTTATCTAAATACACTGATTTTCAAACACTACTAAATTCAAATAAATCTCTATTTGAAAAGCAAGAGTATGAAAATTCATGCAGGTTCAAGGAAGAAGTCTTACTAAAGGCAGAAGTTCAGTGCTGGTACACAAATATTTGAAGTTCTACTGCTTTGTACGATGCACATTATCAGTCAAGAAATGTGCCATGTTACATCCTGAAGTCTGTGCACAGACACCTGTTTTGTTTTGGCTATTTTTTTTTCATATCACCAAAGGGTAGTGAGAACAGTTTTATTCAGCTTCAGAAGAAAAATCCCATAAGCTTACACTCATATCACACTGTCTTCAATAAGACTTTATTCTACCCCATCTTCACTTGGGAACAGAATTTTGTCAAGAAACTCAACTGATATAGCAGGATTATTTTAAAGCGAAAAATACTTAAAACTTCTACAAAAGAGGGCAGGTATAAAAGATAACAAGTCTTCAATGCAAGATATTGTTTTATGCAAAGGAGATTTTAGACAAGTTTAGTCATTTACCTCCAAGTCTCACCGTCATTCCACACTACACAATCATATACTGGGCCAGGATCACTGTATTTTTTCTCAAAAGAATTCAATAATTCCACTTGATTTTGAAGTTCTTCCTTTATTAGTTTATTTACCTAATAAGGCAAACAAAATTCAGTAAGAGTATTTCCAAAATTATTACAAGATAGGTAATCCTACATTCTTTTCTAGTGAAATACATCTTTTCCATTACTTTCGCAGGAATGTTAGGCTATCCTAGGAGTCACAAACATCTAGAAGTTCAATGGCTTTCAACAGTGCACTATCTATTTTTGGCCTGTTATGTACAACTACTTCTAATTTCTGTAAACTTAACATTTAAAGCCATTATTTTCTTAAAGACTGTTACATGATAAAGTAGTATCTGAGGCATTTCTAGTACTTCATTGAAATGGTATACAGTTTACAAAAGAAAGAATATGTTTAGAAAATTCCATCTTTGAACACAGCAAAGATGGTGGCCTCAAAAAATAGCACATTAAATTAAAACTTACTGAAAATATCCAACAAATTTTTTGAAGTACTATCATTTTCACATTTGACACCAACTCTCAGAAGTGAACAACACTAAGCAAACTAAACAACCATGCATGTAAAGCCTTATAAAATTAATCAGAAGATACACTGGTAAGTTATCTGTCAAAATACTCACAACTACCTTTCCTTTACTCATCTAATGAAGCATTCTAATCCTGTCAACCAGTAACAAATTGTTGCAAAGAACAAGTTTTTAAATTTAGACTTAATGTAAACCTGTGAGGGAGAGGTATGAGCAGCATCAAATTCTTCTTGCTTCCTACAGGCTTCTGCTAGAGCCAGCCTGTGAACAGGATCCCAGAGCTTTTCCTTACGCTCTTTCTGTGAAATAAAACAGAGGTTCCTCAATATACTAAGAAATAAATGTCAAAGTATGAAGAATATAAAGATAATTCGAAAATTCTGATTTGAGATAATGGTTAAAAAAGTGCCATACAATAGTATAAATAAGTAGAAATTGCCACACAATTTCAAAAAAAAAAAAGGGTATCAGTAATTTCTGTACTTTTTGCCTCAATGGACCACTGTGAGGAGGAGCACTAAGCCACCGCCTGTGCTCTGAAAAAAATCACAGAAGAAATGGATGAAGTAAATAATAAAAATCAGAGAGAACAGTGCTCAGCGGCTGGTTAGCAGTCTAAGGATGTTAGCAAATCACGTGCTGTGGTGCTCTAACAAAATTAAGAAACAACTGTAAAGTATGACTATATACCAGAAAGAAAAGACAATTCCTCCTTACCTGAATCCTCTCCTTAAGGGCTTTAGGATAGATATCATAGCCATTTTTTATGCCAATGTGATATTTGCCTGAAGGATTTACCCAATTTGCTGGAATCTACAGGAAAGTATATTTAGAGATAGATTAACTAATGGCATTAAAAAAACTCCATAAACAAAAAAGCCCAACACTGTAAGAGAGCTTAGCAGAACAAACCTGCAAATACTGCCAATTTAATTCCCTGTCTCCATAACAGTAACTACTGCACTGTTCCAACATGACATGGCATTTTCAATCCAACTCCCAAAAAATCAATATCAGTTCCTGTGACACTGCCACTGAACATCTTTAAGCATTAGTTGCTCTGATAGTCTACTTTCAAAATACAAAGCCCCAGCTTTACTGAATTTACAGCAGGGCAAAGGTCTGGGGAAATGATAGTACTGTAAATGAAACCTAACATGAGTATGGTTGGCAGTAATGACAAACATCTGAATACCTCATTTCACATCTTGCTGCAATTTAGACTCAGTATATCAGGATCTGCTCATCCTAGTAACAGGAAAAGAGCAACAGATTCAGCCTTACAATCACCTTCCGTGCAAAATTAAGAAGAAAGCTGACAGCATGAAGAGATCCAAAAATGTGATGCCCCACATCACATCATCAATCCAATCAGGAAATCAAGAACATGTTAGCAACATCAGCTCTGTGTACCCAAGACCTCTACTAGATTTAGTGTCCGCTCTGAAAACCTACACCGTTTCTGTTCTGTGCATAGTGAGAATTCAGTGAGTCTACAACTAGGCTCTCACTATTTTTCAGTCTCTAAATCTATCCACCATGAGCTTAACACAATTCCTCTTGTAGTTTATGCAAATGTGGAAAATACTAGCACTTTTAAAGACACAGCTGTGTCTGATCTTTATAAAGCATATTTAGCACATTTTCTACAGCCCATTTTCAAAGCTTTATCAAATACTGTTTCAAACAAATAATTAGATCATTGTCAAGCCCCCCAAAATGTCCTGCGCACACCCCTATTCAGCTACAGCAAATATTAGAAATAAAGACATATAAAAATGTAAGAAACACTAAGCAATCTGCATGAAGATGAGCAAATGCAGCATTAGGTTTGGGTAAGATCAGGTTTGCTGGTTTAGGTTGGGCTAGGGTTGATTTTCTTCACAGTAACTGATATGGGGCTATTTTGGATTTGTGCTGAACACTCTTAAAAACTCAGGGATGTTTTTGTTGTTGCTGGGCAGTGCTTGCACCGAGTCAAAGCTTTTTCCCCCTTCTAGGCTTTTTCTCTCACCCATCACAAACAGTGTGCCAGCTGGAGAGGCACAAGGATTTGGGAGGGGACATAGCTGGGACAACTGATTGCAACTGAGCACAGGGATACTCCATACCACATGGCATCATGGTCAGCATGTAAAGCTGGGGAAAGAAGGAAAACAGGAGGGTCATCCAGAGTGATAGCATTTATACTCAAGTTATTTCCTGGAGATGCCTGAACACCTGCTTGCCCATGGGAAGTGGCAAATGGATCCCTTGTTTTTTTCCTTTGCTTGCATGCAAGGCTTTTGTTTTACCTATTAAACTGACTTTATCTTAATGTAAAAGTTCTCAATTTCATTCTTCTGATTCTCTTCTCTCCATATTGCCAAGGGAAGCTCTATGGTGCTTAGCTGTCAGCTGGGTTTAAACCACAACATCTGGTTAAAAGAAATTAAGTTCCGTAAACACCAAAACAGGTGCTAAATTAAGCAAAGAAGATGATGTCCAGTGGTGTCTCTGTACCACCAAATACTCACCTTTAAATTTCTTCCAGAAAGACCAGTAATTTCTCCATCTTTAGGTTCCACAATGGTACATGTTGTTACATCACCACTGCCTGTAGTGTCAATTATATCAATTATCTTCGGTTTCCCATCAGTTGTAATCTGAAAATATGAGCACAGAAAAATTGAAAATGTACTTGATTACCCTTTAGCACATAAACCAGGAAAGTTTTGTTGTAAAAAATATCAACTAGCTTTCTCAGACACCCAACATTTAACTGAAGGACATAAAACCAACTCAAACTCAAGACAAATTTTCAAAGAACTAAGATGAACATGTCCATCTTTCTGGTTCATACAAATCCACCTATTTCTAAGAAAGATTTAGAAGAGAAACAAGTAAAAACACTGTATCAACAAAGCACAGACAGCCTCAATTTAAAACCAAGCCTAAATTTGCAAAAAACGTATTTGCAAGAGCTACTATTTGTTTTCATATTATTTTCTGTGTTGCTTCTGACCCCTCATTCTGGACAAATTTTATAGTAATGAATGCACAAGTAAGAAAATGAAAGGTGCTGAAGTACAGGCTCTCACAAGCCGAAGTCTCTTAACTGAGTCTAAAGGAAGCTAAAGGGAACACAAGTTATTATTGCCTTATTCTTCCTGTTTCAAAGATTCTGCTTTGCGTTTTAATCCATCTGAACTGTTAGTATCTATGACTATAAGGAGTCTGGAAAGATGTCATAGCAGCCTCCCAGGACTTAAAGAGGGCCTACAAGAAACCAGGAAGCAACTTTTTACATGGCACAGGCAGTGATAAGACAAGGAGGAATGGCTTTAAACTAAAGGAGACTATCAGACTAGTTATAAGGAAGAAATTTTTCTCTGTGAGAACAGTGAAGCACTGGAACAGGTTGCCCAGAGAGGTGGTGGACGCCCCATCCCTGGAAACATTCATGGTCAGGTTGGATGGGGTTCTGAGCAATCTGATCTAATTGTCCCTGCTCCTCACAGGGAGGTTGGACAAGATGGCCTTTCAAGGTCCCTTCCAACCCAAACCATTCTATGAATTGATCATATATACATGTATTTACAAGTTCTATAGCAAAGACTGATTAAAAAAAAATAAATAAATCATCTTCCTAGTATCTCCTATACATTAACTACACTGAAAGTGAAAAAATGCTTCATATTCAGAAAAGCAGCAACATTTGTTTTTTTCTACCCTTTATATATGTGGTATTGTTGCCTTTATTCTCTATCAATAATTTGGATGTTAGACATAAGGGTGGAAGGTTGTTCCAATAATGCTCTAGAATTGTGGATTCAGTTACAGAGAGCTATCAACACATTCAAACTGTTTCATAAAAGTCACTCTGATGCTGCCAAAAGGACAAGAGTCAGGTTCTTATCACATCTCAGCACACAAGGATGGGCTGCTTCCAGGGTCTCAAATTCTCATGGCTTAAAAAAGCCAAACAACAAACAAAAACCAATACAACCTAAAAAACAACCTCCCAAAAATTCAACAACAGGAAACCAACCCAGAAGTGATAAGCAACACTCCCAATGAAAACAGGCTTAAACAGTTTAAAAAAAATCAAAAGAACCAACCCCAAATATTCCAAATGCACATCAACCATAAAAACAGCATCAATTTTGTTTCCCAGAAGGTAACAAATGCTGCATTTGAATAGGCTTGCTAGGGAAGAACTTTCATTTACAAACCAACACTCTACTCTGTTTACAGAAATTCAAGTTCACTGAAGAAAATCTTTGAGGCATCTTAACCTGGTGAAACACTGACTGAACAACAGTTACACAGTAGTAAAGTTTACTTGGGGAACAGTGTGTAGGCACTAAACCATATACTTTTCAAGCATTCATAATTAATGTCTTCAATGTTGGCCGCAATTAATATAAAAGTCAAGAGCTGCTCAAACACTAAAGCGACTGCAAAAGCCAAACCCGAAATTAGCTGCACTGGACGTTTTTCAATATGCCCCTAATCAAAGTCAACTATTCAGTGATCAAAGTACAAGAAAACAAGAAAGAAAATGTAATCTAAGGTGACTGGTTTGAAGGAGGCAAGTTATACAGCAACAGGTGGCCAGAACACAGATTTATGCTGCAGCAAGCTTGGGTAGCTGTAGAAGTTGTCTCCTAGCCTGAAAGACAAGGTATAACTCCTACACTCTACGGCTCTGCCTCCTAGCTGAAACCTAGCAGGCCCACACATGCACATGAGTTTGTACTGCCAGAACCAACAAATCAGAGCCTTTCAGTCAGACACAAGAAACTGAGAGTTTCAGCTGGTGTAAGGTTCAATTCCTAACAGCAGCAATCCAGACAGGTCCACGGTAATTTAGCACAAGTAACCGATACGGCGGCTCCTGCTGCCCTGAACTGCTCTTGGGCACGCTGCCCACCTGCAGCAACGCCAGAGCAAAACTCAAGAGTTCAGCTCAGTTTTCTTTTCCCAGTCTTGTAATTCTGAGTTTAAAATAATAAAAAATAATCAAGTGACCTTGATGAATTCCCTTATGTGAACAGAAGAGTCCTGAAGTAATTAATTGATTAAAGACAGGAGGTACATTTTAGAATCTTTCGCATTAAAATTAAAAAATGAGAATTTTTATACTATTAAAAGTATTTCATACTGTATTTAGAAAAAATATCCCCAATCCTGCCTTAATCATCATGGCTTACCTATAGGCATTTGAAAAACAAATTAGTAGTTTAAAACTGAAAACTGCTGTTTATACATTTCTGCTTGAAGTCTGAAAATCCTATTTACATGTTAGTTCTAACTTTGTAAAGCAGATAAATTAGACTGAGAACACTAAAATTAATCTATGTGCATAATCCTGACAACTGATCAGTCATAACAGAAGTAGAGGAGCACCAATACCTATGACAATCACAACAGAAAAGGGAAAGCCAGATGCATTTGAGCATATTTTTGCCAGCCCATACAATTACTGACTCCAACTGACAGCTACTGCAGCCACAACAGATGAACAAGTTCTTCAGCACTTTGGTCACGGGACAGCTGATCATCATCATCACAATCACAAATAAAATAAGCTAATTTTTTTCAACTCAGTACTGAAAAGCAAGCAAAACCAAACTAGCTGCTATTGCTAAAAAGTTTCCACAAGCTAATGCTAGTAAATATTAATTCCAAATGCTAGTTCACAAAATAAATAAATATGCAAGAAGTGAAACGAATTGACTTATCTATCATGAAACATGGGAGGCCACAATAGGAATGGAAAGGACAGGGTGGAGCTGGGCAAAGACTGTACATATCCAACCACTCCATTAAACACACCTAAAATTTCATCAGTCACTGTGCCTTAATGAGGAATTACAAACCATGACTTAGCAGACAGTAGGAAATACATTCGACCAAGAGGACTGAAAAGGGAAAAAAAACTTCACATGAAAGAAGCAGACAAACTAAACTTTACAGTTGGTGTCAACTGGTGGAGAAGCCATGGAAGAGGAGGTGAAAGGAATTCCCCAGAGGGCATTGGTTACAAGAGATTCATAAAGAAAAGGAAAATAAGTACAAGCTAGATTAATGTTTTACGTATTAAAAAACCCCCAACCAACAGGCAACAGATCTAATTAAGTTTGTTAAGCTTAACAACTATTCTCTCTATAGCAGCAAGCATCCAGGGAAGAATAAAAACATAATGTTTCTGTGTTAAACTGTCCCCAAACCTTTCTGTCCCTGGAAATGGGAACAAACAGTGCTATCGATGTTTACAAACCAGGTCACAGAATCAACAAACAAAGGAACCCCACCCAGGAATGAAAGACTGGGGAGCAGCAAAGAAATTAACTGTTTTGTTTTGACTAAAAACTCCACTATATTCAAAATAGGGTAGCTCATTTTAGCCTGTAATAATTATTGTCATTAACCGGAACTCAAAGTTGTAATACCTATTAACCTTGTTACAGATAATGTCTCCTCTTCCCTCTAAGCAACTAATTCAACTCTTACAGATCTAACTCCACGTCAGGCCAGGAACTGACAAGAAGACTGACAGTAAGAAAAATCAGTAGCAGCAAAGAGAGGGGTGTAAAAAGAAAATTCCAGAAATTGGCCCCAGGTTAGAAACTACTTGCAGTACAGCTATGCTGTGTCACTGCCTGTGCACAGGACACTGATTCATTGCATCCAGGCAAAATGTAAACTGGCAAATACTCCAGAGAGTGAGGACATTCTCTTGCTGAAGAAACACCTACAAAGCTATTCTAGACTGGGCATTGCCTATGCCTCCTTTATAATTCCCTGTGCAGTAAGTCTCCCCAAGCTGTAATTTAGAAAGCCCCTTTAGCCAGGTCTATTAAGTGGAACTGTGGAAAGATCACACAACTTCTTTACACGTTTTTCTAACAACCCTGCAAACTTACTTCTCTCACCCACTGCAACATGAATTCCACATGGTGCCCTCCAAATCTCTTACTTCTTTTACAAATCTTTTACTGCACTACCTGAAATTTTATCCTGAGCGTTAAGAAAACAGGTTGGAGAAAACTGATATGGTCAAGACGGAGATCATGATGCTTTATAAATATCCCTTACGAGCCTTGTTTATAGCAGAACAAAGCTTCCCACTACTGCCAATAAATTCATATTGGGATTTTGTTGTTGCTGCTGACCACTATTCATTCATAACCTCTAGAAACTAAGGGGGTTTTGCTTTCATATGTGAAACTTCAGAACTATGCACATCATTCAATTTATATTCACATCTTCCTAATTGTCTTCCATTACTTTGTGCTCTGCCCACGGTATTATCAGGCTTTCCTTTTGGCTGGCTTTCATTAAGCTTACCAATAACTCTTCCACTTACTCACAACTTCTTTCCAAAAGCACCAGCTTCATTTCAGCTTAAATCAATCAAAGTTACAGCTGCCTATTCCTTCCTTCCACACAACCTGCCCTCTTACCTCACCCTCTAGTTTAACCGAATTCCATAAGGAGTCATTCCAGAACAAGGAACTAACGACCTGCCAGGGTCAGGTCCCTGAATGAGGTCACTTAGCAGTCAATTCTACACCAAAGAAAGGGTAGAAACCAACACAAGTCCTGCTTAGTCAAAACAAAACAAAGGGTTCAGCGTCCAAGTGAGTTGCATACAACTCTGAATCATTCTTCACCGACTCTTCTGCCATCACTCAGAGAAAACATGTTGACAAGAAATCAAAAGCAGCAGTGACACAAAACGCTGCATGCAAACTTAGAAGATAAAGAAATGTTAAGAGACAAGAGTTAAAAGAAGTAAGTGCTGAGAAATGTCCAAACTGATATGACACACAGAAATTTACAAAACCGACATAGAGACACAAAGTTGGCAGATCAAAAAAAAGAGCTGGCAGAATCGAATTTGATACAGGCTGTTGCTGCAATAAAACGCACGAGAAATTAAGAGAAAGACGGGCATGAAAATTGTGCCAGAAATACACTTCTCATGTAAAAGACCTAGGCGGCTGTGCGTAGCCTCGAGCTACCTGCTGCCGAAGTACTGCTAAGGTTTAACAAAAACACAAAGCGTTCTTTTGTAATGAGCTCTGCGTGAGAGAAGGCAGCCCAAGAGATTCAAGTGCCAGAACACGCCTGTGGACGGCTTAGGAGGAGGATCCTCACAGCGGCACCCCAGTGACCGCTACGGAGCCCCCGGCCACGGCACCTCCCCGCCCTCCCGCACCCGAGCCCCGCTCACGCGTGCTGGGCGGGAACGCCGAGCGAGCACACAGCCACGCGTCCGCGCCGCGGGGACAGTCCCCGCCACAGCCCGCCGGGGCCTCCCCTGCCCTCGCCGCCCGAGTGCCATGGCCGCCCCCGTACTCGTCCCCGTCCTCCCGGGGTCGGCCCGGCGGGACCCGGGAACTCCTCGCCGGCCACGGCCGTGGCCGTGACCCAGGGCCGCCGCCATCCCGCTCTACCTGCATGCCGGGCGCCCCGGGGTCCACGCCGGTGTCCAGCACGGCCAGCAGCACCCCCCGCCCGTCGAAGTCGGGGAAGCGGGCGAGGAAGGCGGAGGCGCCGGTCTCCTTTTTGGGCAGGAGCCCGTGGAACGGGAACGGCTCCTCGGCGGCGGCCGCCATGGCGCGAGACCGGGGCGCGGGGCCGGTGGGGCGGGGGGGACAGGCTGCGAGAGGCCACGGGAGGGCGGCGCATGCGCGGTGCCGCCCCACCGGCCCGCGGGGACGCGCACCCCCTCGCGGCCCGCGGCGCGAGCAGCACCAAAGCTAAACTGACCAATAGAGGGCCGAGGAGGGCGGGGCCTGCTGTGGAGGCAGCCAATCACGGGAGGGACGTGTTCCACGCGCCGGGGTTGTGGCGGCCACGTACGGCGGCGGCGGCGGGAGCCGAGGGCACCTTCCAGCGCCGCTCCCCGCGGGCGGGGCCCTGCGGCCTCCGCGGGCCCGGGGCCGCCCCGCCTCAGGGCTCCCCGCCGGCCTCGGGCTGCCGCCTCGGGCCTTCCCGCGGCGGTGCGCGGGGTCCTCCGAATCGAAAACGGAATCACGGAATCACTTAGGTTGGAAAAGACCGCTGAGATCATCAAGTCCGAGCTATGACCGAACGCCACCATGTCAACCAGACCACGGCACTGAGTGCCAAGTCCAGCCTTGCCTTAAACACGTCCAGGGACGGTGACTCCGCTATCTCTCTGGGCAGTCCATTCCAGTATCTAATCACACTTTCTGTGACGAATTTCTTCTTGGTGTCCAAACGGAACCTCTTCTGGCACACGTCTTGAGGCCGTTTCCTCTCCTGTCGCTGGTTGCCCGGGAAGACAGGCCGATCCCCCACCTGGCTGCACCCTCCTGTCAGACGATGGTAGAGAGCACTAAAGTCACCTCTGAGCCTCCTTTACTCAAATAACCCTTGTGCAAACATTTACTTAGTGATTTTTTTTCTTCTTCTTCTGCTGATTCATTGTTCAGGACAAACAGGTGCCGTGGTGGCCGTACCAATGCAACTGTTTAGCAAAGAGCAGAAAAAACTCCCAAAACCAAAAACCAACCAACCAAAAACCCCAAACAAACAAAACCCCAACCACACAAAAACAAACAGCAACAACAAAAAAAAACCGAGGAAGGAAACACACAAGAAATCTCCAACAAGACAAACAAAAAACCCCCCACCACCAACAACAACCTAACCCAAAAGACTACCTAAAGAGGGGAAAAAAACCAAAGAAACCGAACCCAAACCAAAAAGGCTAGCTAAAGGCTATAGGGAGCTCAAAATAAAAATTTTGGTGAAGTTGTTAAGGGAAAATCTCAACTTTGAACAGAGGTCAGAGGTTCCAAAGGTATTTTTATAGCTTTCATGCTCACATACAAACTTGCAAAAGAACTTGAGCTCTGGAGTACCGGAAAACATACACACAGAATGCCTTTTGGCAAGGTGCCTTGTTTGTAGTGCTGACATGTGCCTCTTCAGCCATTTTAGCCGGTAAAAGTGTAAACCTGGTTGATTTCTGGGGGATCACTTTGCTTTCTTCAGGCAAGTTTCTATTTGGAGTCACCTTGGCAGACAAAGGTGTTGGTGAATCAACATGTTCCCTGTAAAGCAATGGGGATTTTGACTTCCAAAAGTTTTTCTGTGTATGTGTTTGTATTTCACAGGTTTGATGAGATTATTATGGGATGTTTGTCAGACATTAATCTTCATTGAAATGGAGCTGGCATTTGTTCTTTCTCTAGGAGCTGGAACAGGGGTATTTCATTTATTTTCCCCATTTTGTCAGCTATCGTCAGCATTGTCTTCCAACTCACTAATGGCTTTAGAGATCCACATGATTTTTATTCAAGTACTAAAATAAACCTGAAGAGCACTGCCCTAAAAAGGCACAGTATTTTAAAAAATGTGAAAGCTGTACCATATGAACGTAGTATGTAACTCAATCTGCTCACCACTTTGGTTTTCAATCATAAATCAAAATTTTACATTTTGATGTCTAGATACCATGTGCTTCACTTTCTTTGAATGCTGATGGTGTCTGACTGCTATAATAAGATTTTTTTAAAATTACATAAAACTTTGACTGATCTTACCACAGTGGAGAGAATTATTCTGACAGGATGGTTGTTCATTTGTTTAATACCTAATTCTCTGCCCATTTAAGTTTAGTTTTGCTTTTGTTTATCATTGCTAGTGCATCTCAATGGGAGAATCTTGTATTTCTGGCAGCATGTTAACATGAACAGAAGTCTCATTTGTCCTATTCCTAGTATACCTTGAGGCACTAAACTACAACAAATTCTCAAAATATTTCACATCCCATTCAATGAAAAAGCTGCATGTTAGTATTTGGAAACATTTATTACTAGCCCTGAGAATTTCTTCCCTGTTCCGTTGCCTTGGTCTCAAAGTTATACCACAAACAACTCATCTAATTAGCAGGTACATATTGTTCAGGTATGTATAAATTATATGCAGTGCCAAGTAGCAGGGCAGGTTCTGCAGGAAAACCCAGGATTTGAGGAAGGTGTGCCAATCAACTTTCAACAGACTTGAAAGAAAGAAAAAATGTAATTTCTGTGACAATCTTCAAAATGTAACTATTTTGTTAATTGTATGATTACAACTGTAGTGTTAGGACATGAGCTTAAGGATAAAGTTGTGCATCTTACTGAGACTCTGCAGATCCTGAGCAAGCTGAGAATTTTTGAATTTTAAACTTAATTCTGCTCTTCTCTTGTTTCTTATGTTTGGTGTGCTAGGTTAACAGTTGGACTAACACTCCCAAGTCCTCCACTAAAGCATGTCTTTAAGCACCACATCTATACCTATCTATTCAAATACTTCCAGGGAGGGTGACTCAACCACTTCCATCATGGCCAGCCTGTTCCAGATGGGGAAAAGCTTTTTCTCAGGACCTGTGGCAATAAGGCAACTAAAAGAGGGTAGATTCAGACTAGATATGAGAAAAGTTTGTTTTACAATGAGAGTGGGGAAATATTGTAATAGCTTGCCCACAAGAGGTGGTGGATGCCCCATCCCTCGAAACCTTTAAGGTTACGTTTGATGAGGCTCTGAGCAACCTGATCTAGTTGGAGATGTCCTTGCTCATTGCGGGGAGATTGGACTAGGTGTCCTTTCAAAGTCCCTTCCAGAACAAACCATTCTATGATTCTGTGAACATCTGACCAGTTAGCTGAATTCCCATGGGCATGTGATGCTCCACACAGATTCTTCTCTGAATACTCCCAGTATGGATGTTCTTCTAGGTCTACATCTGAGACTTGGCAAAGCTGTTCCGATGTTGACAGCCATGAATGATTCCTCATATTGCTCATGTGTCAGGCCTGTCAGGATGTGGAGCTGGACAACAATCACCTTTGATTTCATGTGCAGCCTAATGCACTGTGGATGAGAAAGCTGAGGGCACCTACTGCATTTTCTGCCTGGTGTTACATCCAGAAGTCCCATTCTGGGCCTCAAATCTCTTTTCTGTCTGAGCATACATCTTTCTGCAAATGAAATGCTCTAGCTGCTGCATGGTTCTCTCTGAGTCAGGCAGTTCTGTTTTGCATGGAAACATCCCAAAGTGAACCCGAAACAACATGACCTAATATCTTTCTAGTACAGGCTTTTACATGAACATAGAAGTACTGCGCTGTTTGTTCTTTCTCTAATTAATGTTAAGTTATTCTATTCAAAGTATCAATTGGAGTTGCACATGAACTCTTTAAATTTCAGTTGCAGCAATTACCCTAGTCACTGTGTTTCAGTTTTCACCCACTCCTTCTTTCAACCCTGCCTCAGTTACAACATGTGGAGAGGAGGAATCATCCTACCAGTTAGAACGTGAGAGGATGTGTTTGATCAAATTGTATTAGGCAAGGCAGGCACTTCAGTGTTCTGAGCGAGGTCATTAATTACCAAGGTACTCAGCAGAGACCCTTCCTTATTCCCCCTTTATGAGAGAGGACTGGTTTCAGGGAGTAATGGGGATAGATGATCTTTTAACAGGGTGGATGTCGAGATTTGACTTAATTCCTGCCATTGCCTTCTGTCTCCCTTCTTTTCCCACTGGCTCCTGTTATTGCTGTGTAAGCATAAAACAACACTAATCCTGCAGAAGAAGCAGTTTCCCGCTCCTTCCCAGCCTCATCGTTGGCTCTTCACTCTCATTCTTCTGCTTTCCCAGTCACTTGTGCTGGTGTGGCTTTGTGATGGAACTGATAAAGAAATAAACCTGGCTGAAAATTATCCCACATAAGCAGTTGGGAGCTGATACCTGAGACAGGCTCCTGAACCACTTCTTCCATGCTTATGCTGGTGCAGGGTGGAGATGATCCAGCACAGTACTCCTCAGTTAAACACACCATGGAACTAAGGTACTTCGTGAGGGAACTTGGCCACTGCATGTGGCCCACAACACACTCTGTCAGGGAAACTGCGTTTACAGGATTTGGGGTTTTTTTACTGGGTCCTGTACTGAGACTTCTACAAAGTGTCTGGAGAGCTACGAGCCTGTGTAAATTTTGTGTGTATCTATTTAATAAAGATTTTCCGAGAAGACACCACCCCAGTTCTTTTTTCTTTGTTTGCTGCTGAACAGTTCAGCATGCCAAGGATATCAAATCTGCAGAGTGGACTGTTTGACGCTCTTTCTTCACAGAGAGGAAAACATTTACTCATCTTTTAGTTTTGTTAACTAATCCTCCTTAATGGACAATTTATCTTCAGCTTTGTCTTCAGGAAGTTATTTACTTGGTGAGGTCAATTTGTCATGTCTTTCCCCTGATAAATATAAAACGAAAAGATCATTGCATACGTATAAAATTATGAGATCATTAGTGAACAACATCTGGCATTACTCTCCAGCATAATCACATCTCAGATATGTCTGTCGGAGTTACCAGAATGAATTCTTATTGTTCTCTGTCATGGACTCTTGAGGTCTAGCTAATGTCTTTAGGATGTGTTTTCATTTACAAACTTGTTTTAAATTGTCTGAAATCATATCAATATGCAGAGGATATAATAAGAGGATGTAAAAATAAAGGTAAGTTCGTATATTGCTTTAAACATTTTCTCAATAATGCTGCTCAAAGAAGTTATTAGTCCTGAAAATTCAAGAATTTAGGGTTCATTTAGCACTGGCCTCAGCAAAAAGCTGCAGCTGCAGTTCAGTATTGGAAAATTTAGTGGTTTTCTGTGGCAAAGTTGTTAATAGGGTTGCATTTAAAAAACACATTTCTGTGAGAACAGAGTCACTCTTTAACTATGCTGCATAAATGAGCAAAGAAATTACTGACTATAAATACATACTTGTTATTTCTAGAGCTGAGCATGCATATTCATTTTCTATGTTTCTCTGAAGCTTAAAACATAGTTCAGTCTTTTTCTCAGACTTGGCCTTGTATAACTTGCAGAGATTTGTGATAGAAATACAAAGATTAGAATGAA
Source organism: Chamaea fasciata (assembly GCF_029207755.1). Classification (NCBI taxonomy): domain Eukaryota; kingdom Metazoa; phylum Chordata; class Aves; order Passeriformes; family Sylviidae; genus Chamaea; species Chamaea fasciata. The sequence goes on along the minus strand of NW_027094087.1, from coordinate 78,553,779 downwards.
TTACGGATGGAATTGTATGTATATAAAAGCACCAAAAGTAACAATATCAAACAAAGGTTAAAGAACGTCATGCAGTGATAACCAAGGACACAGTTAACATCAGCCAAAGGGGTGAACAACGAGGAATCCATTGTTTGTGGCGAGACCAGGAGGCCTGAGTTCTCATGGGGCCACAGCGTGACAACATTTAAGTAGAAGACTAGAACTCTGCTAGCAGGAGGATGACAGCAAGGTTTTAGCCACAAAGATAGTTAAATCAGGATACACAGTCTGTGGGTATCAATCTTTCAAGAAGTATATGGAGGAGTCTTTAAACAAGATTCTGAAGCGTAAGTTTATGCCATAGTGACTAGCTCACTAAGTGAATTAAAGCTATGTCTAAACCCCATTGTCAGCAAGAGGAATCCAAGAGGTTTAATTGGAAGTTGATAGCTAATGTCCCTTGTCCCTGTGTCATGTATAAGTGAAATTGGCCAGACCACTGGGATGCACACATCTTGGTGCAAGTGAACTTGAGAATGCAGAAGAACAATCCATGAGATAATGAATAAAAATGGTCAAAATTGGTTTCATTTAACATAGGTAGCATCTTCTTCCTCCAGCTGGTTTCACACTGATTTTTGTTGTTTTAAATTTTTGTTGTGTCAGGAATACTGTATTAATAGGGTGATTGCCACAGCAGTTAGTATTTCAAGTGCTATTCTGTTACATGAAAGTCACTTTGGAGTTTATAGGCTTTTAATTAGTTGGATTTTGTAAGACACCACAACTGCCTTTCTTTTTTAAATGTATGAAGTACAAATACACTTATGCAGACAAAATTATGTCATTGTTTGACCCCAGCTGACTGCTAAGCCAAATGCAGACTCTCACTCACTCCTCACTGCTGGGGTAGGGGAAAGAATCAGAAAGGTAAAATTGAGAAAACTTATGTGTTGAGATAAAGGCAGTTTAATAGGTAAAGCAAAAGCCATGCACACAAGCAAAGGAGAACGAAGCATTCATTCACCACTTGCCGTGGGCAGGCAGGTGAAAGCTGGACATCACACACAACAGGTACTTGGGAAAACAAACACCATCACTCCAAATGTCCCCCACTTCCTCCTTCCTCACAGGCTTCACATGCTGAGCAAGACACCAGACAGTATGAGATATCCCTGTGGTCAGTTTGGATCAGCTGTCCTGGCTATGTCCTCTCCCAGCTTCTTGTGCACCCCCAGCGTGCTCACTGGTGGGGTGAGGTGAGGGGCAGGAAAGGCCTTATAGACTCACAGCATCTCCCGAGTTGGATAGCATCCACAAGAATCATCAAGTGCAGCTTCTGACCCTGCACAGGACAACCCCCCAAAAAAGGCTTGACTCTGTGTAACCACTGCTCAGCAGTAGCTGATATATCCTTGTGTTATTAGCACTGTGTTCAGCACAAATCTAAAATACAGCCCCATAGCAGAGCAGCTACTAGAATGAAAATTAACTCAACCCCAGCCAAAACCAGCAGACTTTTACAAATTGAAGTGCAACAATTAATGCTTATTTATGATGGAATAGAAATCCTTCCAAGCTCTTTCTGTAGATTTCCAATGTCTGTTTAAACTCCAAGCCCCCACCTTAGAAAGGGCTAAAAAATACATCATGTATCTGCATACATATATGAAATAGGTACATATTCCCTATAATGGAACTCAGGAGCTTTTTGTCTGAGAAATGCTTTATGCATTTGAAAGTAAATATAGGAGGCATTTGAAGCTATGTTTTCTTAGTCAGAAACTACATAATATGGCAGCCAGGAATATTTCCAGATTTTTCCATAAGCAATTTTACGATGTTTTTTGGCAATATTTTTGGTTGTTTTTTTTTTTTTAAGTTGGTGAGCCTACAATAAAATGGAAACATCATCTGAGATCTAAAGTTCTAGTTCTTATCTCTAAGGGATAAATTTGAATATCAAATGTCTTTCTTTGGCTTACTTAAATAGGAAGTGGGCATTGGTTGAATTTTGGTAGTCAGGATTAACAAATGTACTTTAAGGACCAACGTACCCTGAAATAAAAGAAAAAGAAATCTTCATCATGGTAAGAGAAGTTATGTGAATTCCCTATAATATAAGAGGTGCCTTTTGTGAAATATCTCTCCAAATGGCAGCAGTGGTGTCCCTATGCCCTTCATAATTCTTTCTTTGTCGTTGTACACCATGCAGTAGTACAAATACTAAGTGACAGTTTGCCTCTCTTTTAAAGCAGAGGCAAACTTGTTACAACATGTAGCAACACATGACATTGGAAAGTAATTTCCCTAATTTTTTTAGTGACTACTTGAACACATTACTAGTCCTCAGTGGGGATATTTCTGTCTCTATTGAGGGTCATAGGGAGTCAAGTCTGTGACTTGAAATAATACGTTGACAGTGGTGAGGTGATGGCTATCTAGTGTGTGTTTTTAATTTGTATCTGATTTAAAAATATGAATAATTCTAAAACCAAGTTTTTCAGACTGCAGTCTCTTCAACAATGTAGTCATCTGGAGGTTTAATGGCTGGGATGTGTTTCTGTTTTGCAAAACATGAAAACAACACCCTCTCAGTCACTGGTTTTGAGTAATGTCATGAATTAGATACTTGTTAAAGTTCTCCTCTTGAGGGCAGCAACCATTCAGAATGAAACGCCACTCATGTCTCTTAATAGTGTGATAAAGAATATCCTGGATTTGAAGTAGACCAGAGTTAGTTTGTCCCTTGCAGAGGTTTAGAGAAGGATTCACTTACAGCTCTACAATTCTTTTACAAAGCCTGAAAGTTCAAGTGAAAAACACAGCATATGAAATCAAGGCTTCAGCTTATAAACCAGCTGAGAAATAAAGGAACCAAGAAGAAACATATAAAATCATAGAATCATCAAGGCTGGAAGTGACCCTTAAGACCATCAAGTCCAACTGTCAACCCATCCCTACCATCCAAAAGTTCCAGCCTAAGTTCTCTGTTAAACTAGATCAGCCTTTTCTTCCAATGACTTATCTTTCCACACATGAGGATGGCCTGCTCCTGAATATTGAACAATTCTTTTTTAAAGTATACCCAGCCTTCCTGAACTCCTTTGCCCTTCAGGACTGAATCCCAAAGGGCTCTGTCAATCAATGTCCTAACCAGGCCAGTCTGCCTGCTGGAGGTCCAAAGTGGAATTTCTGCCGGTGCTTCTCCTTATTTCACCCCTTATAGAAAACACTAATATTTCATGGTCATTATGCTCAAGATGCCCATTGACCAGCACATAATCCACTTGTCCTTCTTTGTTCACAAAGGTCTAGCAGGGTACCTCTGCTGGTAGGCTCCTTCACCAGTTGTGTTAGGAAATTGTGTCCCATACACCTCAGGAACCTCTTAGACTGCTTCCTCTCTAGTGTGTTGTACTCTCAGTAGACATCTGCCAAATGTGTTTCTGTGAGTACCAGGGCCAGCAATCATGAGATTTCTGCCAGCCACTTGTAGAATGTCTCATCAGCCTGTTCATCCTGGTTGGGTGACCTATAACAGACTCCCACCATGATGTATGTCCTGCTGAACTTCTTCCGTGATCTTTACCCATAGGCACTCAACGTTGTCATCTTCATCATCATCCATTCCAATACAATCAAAACACTCTGTAATTTACAGTAATGTAAATCTGTAATGTACAGTAATTTACTCTGCAATGCACTCCTCTCTTACTTCACCTGTCTCTTCTCTAAAGCTCATAGCCATCCAAAACCAGTCATTGTCATAAAGTTTAAAAGGAGCTTTTCAACATGACTTCATAATAATGGAGCTCGATTGAAGTTGATCTGAGGAGCTCAAGGTGGCTTGGGCGTTTCTGATGGTTCAGGAACATATTCACACATGCCCAGCCAAGAAGGATGACACCTGTGGCTATGTTCTGTTTACTGTGTCTTTATCATGGACACCGTAAAATATCTCCAAACAGAGAAAAGGAAACAACTACCAACCAGACAGCAAAAACTACTGACATATGTTGTGGGTTTGCCTATTTATTGCTTGTACGTCTCCCATGTGGCTCCATTCTTCAGTGAGGTCTCCTACTGCAAAACCAGTAAATAAAACTTATTGCAGTGGTCAGTAAGCCTGTGATAGGTTTCAGGAAATATTTCTGCACCTCAACACAACACCTGTCTCTGTTACTTCTTGTGCTGGTCAATGTGCTGCGCCAACATCATTGTGCAAACTCAACTGTCATAGGCAAATTCAAGGCAAATGTAAAGAAATAGTCTTTCTTTCCTCATTCATTAGTTAATAAAATAATACTTTGAACTGATGCACTGAAAATCACTGTGAATTCTGTGTAGTCTTTGAATGAAGCTAGATAAAAAGTTAAATTAGATAAGTTTAAGTGTAACCTTTACTACTGGCAATGCTACAAATACACATTGGTATGTCTCATTTTATTGTTGCCTAGATTTTATTAATAACTCTGTTTCAGAACTTCTCTTTGCTTTTGGCCCAGAATGTATGCCTGAGCTAGGAATGACCTGCTTCCCTTGAATTTACTTCAGGTACTAGAAAACATAATGCTCTTCAAACTTGGAGAGTGATGCAGAGATCCTGGTAATTATGAAAGGAGTTTCATTCTCCTCTGCTTGTTCTTTGGCTTATTTCCAGCTTCCAGGAAAGCTGGATATCATTCTCAGTATGGTATTTCTGGTTTGTTCCAAATCACATTCTCAAGGAGTACTTACTTGCAGTCTTGTAGCAAGAATTTATACTCTGATGTGTTATCCAAATCCCATACCTCAAATCCCCAAGTAGGTTACATCTATTTGAATTCTTCACTCGTGCTATTGGAGGCTTCATGATAACACAGAGAAAATAAGGGGGAAAGATCTGAAAAGAGTATCGTGTAGGCCAAAGGAATAAAACTCGGTGTGAATGAAGTGAAGAGCAGTGAGTATCCATGTAGGCTTGTGAAGGAAACCTGACCTTGCAGGGTATTCCATATGGTGTGCAGGGTGAGCTGCATCTAGGCTGGTGAGAGAGCCTAGCCCCCATCATATGGAGCCTCCTCCTGCCTGTGCCTGGGAGACAGGCCAGAGGGCAGGATCAGGATTGGGTGGATCATCACTTCATCCTGCATAGGGCTGGACTGGGGACCCACACTCTCCCTTGTTCGTACAGAGTGCCATACACTCTCTTTTGTTGAGGAGCTCAAAGACTGGATGCTGCTGGTCATTCTTCATTGGAAATTAAGGCACTGATGGCCCTGGGACAGTCAGAAGGCCAGGTACTGTGGCAGGTGACTGTGCTGGAAGCTGGGGAAATCAGTACTGCCTCCATGAAATCCTTCAGAATGCTGGCCATGGGACCCCTGTGTGATCCCCAGAAAGGTTTCTTTTTCCCTTTCCTTGTCTGGGTGGATCCCTCTTTTGCAAGAAGAACAACTTATCCAGGCTAATCAAGATTTTTGTCCCTATTCATGCCCTGAAGATTTAGTTTAAGGAAATGTCGTATGTGTCTGCTTGCTGTAATATATGGCAAGCCTCTGCTTTCAAGGATATAAAAACCTCAAATCTTTGATTGGTCTGGCTATCTTACCATTTTACATATTACAGCTGACTAGATTAATAAATGGCATTATAAAATGCAAAAATCAAAATGTTTTCCGTGCCCATAGGAGTATTTTTAGTGCTTTCTGACATTTTTCCTTACCTCTATTTGTGTTGTAGCATTTTTTGCTCTAACAAAATTCAGAATTATAAAGTATTGATTTTTGCAGACATATGTGTGCCTTTCTTATATGGATATTTCAAATTTTATCAATGTGCCTACAACTTAATTCGAAAATAATAGCATTTGATACTCAATATAAAAAATGTCTCTCAGATTAGCCGTGCAACGTGTATAGATATAATTAACTTTATGGCCACTAGATGTCAATGTTGCTCTGTGTATGCATGACTGAAGCATCTCAGCTCTAAATCGTAGTCTCCTAAAAAAATCTGTGGTATAATTCTACAGCTTTCTAGTGCTCTGTCCTTAATGCTATACATTGAGTATTCACCATTTCTCTTAACAATTACACCTTAGAATTTGTAAGGCAATGACAACACATTATTTCATTATTTTGAAGTTTTAACCATTAGATCTTTGTATTAGAAGAAAGATATTATTTCTAGAAAAATAAACTGGTTAATCAATTAGTAGATTTTTGCATGGAAGATCTGCTAGATGGTTTTTCATTCTTTGGTTTGATTAGATGCTCAAAATATTTTACAGTTTAGATACAACTGAAAAGTGAAAAACACATCTCTTCATCTGCCAATTTATTTCCTCTGACTCCAAAATAACCCTTAGGCTAATTAAAAATGCATTCGATAATTTTAAATTTTTTTCCATCACACCAATGAGATGCCTATTTGTTCTTCCTAGATAACTAGCCCAAAATGTCTCCTGGAGTCAGTCTTCTATATATTCCTGCCCATGAATTAGTGAGGAACATGCGTGGTCAGCAAAGTGGAATCACAAAGGAAAATTGCAGATCATTGTGAGGTAAGAACCAGTTTGGAATGGGATTCAAAAACTTTAGAATCCTTAAAAATAAAGGAGCTACTTTACATGAGCTTTAAGAGGTTGTGAGGCATAGGCATTACATGTTGATTTTTAGGTCAGTGCAGACAGTCCACAGATTTTAAAATATTTTTTGTTAACAGCAAAGGTGAAACTTCAGAGAAGATTAAATTCATGCCTATTTTCTCTTTTTCTCCCACTACACATCACATTGGATAGTCTGACTCCCATCTCCTCAAGCTTCCTATAGATACTGGGGTAGCTGTGCAGTCCAAAAAAAGCTTCCCAAAGCCATCTCTGCCCCAGGCTGGACAAGACCTCTCTCCCAGGGACTGTGCTTAAGACCTGACCATCACTGAACTTGCTGCAGTTTATTGATGCCTTTCCTGTGTTGGAGAACAGTATCTAGATGTAGGTAGTGAGTGCTGAGCAGAAGGGGACAACCAATGCATCCCTGATCTCTTGGCTGTGATCCAGGGATGCAGCCCCATATGCCTTTGGCAGTCTCCACTGCCAGGGGATGCTGGTGGTTCCTGTTCAAGTAATTTGTTGGAATAAGAAACACAGCACAGGAATAAGTTCTCAGCTCTTTTAATTTTAGGAATTCATAAGTGAGTTCTGCATGGATCTATGTGAAACATGTACATGCACCTGGAGAAGGGAAGTGGCAAAGTAAAAGTTTTCAGATGATACTTGGTTCTTGAGGTAAATGAAGGAGGAGTGTATCATACATAAATCATTCAGGGGAATGAGGGTAAAGAAAGAGTGTATCATATATAAAATGCAGCATTATACATATATGTATGTATATCTACTCAGAAGTGCCATTTTGAAAAGTTCTGGATGCATTGATGAAAACACTAAATCTATGCCTGACAGAAGTCAAAACCCTAAATATTAAATTGCTAGCAGGTACAGAGAGTGAGGCAGAATGTCATTCTGCCATAGCTGTATGGTTCATTACATACAGTTCTGCTTGCTTCATCCCAAAAAAGGAAGAATAAAACAAAATGTTCAGGGGGGAGAAATAAGAGGACAGAAGTGGAAGAAGCTTCAGAGAAGAGCTACAAATATGACCAAGTTCATGGATTGCTCAGTAAACTGAGATGCTGGAAGTAGTCTGGAAAAGAGGGAAATTGGGGGCATAAAGCAGAAGTCTAAACAGCTGAATAATGTGCTGAAAGTGAATAGGAGTAAGTTCTGCTCTGTATCCCCCAGTGCAAAACCTGGCATGCAGCAAATAAAACTGGATGTATATTTCTGCACACAGAATCCATTTTCATGGCATGTTGTGGCTATTAAAATTTTAAGGGATCAGAGACCTCATGGTTCTTAGTCAAGTAGCAGTTATTAATGCTTATAAACCACTGACTGTACACAGGCCACAAAAATTTGGAGGAGTTTATTGTACAGGCGAAACATCCTATATGTTCATTGTGTTCTTTCATATTTCCTTGAGCATTCCCCCTTTTTACTGCCAAGGACAAGGTACTGGGCTAAAGGGACCTCCAGTGTGAGTCAGCGTGGCTACTGTTATTTCATTTTTTAAATAAAAAAATGCATAATATGAAGAAATTAAGAGTGACTTCTGTAAAGACTGCTTCATGAAAATTCAAAAGTTTATTTCTTACCTGACTATTGAAGGCCCTATAAAATGGCATTATAAGGAAAAAATAACTGTAAGAAAATCGTACAATAAAAATCCATATTAAAATACTATCTAGTATAGTGTCATAAAGACCAGTAATTACAAAATTAATGAAAATTATATTTCTTAATAATTTTCAAAATGCTAAGTGTGGATCTACTACTGGATGCCTTACAATTAAGATTATGAATACGGACTGTGTACTAGAACATGGCTTCCAAGATGGTTTGCAGAAGCCCTCATGTAATTCCACTGGTTATCCACCCAAAAAAGAGGGGTTTGGTCTATCAGTTGGAAATGACTCTTTGATCCAGTTCTTCCCTTTTAGTGTTTTGACTGCAGACAAGGAATTTATATATTTTTCTTAGAAGGTTCAATTTGTCCTTTAAAAATAAATATTCCACATGTTCACACTGTTTTTGTTTCTTTGTCTTAAATTTTTTTGCAGTATTATCTTTACCTCTGCATGCCTTTACATTTCAGAACTCTTGTTGTCTGTCCTAAGGGAGACACTCCTTTTCAGAATTTTGTGAGAAGTTATTGTTATTGGTTTTTTTGTCTCATCATCATCTTGTATATCAGTTTTTCCAGATTAAAATACAACCCAAATACCAAATCCTATATTATTTTATCAACAAAGAACCATTTTTTCCTCTGAGAAATACTCATGTTTGCCCCAGCTTTTAAGATATATGTAGGTTTTTTCATTCCTGTTATAAAATTATGCTAGAATGGAATAGAATAGAATAGAATAGAATAGAATAGAATAGAATAGAATAGAATAGAATAGAATAGAATCATAGGATCATTAAAGCTGGAAAAGATCTCCAAGATCCTGGGGTCCAACCTTGGACTGAAACCACTTTGCCACCTAAACCATAGCACAAAGTGCCATGTCCAGTTGTTTCTTGAACACTTCCAAGGATGTTGACTCCACCACTTTCCTGGAAAGTCTATTTTAATGCCTGAAAAGCCTTTCAACAAAGAAAATCTTCCTGATGTCCAAGCGGAAAGATTTTTTTTTTGTCCCTTTTGTGATTAAATAAAATTAAGCGCAACGGGAGTTTTGTCACATTAGTACTGCAAGTATAAATTACTGTAACAGATTGTGACAGGCTAGTGTTAATGACAGGTTAGTAATTTTTAGTGTAACAAGATAGTTAATGAAAACAGAGGAAAAATATAAAACAAATGTAGATCTCATTTTTCTCACCACTATGAGAGATGAACACTCTTGGTGCCAGTTTCACTACAGCTTTAATACAAGTTTCAAACTTTATTGGCAGTCCCTGGGCTTCAAACAGCAAAATATTGGGTTCTGTTTCTGACATGTTTGTAAGCCTATAATATGACATCTTGCAGGGAAGGCTACCTTTCATCTCCCTTTGGGCAGCTTAGAGCTCCAGGTATCCCATTGAGGGTCTTCCATACTTGTGTGCTGTGAAGTCTGCTCAGTCACCAGTTTGGGTTTTTTTCCTTTCCTGCCAGCAAGAGCAATGGATAAAATCTCAGCGGTCCCCATAGTTTTTCTCAGTCCTGTGACTAAACTCTTCAAAGTCCTACTGTAAATGACCCACCTTCCCATTTGTGAACAGTATTAAAAAGCCCAAATAAATTGTTTAGATGTAGAAAAATGCTCTACCCATGACAATTTTCAAAATATTCAGAGTAATCAATCACTTCCTTTGGAGACTATGGGGAAAATTATCACCATCACCTATTAGCAACTCTTCTGCTGCCTACCACCACTCTCCAAAAACCTCACAGGATTTCACAAGATGTCAACTAATTAGATATTGCCATGTGTCTGAACCAGCATCTAATCCCTCTCCTTCCTTCTGGCTCATGGCATGTCATCTGCGCTCTAATTTGACTAACTGATCGTGTTCTGCCTGATTATATGGCATTAAGGAAAAGGATTAGGGGAAAGAGGACAGTGAGAGAATTAAAACTGAGACATCTCTTGAAATATGCCTGGAGGAGTTGTGGGAACAGTAAAAATCCATTGAGTGAAATTATATCTTCCAGGTGATAACTATAAAATAAAGACATTTTTCAAAGTCAAAAATGAGAGTTAAAGCCACCCATTTTGGAGAAATGAGATTTGAGATGTTCCTTATGTGGACTGGGTGAGGCTCTGTCAAAGCAATCCTAAAACATGGATGCATTTTGCCTTGAGCAATCTCAAGAAGCATCTCTCTGCAATTAACTTTCTAAAGGAATGCATTGAATGGCTGTGGTTAAATTGTCTTGAATTTCAGTTAGGTATTAAAGCCACTGGGCTAGAAGCCAGTCACTCTCCACACTCTCAACTTAATTTTCACAGGATGGGGTGAACGGATTTAAAGCCACCACTGCTGACTGAGAAGTCTTGCTTCCTTTTCAGCCTGCCTTGTTGCCTTCTCCAGCATCTGTGCTACTCCTGCTGAGCTTTTGGAAACAAATTTGTATTGCTACAGCAGCACAAAGCAAACAGGATTTTTCTTTTGTTTGTTTGCCTGTTGTTTGTTTGGGCTTTGGTCTGTTTTATTATGGGAAGGGAACAGGACAGAACAGCAAATCCACAAATCCACCAACCTTTTTGGTGGTGAGAAGCTATTAATGAGGGAAGCTGTCTGTCAGGGAGAATGAACCCGAGAAGTCCAACGAGACGTAGTTGTTGCTGAGTGTGTTTAAATGGCAGGTGCTGGCTGGGAGCACTGAGACCTCCAACTCTCAACCCCTGATGAAGAGAGAGAGTTTCTGTCGTGTGCACACTGATGGCATTTCCCAAGCTTATGTCAAGCCTGTCTGGCACCTGCAAAAACGCAACATGACTTGAAGGCTTAGGGTTTCAAGTAGCTTTGGGACTTGTTAAAGGGGAAAGCCCAGGCCCCTGCAGCCCCTCAGCATGGGCTTTGCCTTTCCTGCAGCATTAAAAGTATGGGCTTGGTGGGCTTAGATGGGTTTGCTGATCATCTCACCCACCCTGGAGGAAGGGTCACATGGACACAGAGCAGATCAGTCCACCCAGGCCTTCCTGGGGAATGGCCCAATGCAATCTCCATCTCACAGCACTGTGTGCTGGTTTGGGCTGGGATAGTGTTCTTCACAGTATCTGGTAGGGGCTGGTTTTGATTTGTCCTGAAAACAGTATTGACAACTCAGGGATGTTTTAGCTGTTGCTGAGCAGTGCTTGCACAGAGGCCTTTTCTGCCTCTCACCTCACCAGGGAGTAGGTTGGGGTGCACAAGGAGTTGGGATGGGACACAGCCAGGACAGCTGACCCCAAGTGACCACAGGGATATCCCATACCATAGGGCACTGTGCCCAGAATATCAAACTGGAGCAAGAAGGAAAGGGGGAAGTTAGGAGTGATGGTGTTTGTCTTTCCAAGTCATGTTGCACATGATGGAGCCCATCTTTCCTGGGTATGGCTGAACACCTGTCTGCCCATGCAATGGACAGTGAATGGATTTCTTGTTTTACTTTGCTTGTGTGGGTGGCTTTTCTTTTACCCATCAAACTATTTCTCACTTATACTCTTCTGATTGTCTCCCCCTTCCCTCTCTGGGAGAGTGAGCAGCAGTTGCACGAGGCTGATCTGCTGACTGAGGTTAAACCATGACAACAGACTGGAATGAAATGTGGGCCAAGGCTCACTGTAGACAGCTTGGACTAAAACAAAGAGAAGACAGCAAAGCAGTGATCTGGTTTGCCCAGCAATCTGCTTTGCCAGCAGTGGAAGGGAGTGACTGCTTGTCATAACTCTTTATGTTCACAAGAAAATGGTGAAGACCAGCTGTTTATTACCCTAAGCCTTTCCATGGACATTTACAGACCTTTGGGTAAACGTGCCTTGTAAGCACCAACAGCACTTGCTCAACTTCTTCCTCTCCCGCTCTCATCAGCCACATCACAGCAGTGATCCTTGTGTCCTGGCAAGGTCTGCCTCATCTTGCGGTTCAGGCACCTATAGATCAGTGTTGTCCCTGTGTTTCTGGACCTCACTAAATTGCTACTATCTAACTCAGAGCTGACCCGGGCTTCAGGTCTGTGACAGATAAGAAAAGCCAAGTTTTATGTTTTGTAAGAGCTAAGTATGGAACACCTTTAAATTATTAAACTGTTGCGTGCTATTAATGGGTTAATCTGGGAGACATGGCAAGGACAGATGAATAAAACTAAAGTTTTAGCTGCCATTTTCAGTATCTACTTAGAGAGGGATGTTCGTGTTTAACCAAGCAGGGCTGCATAGCCAAACTTACATCTATCCACTACAGATGCTGAGCTCATTGCAGATACCTGCTCTTCAGAAGGTGTGAACCTGAGCTGCAGGTAATGTAGTGTACAACATCTCTGAACTGCAATTAAGGGAATTCATATGTTTCATGGTGTGCTTCTGCTGAAGCTACAAGCAAAATAAATGACTGAATGAATAAAGTCTCTTTATGTCAGTGGAGACCGAATTATCTAACAAATTAACAATAAATACCTTGCTAAATTAAATCTTATTTTCTTCAAATAGCCACAAGGAGTGTGAATATTCAGCGTCAAGCTAAGTGTCTAGAAACAAAGACATCTTAGACAAACGCCAAAAATTGCAAACAAGGTATCATTTGACATCCTGATATTCAGATAAGAGTATATGAATGTGATTCAGACTTTACATAAGCATTCTCTTTTCTCTTTGAAGGAAATCAAAGGCACATCTCAAAGCAAAATGGTGCTTCAAGTCAAAATTATTATACTAGTAAAATAGGATTTTATAATGAAATATACTTGTATCTTTCTATACAACACATGCTTCCTCTCAATGAGGTACAACCTACTGCTCACAATATTACATTGCCCATAGCTATTTCCTCTTCTCCCCTATGGATATACACATAGATGTATGCATGCTTTCCTATCTAACATGGAGATACTCTCATCCAGTGCTTTCACACATCCTCAAGGGCTTTTTCAACTAATGGAACATGCTGCATCCTTAGGCTGACATGAAATATTCAACACCTTACAGAGGTTATGCAATGCCTTTTTTTATATGTAATTAAACTACTCTGGTTTACATGGATTAAAAAATTCATAAATACTTCACTCAGTTAAATTTACTAGTGCAATGGAGTCACTCCATGCAAACACTGGATAACTTTCTCATGGTGGCAGGGACCTTTTTTTTCCCTTTCCCCCAGAATAACATGAAGAGACTGATGTGAAAGTTGTCATCCTTTTGTACCTTTTTTTTTCTAATTACAGAAGCAACAGTGTCTGAAGCAAGTTGTCTGTAAACAGTAATCCAACTGATTTACTGGATGCTTTGTCCCCTCATTTGCTTTCCCCTGTATGTCCTAGCTCTTAGTCCCCAGACCTCAATGCTCCTTTGCCAGAGGCAACTCTACTGCAGGTCTCTATCTGAAGGCTGGCTCCCAAGCTATCACCAAACCAGGTGTATTGCTGCTGAATTTTGCCAGACATTTTTTGAGTGGGAAAATTAATATAAGCCCCTTTCCAGAACCACCAATTTTCATATGGTTTACTAGACTTCTCTTATTTTTTCAGGTTTTGCTAAAAATGCCCAGTGGATTCAATGGTTTTTGGTGAGTGTGGGACACACTTGGATGCACAAGCAGGTAGGCAGAAAATCTAAATTTTTTTGGCCTTGAGAAAGCCAACCCAGGAAAGAGAAGAGATATAAAATCCTGTTCAGGCCAAACTACATCTATTTATTAAGAGGGCCTGGGAATAGAGATCCTACTGTGGGGAACCACTCTATTGTGGACAGGTAATTCTGTCTGTAATTACAAGTGCTTTTCTTGTTTCAGTTACTGCTAGAAATAGCGTACAGGCTAACTGATTCTATGGACTGATCAAAAAGGACAGAAATACTTCCATCTCTTATACAACATAAAGATTTAAAAAAAAAAAACAAAAAAAAAAAAAAACGGAAATAGTAAATGGTTCTCCAAGCAGCAGTACTGTTGGATTCTGGTTTGCCTGGTATCTGATATATTTAAGACTTCACCTAGTCTGTCAAAATGAATTAAGATTGACTGGTGGCTTCAAAAATTATTAGACAGTGAACAAACGGAGAGGTGAACACAGAGGTGGATAGGCAAGACAAAAATACCTCTCCTCTCCAATATATACCTAATCAAAGTTTAATTAAAGTTTCTCATGAAAGTCACCTGGATGAGAATCCTGATTTATGCTCCCATGATTTAATCATATCATCATCTGACTTTCTGACTGAGAAGTTTAACTATTATTCTAAGTGTAGAGCAACCCCACTAAGTTTCTTGCCTAAGCATCAGAAGTCCTCAGGTGCTGGTTTTCCAAGCTGAGAGTAATATTTTAGAAATAAGTGTGTAATGGATTTTATTTCCTCCCCCATGATGACTTGTCCCCCATTACTAAGTTACATGAATGAATATGTTCTGTTCATAAAGAGTGACCACGCAAAACAATTCATAAGTCAGAGACAAATCCTGAATTCAGTTATCAGAAGCTGCCTCACTTTTCTTTTTCTTTCAGCTTGCTCTCTTTAATTACATTTTAAAATCAGAATAATGTTTATTATAAGGTCCTTAGTGACTTTGTACTGAGTAAAAGTGATGGAGAAGTTGTTCTGGGTGTGGGCAAGAGAGGGAACAAGCCCATGCAGGGCTTTTCCCGGACCTCAATACAAAGGGCTTGACAACAAAAGTATCAATAATATAACTGCTTTAATAAGACAGACTAGAAAGAAATGTATGTAGTGAGTAGACGTTATGTTTTTTCAGACAGAGGGCACAGGTGTTAATACAGCATCAGAGCTAAAACTGAATGGAATTTCCCCGTCATGCTATGCAGAGCTGTTCATGCCTGTGGAGGGAAGGTCTTCCTTGTCATCCATTTGAGCAATTGTATAATACAATAATTGTACTGTATGCAAGAAAACTACTGTATTCCTACAGGATGCTCACACATTGACCCTTTTTTTAGATTAAGTCAAGGCCAGGCAGGTGCTGTGTTCGATCAGCAGAGTCAGGTAGAAGCTGCCTGCAGGCTCCCCTGATACCATGAGCTGGTGGAGCAAATCCTGCACTCAGTGGACATAGATGGTACAACAGGGCCCGGAGGCCACGCTGGACATTCAGCCCAGTGTATACTGGCCTGTGCCTGCTCAAGTGTGGTGCTTCTCACTCCCTCCTCAATGAGCAGTGCTCTCCTGATCAGGTTCAATGCACACCACCCCTTGATCCATGTGGAGTTTACCTTTCCCAAAGCTATAAGTTGCATATTATATTAATAACATGGGGACTTCTCAAGCCCTAAGCGTGAGCCCTAACAGAGCAGATGAATCCTGTCCAAGATCACTGACTCCTTGAATGCAAAGTCTTCAGCAAAGTTCCCTGTACAGATGTGTGTCTTATAAGGTTTTCCTCTGCACCTTCCATTTAAAAATAAATTGGTACATATGAAGTGTGCATGAATCATTTAAAAATGTCACCAGGGAGTTACATTAAAGGGTAATGTAATACTCTGTAGAAATTAGAAATAAATCCCCTAGCACAGAAAACTGCTGTACTGCAGAACAGCAATTACAAGCAAACAAAGGGAAACAATAAGATTCTTGAATATTCTGGCTGTATCTCCAAACCTAATTAGTTCAGCCTCGAACAACATCAAAGAGTGCTTCATTAATGAACCTCTGAATCATCTGTACTCATCTGTGACTGATAACCATGACTCAGTTCTACCAGTGACGAGGATGAGGTGGTTTGGTAATAAAGACATTAAATTGCCCACTATCTCCAGGCTCTGCCATGAGCTTGCACGGGCAGGCTGTCATCTCTGCATCTCAGTTTTTCAGTGAAAGGCAGTATTCCTCAGTACTGTGACATTTATATTTCTCATAGAATGGATCATGCATTGCAATGAGCCTTGAGCCCAGCAGAGTCTCCTAGGTAGTCCTGGAGCACTTGAGAATGCAGAGAAAACATTCGCAGATGGGGGTCGTCAAATGCAGAATGACCTAATGCTCCAGATATTTCACAAGGAAGAGATTTTGGAAGCGTCTAAGTTGTAGCAGTTGGAATATCAGGAACATGGTTTTAAGGAAATTATATTTAGGAGTTCATAGGAGAAGAATGAATAAAGGGGAAGAAGTAGTGAGCAGAGCTAAGTTTAAATGAAGAGAGAAAAGACTGGGGTAACTCAGGGAAAGAAAATAAAGTTGCTATCAGATTATGCAGAGGGAGATGAATGAGAAAAGTGAACAGAGTTATTCTGATAGAGAAACCAGAGAAAGCTGTTTAACGAACAGAGGAAAAGACTACCTCAGATAGTTAATTAAAACAGTACTGCTCCTGTACGATACTAGGTAAAACTAATAACTACAGATGCCGTTGTATTCAGAATTATACTGATGACAACAGTACATTTTAGCTGCTTCTTTTCTTGCAGAGACACATCAATAATGCATACTTTAATTACATTCAACTACATAACCTCTGTATTTGAGCAGTGACACTTCGGTGATGGATAGAGACGTCCATCAATTTGTCATTTTGCCGAGTACAGTACAGGGACAAGCCTAACTTACCTGTATAGGGCTATGAGTGCTACTCTCTAAAGGAAAACTTGAATGTATGCATTAAAAAGTGCTTTCCGTTGAATATTAGGAAGTCCCTAAGATAAACACTAGGATGAATTCTGGCCTCCTCATTGTAACTAAGATATACTGTTAGATGTATCTGAAGCACAAACAGTCCAAAGAGTGACCACAAAACAGAAAAAAAGAGACGATGCTTCTACGAAAAAAAATGTTGCAAAATCAAAGATCTGCTAACCTGAAAATTAGCAAAAATAATGAAAATATAACACTTCAGGAAAACATTATTACAGTTTCAGAAATTTACATACTCTAAGCAGGTTTATCTGATTTTTCTAATGCTCTGGTAAGTCCATCACGAAAACAAAGCTGAAGCTGTCTTTACATCACATCTTTTCGAGTGGCATCAACAATTCTGCACAGGTTTTTTTGCATATTGGCATATACCCCCTACACTGCTGTACTGCTAACACACTTTTCACAATACAAGAATGGTAAGATTGCCTGCCTGAGAAGCTGTCAGGCAAAATCCTGTTTACTCTAGCATGTCATAAAATCCAAGTATAACAAACTTTTCTGTCAGTTTTAGATTTTGAATATAGCTGAATCTGACATCAGTTCCCTATATAACAAATTTTGACTGTCAGTTTAGATATTTTAAAATTTACTTGTTGTGAAACTAAATTGAGATAGCAATGTTGGCTTTTCATTTCTTTTAAGTATGAAATCTAAGGTTAAAATTTCTTCAACCACAAGTACTCTAACTGGAGAGCAGTAACTGATTGCTGTTTGACACCTGAAACAATCCTGCATGGCAGGAATAAAAGTTATTTATTGCTTTCCTTTTTTTTTTTTCTTTTTTTTTTTTTTTTTTTTGCTTGACTGCAGACAAAGGCATGCTTTTCAGATTTTGCTTCTGGTGCAAAGGATTTATTTAAATGTGAAATACTGGAGGTGGACTATATAGGCTATGTCTGTGACATCTAGGAGAATAGGAGAATAGGTAGGAGAATTTCCAAAATCATCTTATCATCTTCAGGACATGATGGCATACAGCTTGTGTTGGCCTAGAGACTGTCTTGTGTGGAGGTAGGAGTGTTGAAGAGTGTCTGCTTTTGTACAGTTGGGCATTTGGTCTCTGTCACTCCCTTCAGTCCTTGCAACAACTTCATATCGTGGAGCTTCCCACACCCACAGGTTGTCTTCATGGACTTCTGGGGTCTGATGCAGCTCAGGGCCCACCACACCCTCATGCACACAATCCCTTAAAAACGGCCAAAGGGCGAGATGCAGCTTTTCCATTTCTGGGTGCTAGTGATGTTAATTCAAGGGTAAACTCCCAGGAAGGAGTTGTTCCCTTCCCTCCTGCACAAAAATTTTGAAGCTGGACAACCCAGGCGTCTACAGAGGCCAGAGCCTCACTCATGATGGACATTGTCATATGTGTCAGAAACATTGTTCAGAGCGGGCTCCATGACATAGAATGGCCCCACCAGGGACAGTCAGCATGTGATACTTTCAGACCCCCTACTTCTGCCATGCACTAACCCCCTTGGCAGCCCCCCAGATTTCTGCCAGACTTCTCTAGTCCTTCAGCTAAGCTGCTTTATGTGCTTCAATCCCTGCAAAGTCCAAGTCATAGAAGGCAAGGCCTCTCTTCGTATAGGGAAATCTCCATGAGGGTGCCTCATATGGGGTCAGAGCGACTCCATGACAAAATGGCAGTATGAACAGCACCCCTAATTACTGTTCACTCAAGGTTTTCCCACTCCCCTTCCGGGATGTCTGCCAAGCCCTCCTCACCTCCTAGCTCACAGCTGAGTGAAAGCTTTGCAGGCATTGTGGAGTCATGCATGGCCCTGATGGAGCCTGTGGTGCCATTTGTGCAAGGAAGCTCTCCTATCAATGGAGCTTTCAGACACTTCTGTGTCTATAAGTGCTCACTGCCTGTGCCAAATTCTAGTTCCTTTTAGACACATGTAAGCTGCTAAATCTAGGAAACTTCTGTGTGCAAAGAGATGTTTGGAGAAGAGACTACTTCTGAGTGTTAGCTTTCAGACAACTTTCTGGGGTACGGAGTTTCCTGACTCCTCCAACCTACTTCCCACCTTCGTTTCTGCATTTCTGAGAGATACCTCTAGGCTATCACCTGATGTCAATGTGGAAACACTGCAGAAAACTGAGCCAGATTTATTGGTTATGCCCCTTCTACCACTGAGATGTCCCAGACCAGTCAATGAAGTAGAAGGGACCACAGGAGACGTAAATCCTAGACTCAGTTACTTGTTTGTAAGGCCAAGACTTTTGACACTAGTGGAACAAACATGAAAAGTCTCTATTGGAAGCTATCTATGTAAAGAAAACTTTCAGTGCTGAAGAGATCTTAAGGAAGTTGGTTTATGTCAGTCCTGTTATTCTCTGCTAGGGAACTGGATATCTAATATTAAGTTTTACTTTACTTCACTCCTCTAATAAAATTGTCTTATGGTCAAGTTTCTTCTCCTTTCATTTCCAGACTGCAAGAACCACCAATCAGACACAAATGTGGCATTGTCCCCTCTATCAGAGCACTGTAACATCTTATTTTATGCTTGCTCTCTCATCTTTCCTTGAAAGCCCATTCATGTTGGCTTTTGTTTTTGTTGAACATCCTCAATCTTCCCTTTCTACAAGTCTGAGTTCAGAGAACTTGAAGCATTTATCATCATGTGAGATTGCACTGGAGTGATGTGAGGTGTTACCACTGAATAATTTTTCATTCTCAGTAATCCATCATATGAAGTCAGACAGTGAAAGCAGCACAAGTTTTGTGTGGCAGCAACAAAGTTCTGCAGTGACAGAAAAATAAGATGAAAAGATCATATAGTAAATCTTGTAATTCTTTATTCATCCTTAACCTTGAATATAAATACCAAATGGACCCTTCTCCCCATATTGAGGTAGTGAAGAAAGAGTGGGGACTTTTTGTAAATGAAAAGGAAGATGCTGGTGACTAAAATCTTCTATTGCTTTTTCCTGTCAATAGTATTCCAGACAGAATACAAATTCAACAAGGCCAGAATTTTTGGTCAGTGAGACATGGCAGTAGATGCATGGAATTGCAGTGAGTTTGTGGGGGAAAACGACTGATCAGCTCAAGCTATTTCATGTGGAGTGGAAGTCCACTAGAACAGACGAGTGCTAAAATGGATGGGTGTCTTCTCTTCTGTATGACTCCCTCCTGGGAACTAAAAGTACAATTAGGACAAAAAGTGCTGTTCTCAGGAAGGTAGAATAGTCATTCAGTGTTCAAGTGAGCAGGAAAAAAAATGTGTTTTGTAATGATTGTTTCATTCTCTGCAACTCTTGTGGTGCAGAATCACTCATTAATATTTGGTCTGTCATTTAAATCTAAGACAAATATTTTAATCAGAACATTATTCTTGCTGAAGTTTAAACATAGAACCAAGGAAGGTTAAAAACCATCTCATGTCATGAATGCTTTGATATTAAAAATAAATCTTGTAGAAGTAAAAGCTATAGGAAAAGTGCAATTTGAAGCAAACACATAAACCATCATGTACAAGTGCCAAAATTATCAATATCCTTCAGATTTAAAAGGATAAATTGCTCTCCACAGCAATACAGCCTGAAAATGCTGTGGCTCCTATCCACTAGGCAATGACCCAGCGAAGCATTATTGGACTGGAAGGCTGGAGATATAGGGACACGTTCCTTAATGGACTCTAAGAAAATTACAAAGCAGAGGGAAGGTAATAGAAGGAAACACAGTAGGTGGCTGGCCCAACAGTGGTTGCTGTCTTTGCTTCCTTCCATAGTCAGTGGAGAGAGGAGGAAGGTCCTGCCAGGCCAGCTGGGAACAGGAACATGCCATGATGTATTCTCCATTGTCCACACCTCCACTCCTTAATCTAAGAGCTACATTAAAAACTTCCAAAAGGGGGAGAAAGGCAGAGAAATGAACAAAGTATGAAAATGGATGGAGAGCAACAGAGAGGCAGTACAAGCCAGAAGAGCACTTGAATGAGAAGGCTGACAGTTACACAGCAACTTGGTTTTGCTTCTCTCAATAGGAGAGAGCAGAGTTAATGCTTTACCTTGTAAGAGGTAAGGAGCCAGTCGAGGATCTCAGATCTCATGTTAACTGTAGTTTGGGGCAGAATTGAATGAATGTTTCAAATTGAACAATTGTAAGAAGAAAATGTTCAGTGAGAGAGACTAGAGACTGTAAACTTGGAAAAAACCCAAAGAATTAAAAATGACATTAAGTTTTTCTGGTGGAGATGTAAAGAAAAGGATGGATTTTGAAGGATGTTGAAAATGTAAAGTTGACCATGAGAAGCCTAAGACAGATCAGAGAACCGCACAGCTGGTAATTTGAATTACTGGAAATACATCTAAAATGCCAGTGACAATTACATAAAAGAGGGACAGGAAGGAAGAAAATTCAATTTCAGTTGCGTTAAGCTTAGGAAGTACAGCCCTAAACAATATTCTCATGTCTCCACCGTGAGGGTCACAGAGTATGGCATACCATGTACCTAATGCTGGCTTTTATCTTGCATTTAAAATTTAGGCAGATAGGGCCTCCTCCTGAAGGCTTTTAAAAGTACACTCCACTCCACTAGATATACAATTTACAAGAACTGATGAGCTAGGAACATAAAATTGAGGCAAAAATCTGGTTTCTGAGTTATTCAGTCTAGATTCATGTACCTCGTCCTGCTCCCCTTTGCCCCAATATTTGGGCTGTGGAGTAGACATAGGTCTATGAAGCAAGATTCCACAAAGGAAGGAGAATCAAAAATATATGCCAGCAATATGCTGATTGAGGAATAGACTGCAGAGCAGACAGGATATGACATCGAGGAATGATGAAACAGGGAGAATCTGGTGAAAAGAGTCAGTGACAAGAGCAGGAAGAGATACTTTTGTACCTCAGTTACTCAGAAGGATGACAATGCCTTCAAAAACAAGTCAAAATTTGATTTCAGTAGAGCTTAGCAGAGGATCCCAAGTTTTTTGTGCCCTGGATAGATCAGTTAAGCAAAGAATGGTTGTACCTTAGTAATTCAACTAATCTGAGTCACATAAATTCAGATCCAGTTCTAAATTTCCCTTGCCCACTTTGAAGGGTATTTCCATTTGGATTTGATTCAGTACTATTATTACTTTTAATGGAACTCCAGTGTATATTGAGATCTGGTGATATTAATAATTTTAACGGCATTTTGATTCACATTTAATGCTTATTAAAGAAGGGGATGTATAGGATTCATTTGAATTGGAACTTATTTTGTCAGTAAGCTATAGCACTTACAATCAATTAGATCAGCTCATGTATACATTTGTCAATACTATGAAGATAAATGAAAGCTGATCATGTAGATTAGAGAGTAAAATTTGGTTGCAGTTCTGTAGACAAAGCTACCCCTCTGCAAAGCATCGAAGGCAACTTCTCTAAAGGAAGCAATTTTTTTTTATTCCACAAAAAAAACCTGTTAGAAGTCTAATGCATCAGAGATGGTTCCTGCGGAAGTGCAGTTTGGTAAAAATCTGTTGAGAAAGTCAGTCTACCATGTTTTCACAGCAGTTTTCACTATTCACTACTGTTATGGTGAACTGCAAAGTAGCAGTGTATAATCACATCCTGCTCTGACGTAAAAATGGGATTTTTAAATTTAAAATAGCAGTTCTCACATTGCCTTCTCACCAGCAGAATATTTTTAGCAGTACAGCATACCATGGTGCTCCATGCTATGATCTGTAATACTAAAATTCAAAGAGTAAAGAAAGGAGATGCCTTAACTATGAAGTACATATGTTATTGATTATTTTACTCTAAAGTATTGACCTCCATAGGAACATTGTCATCAGAAATTAGGTGTGATAGCTTAGAAATAATATTTAATCAGTGGAAGCCTTTTTAGAGTCAGCCTGAAGAAAATACATGAGATCACCACACCTTTCAAAAAACCTCCAGTCTATCCCATTTGTGTAGACTTAAAATCAGTGGGAAGTAACTAAATGACACATCAATTTTTAATGAAAAATATTTTAGCTAAATATATTTCTTTGGGAAGCTACAACAAAATGAATTATACAGTTCTTTCACTGTACAACTCAAAAGAGAATACTTAATAACACTATGCAGCATGAATTGTGCTTGCATAGAGATTTTCACAGGATGTCTTAAGGAAAATTACACATAAAGAGTAAAAACCCACAAATTTAGATCATTGAGTGGAAGCTAAGGAGAATAAATAAAATTTAGGGCTGGATTTATAGTCAGAAATTGAATCAACAGAACAAACCTCAGTAGGCAATATGCTCCAGATGTGAGAAATAGTACCCCAGCAAATCTCTGGCTTCCAACAAATGTTGTCATACCATTAAAACAGCTGAAAAAATATAGCACAGTTATTACCATAGTGACATTCTGCCACATATGTGAACAAAAGGCTGTGGGTTGTGCTAGGTTAAAATAGCACAAGAAATGAAAAGTAATATAGCACTTTTCATAACAGACATACTGGCTGAAAAATGGAATGATGAACAAGAAGATACTAAACAGTGGTAATCTGTCTTGGTTAAACATGTGTGTTGAGGTCCTTGTAACAAACCAAAAATGGACTAGTAACAGTGATTCCAAAAGGAGTAAAGTTTCTGGACCTGTTGGTGTTTATGTATCAGATGATAATGCAAAGCTGAGTTTTAATCTCAGCAAGCCTCTGAGATAGTGACTTCCCAAGAAGATCCATGGTTTTCTAGATACTTTATACACTGGTGTCATATAAATGTAATGTTTTCACTAACCAATAACTAAGCACTCTGTCCTAAGTAATAGAGTTGTGACCCAGAAAATTTTGAACTATCACAATGCTCAGTAATTTAAATAAGTCTTTAATCAAAACTTTTAAACCTTTGAACACAACTGGGAAGGTATGCATCAGAAACCAAATGTGATATGACAAACACCTCTAACAATACTCCAACCACATTGTATGACAAAACATTCTCTCTTCCTTTGCCAGCAACCTGTAGCTGAGTTTTTCTAAGCTGGCCCTTTCTTCACTGCCTCCTGCACGAGGCTCAGATACATGACCAGATTGCTGCAGGGTACGACGTTAGTACACGTCTGCTGAGAAGCAAGAGGCACTGGTGCACACATTCCTGGGTGCACACATTCCATGGCAATGTGCAGGAAGCCCCTTGCTGCTATTCTTCCTCACTGTAGGCTACATTGTATGCTATTGCATGGCACTTGTCTTGAGCTGGGGCACGTGTGTCAGCTCAGCCATCCGGCTGTTACAGTGACTGTGTCTGAGCTGGGGCACTGACACTTCCACACTTGCTTCTAGCTGATGGTTGTGACAGCTTCCCAATTAATGTCACAAAGCACTCAGGACATCAATCATTGTATCTACCCAGAAAAATCACAGATGTTAAACTTAAGGAAATTTATCAGCAAACTAGTTGATTACTCTCCAAATTCCAAGAGTTACTATTAGGGGAAAAATACCCCTACCAAACTCACAAAACTCTACAAATATGTGTGGATGGAAAAAGAAAAGAGCTAAACATTTCCTTTTCATGTGAGGCTGAATGCGACTGGAAAGCTGAAGGGACAGGAATTTTGTAGTGTTTTATCATTAATTTGGAGGGCCATGCTTTTGCCTCCTTGCAGCCGGATAGGTGACATTAAATGGTTACGGTAGGATGGTATCACACAAAAAATGGGTAATTCTACCTGCCTCTCTAGGTCTGATATATTTTCCTTTGGAAGAGTGGTTTGCACAAAATCATGGAACATCAATGTTTGAAGGAGAACAATTGAAGTTCTACTGAATCTGTGGTTACTTTTCGTCATGATTAATCAGAATGTCAAAATATAAGGGTAGTTGATTTACTAAAAGGGGAAAGAACATAAAAGATAGCATATTAAAATTTACATCAAAATGTCAATAAATCAGAGATGGAAAGTGAAATTTTGTGGCTTTACCAGAAGAAAAACAAAAATAATCTATTAATTTTGCATCCAGTAATACACAAACATATATTAATTTAAACACAAAATACTACTATCATGGTAGATACAGCTTGTTTCAGATAAAACCAATCTGCTTTGCTGTCTCCAATGTGTGGTATTGCACAGGCAATGTGTGGTTCCATAGGGAATACAGAATATGAATTCATCCATCTCCCCAGGGCTGGAACTTTAGCAGATGATGAAATGTACATGACTTAATCAACAAAACTTTTGTGGTCTCTATATGGGTGAATATTGAAAGGCTCACCATGGCTAGACCTTGCATTAGCATGAATGAATCAAGCAACAGTAAGTCAATAAAGTCATCTACAGAAGGGGTTTTTTTTTTTTTTTGGTTGGTTGGTTGGTTGGTTTTGGGTTTTTTTTCTTTAATGTCAAACATGATATTTTTTTTGCGAAATTAGGAAGAAGAATTGCAGGTTTCCTTATGGACGTGTTATATTACTTTGACAATTTACCTACAGCTATAGGAACAAACATAATATTATGAAATGTTGCTGAATAATAACAGCCAATTTGCTGCACAGTTAACCTGTCAAAGTCATTCTTTTACCATGGTATTTTATTAAATAATTAAAAAATTGATCACAAAAAGAATAATAGAGCATAGTACTGATAATTAGCACTTTGTGAGAAACTGAAGTGTTTAAGATGTTTGTTTCTTGTGAAGCATCTTTTCTGATTTACTTGTGGAGTTATAAAGGGCAGTAATGATGCTTCAGAAATCTGTTTCATTCTTTCATTGAAGGATGAGGATTTAATTTTTAGAAGAGAGTACTGAGAGTTGAAAGGCCTGGATATTTGAGGAAATTTCTTCATATCTCAAAGTCTTGATGCCACCCATTTCCTCAGTAATCTTTGGAAAGTGCCAACTACATGAAATTAAACACTGACAAAAATACTGTTCTTAAAAAAAATTCCTTATGTCTGATACTTACAGAGTTGATTCACCATTAGCTGGGGATTAAAAAAAAACTGAATGGCTTTCTGCTGCGTGAGTTTTCTTCCAGACTTCCTCTTTCTCCTCACACATTTCACAAATGTTACAGTAGCAGGATTTGTAAGTTCATTAACAGAGGCCTTAATTGTGGCTTCATTATAACTAGTGAGAGAAACATCTGGAAAAGTTGGGCCAGCAGTACCTTAGTATAACTTTGCAGTTTCTGTATTAAGGCACACAAGTTACATGAGCTTAAACACTCAAATGTTATCAGTATTACTAATGTTAAAACTGAAACCTGAGTTGATATCATCTCCATTTCATTCCTGATGGAACCCTTAATCCTGACATCCCTCCCAAAACAAGAAGAATGTCAGGTCTTAATAAACTCACAGGAGTGTTACAAGTCTCCAAGATTTTGTAAAATGCTTTGAAAATATCCGAAGTTTAATGCTAAATTAATGCTAACAGTCCTTATTACAATAATTATTAACTGTTTACAGTTTTAATCAGGTTGCTAAATGCCCTGCTCGTTGCAAAGAGGCCGGAAAAAGTTCAATTTGTTGCATAATCAGCTATCTGCTCTTCAGTACACAAGCTAAATATAGTAGAAGATGTCAGCTACTAAATATGTAAGACTTGACGAAACAGCTCCTCTCTAACCTCAATTCTTCCAAACAAGTGTTATCAAATTCTGCAGAATTTTAACTTTATTTAAATATCAGTATGGAAATAAACAGGCTCATGCCTGTGTAATTTAGATGAAAACCCACTTTACATGACCAGAGCAATGCTGTCTTCCTTGATGTTACAGGCACACAGCTGCCCGTGATTCTGTTGCAGTTTCCAGCTTTCCAAAGTGTTATGGTTGGATGAGGTCCTTGACACTTATATCTGTCCTAGATGTCTATTTTAGAATAGATGAATTGGTGCTGCCAGGATTGCTGTGGACAGTGGCAATGCTGGGATCCCTGGGGACAACTGAGCAACTGAGAAAACTTGGGTCAGAATCATCCTCCATAAGCTTGGAGGAGCTTTGAAGAAGAGTCACAGTCTGGAACTATTTACAGCAGCAGGAGATTCAAAATAGGATGAGAAGAGAAAGACAAGAAAGACAAGCTGTGGCTTCCTGCTCAACAATTAATAGTTTTGCGTTTCCAAAACCAAAGGTGGGAGAAGCAGAAAGAGAACGCTCCATCTGGCTTGAAGCAGTTGGGAGAGCTGACGGGAAAGAAGGACTTTCGATTATTTATCAGACTCCTGCTGAAAAATGCAAATAAAGGGTTTCTCCAGCAGTGACAAAAGCCAACAGCTTCTTAAGAATCCATGTGTTACATATTAAGGAGGGGAGACCTGATATTCCCTCAGACCAATAAGAGCTTTTGTTCGGAATCAGTTTTATACAAAGTGAGAAAAATGAGAAAATTTTAGCCTAGCCCACAGAGTTGGCAGATGTGAATGGACTATTAACCTTTTGTTTATTTGTTTGCACAGGTTTGGATTTGCCTACTATGAATTCAGATTCAGCATAGTATCCTCATTATTCTTGGAGAATGACATTAAAGTGTCAGATGACACCTGCAAATGAAGGTGAATATTTTTGGAACTGCTTGTGTTTCTTTGCCCTTCATCTGATAGTGAGGAGGGTAATAGTGAATAACTCTAGTTGGGATGGGATTAATTTTGAATTCAGACACTCAAATTCTAGACATGTGCAGAAGGGTCACTCAGGTAGTGGTAAAAGGTCTCAATCGCATTTCCTTCTGGATTTAGTTCAAGACATAAATATTATCTGCATGTACCCAGATGCAAGAAACGAGTAGGCTGTTTCCAGACCTTAAAGATAATACTAAAAAGAGCTGTAAGTTGAGGTAAAACTTAACTCCAAAGAAAGCAAACCTTGCCAAGAAATGCAGGTATGATTAACTGCAGTAACAGTGATCGAATGGACAATTATCAGACTCAAATAAGGAAAATTATTAGGAAAGTGCAGTGCTCATAATAACCATTTTTAGATTTTTATATAGGGTTATCACCAACAGGAGATGTATATAAGAAATTGTAGGCATAGATGACAGTACCTCCTACAGTTCAATTTTCCTGACACATTCCTGTAGAAGAGACTGTTTCCAGTTACTTAAAATTTTACCAAAGATTAACCAAAGTTCTGGACTAATTCTTTTCCCCAGGATTTAAATGTATACTTTTTGACAAGATTTTATGTAAGAATGACCCTAGGGACAAACTCTTTGTCTTTCTGCTATTAAAATTATATTTGTGAAGAGTTTATTAATGCTCCTACACTGTAAAGAAGTACCTTCAAGTTTATTGGTAGAGTGTGTTTTTTCTCCCATAAGGATCTATACAAATTTAAACATTTAGAAAATCACCAAACATTCTTTGTTTGGTAGTAAGGCAATTGAATTTTACCATTGCTGTGGCTGAAGTTATTACCTGTACAATGCACTGGATAGAGGGATCTAGAGGGTTCTCTGCATCCCACAAAATGAGTGTTGTGGGTTCACTTTAGAAAGAGATGCTGCATTGAGAACCCAAGACAAGCATTGTGATCCTCCTCTGGCTAGCACTCCAGAATTGTTTCAATAGTATCTCACATTAACTTTTATGAAGCTGTCCTCAATGCCTGCATGTCATGGGCTGCAAAACTCTAACAGCTTTGAAATACCATAATCTGATTTTGTCAGACTGAGCACCAAAATCAGTGGTGCTGATACCAATTTACGCCTGGATGTCTATGCCTAAACAATAAAGGCCAGATTTGCCTCCAGCTTCAGGCGGCACATTCATATCCAGCCATGTCTGGCCTTTACATTAAGATAAGATCTCTGTCTGTGTTCCCTCCATTCCCTGCCCACAGGGTCATTTTCTGTAGAAGAAAAGGCAGGGCAGAAACCATAGGATGCTCAGTAGTTTGGTGTGATGGTCAGGAAGCAAAATTGGGAACTTCTCTGAATCATGATCTGTTTCCTGTCCCTTTATGTGCAAATAGCTTCTAAAACCTCTTCCACCTTCTCTTCTCATCTCCCTTGAATTTGGCTCTACATGCTCAAGCTGTTTGTGGTGCTGCCCAGCTCTGTCATCTGGGAGAAGATGGCTGGGAAGGAGGTAGGTCATAGAGAGTGGTCTTACCCATCCCTTAACTTGGCCTTTGCTTTTAAGCCCAGGGTTAATTGATCATTATGCTTGACCCTTTTAAGCCCCAGGGTTAACAAGACCTTATGTTTGTGACTGAACTACACAATGGGAAAGGCAGTTCTCACTCTGGTACCACATAAGGCCTGGCCTCGCTTTGCTGACTTATGTTCCTAAACTGACTTTGACCCTGCCTTGTTGCAGTGAGCTGTCCTGGCCCTCTGAACACTGGTCTAACCTGGGTGACTACTCCTGGACTTGCTCTGCTCCTCTGTGAGTGCTGTGGGTCTCCAGCAGGTGGGTCACAGTCCTGCCACACTGCCACCAGCTCCCTGCCTGCAAAGGTAGCACCTGCCCTGCTTGTTCCCTGTCAAAGATTGTGGTCTGATGTAAAGAGCAGCACATACCATTAACACATAAACTCTCCCATCCACATTGAGATGGTTGGTTGGCAGCCATAATGGACTTTAAACACAACCTAGATTTAGAAAAAAACAAAACAAACATTCACACAAGAGAAGGTAGTACCAAACATACCAGAAGTCCAAATATCCAGACAAGGATCCAATGAAACTTACTATTAGTCTTGTAGTTCACTGCTGTTTCTCCCGGCAGTGTGGAGTTTGGGAAAGTCAAGAGGGATTGAAGCTCTTTCCACACAAGAGCTGAATAATAAAACTGCTCTGATGAAACTGGCCACCTTGCAGGGGATCTTCAGATATCTGAAACTAAAGTTAGAGGTCACTTAAACCTTATGGACACAGAGAGAGCATAGGCTTTACAAGTGAAGCAAGCTGAAAGAAAAATATAGGAACACAGAAGCAGTTTTGTCAACCAGTACATACCTTTTAAAGTTAAATATGGAAAAGCATTAATTCTAAGGACTTAAACAGCACAGTTGCCTGTCTCAAACATTGTTAAGGCCACAGAAGGAGTTTGCCATGAGATAAGCAGAGAATGGAGCAACAGGATGGCTTAGCTCCAGGCCTGGTGGAAATGAGATCTGGTTAGCTCATCCTGGTTCACACACCTGGACAAAAAATCCCACTGTGGCAAAGTATGTAAAGAAGCACTGGCTCATACACATTTCACCGATCAAATAAAGATGACCTCAAGTTATGGGACAGGTAGATGACATCTGCAACCACCAATGAACACCAAAGCCCCCCAGAATATGCTTCTGTGAATACATGGAACTCAAACTGTAAATTAAGCCACAGCAAGAACTTGAGATGGGAAAAATGTGGTACTATTGTCCAGGTTTTGACTCAGACTTATGGGGAGGTTCACAGAGCTTGGGGAGAAGAATCTGTCACTGATAATGGACACAGAAATTTCAGAATTTAGGGGCCAGGAGGAAAGCCAACTCAGGAACTGTGCTAAAATCAGTTCTTACGGGTAAAAGGTAATTCTGTGGGAGATTGTGACCAGTGACTCATAGCCCACAACCCAAGAAACAAACCAAAAGAAGAGAACGACTGAGTGTGTGGACTAATTAGCATAAGAATGAGAGAATTAGCATTAGAAGTGAGGGAATCATTTAACAAGTAGAATAAAATAACTATGCATTCAATGAGCATTAGTTCCTCTGTTTGCTAAATCGTATAAATAGTGAAAAATTTTGAGTGACATTGGGTGGCCCAGCATCAAGAAGCCCAGGGCAAAAAAGAACCAGTGGGATGCCACTGGATCCATGGGTGGCAACTTTTTTCCTCCTTCTCCTTCTCCTTCTCCTTCTCCTTCTCCTTCTCCTTCTCCTTCTCCTTCTCCTTCTCCTTCTCCTTCTCCTTCTCCTTCTCCTTCTCCTTCTCCTTCTCCTTCTCCTTCTCCTTCTCCTTCTCCTTCTCCTTCTCCTTCTCCTTCTCCTTCTCCTTCTCCTTCTCCTTCTCTTTTTTTTCTTCTCTCTCTCTTTCACCCCCCTCCATCCCCCCCTCTTTGATTTCCCTCTGTCCCTCTACCTCTCATTTACTGTTAAATAAGATCTGTCCTACTGATTTCAGCATTTGGTCTCATTTACACCTTAATCCGGGCAGAGGCATCTTTCACTATTCAGATCTTAACAATAATGTCTGCCTTGTTTGCACATAGATATTACCAGGACACCCTGTGGGATCAGCACAAAGCAGCGGCAGAGAACGATAATCATTCTGTTAACGTGAGTACACTCACACAGCTTTGAAAATACCGCATTAGCATACATGAGAAAATACTACAAATTTCCAAAATTCAGCTGACCAAATGTGCAACTGTACTCACTACTCAATGGAGACGCATCAGCCATTTACCAGGAGCTACTGGCAGCAGGTATTGTTCGTACTAGCCCTAGATAGCCCTAGATGCTAGCACTAGACTACTGAAGTGCAAGTGTAAATAGTGAAGAAAAGAAGAGAATAAAGAAGAACAATTTGAGGATTTGACTAACAGATTCAATGTCTAAACAAAATGATTGATTTTTTTCCAGACAAATGAGTTTTACAAAATCAAAAAGTTAGCAAACACCATTAAGTTTATCAAAAGGTTTCAGCTCTTCATTGTGAGATGCTTCTTGGAAAGTCCAAATTCTATGTGCTTTCATGAGAGGGACCATTCACAAGCTGAAATCAGACTGTGTCAATCTCTGCATTAAACTCTTCTGGCACCTGTATATTCCTGAGCCATGAACTGCACTTGAAAGTGACTGAACTTTGGCTGCCTGATAACCTCCACACAATATAAAAAATGAGAAAAGTAGAAATTTTATGGAGTTACTTATAAGCTTATCTCCTCCAGAAAGCCTCATTTTTTAAGTCAGTCAGTAGCAGAAGTCAATCCAAACCTGACAGTGACACTATTCTTGTAGAATAGCGTGTGCTAATGCATCTGGAAGCAAAGAGAAAGTAATGTCAAACTCCAATATGTGCTAGCAAAAAGAAATCCAAAGAAGAAAAGAAGCCGCTGGTAGTTTTCTTTTCACTTGAAATTCTATTTATTTTGTTAAATCATTGAGTTACAACTAGAAAATCAGAGTAAGCTCTTGTTCTCTCTCCTCCAAGGCAAAGGGTAGTCTTGAACATGCCTTGAAAGCTGACAATTTGGAAAAAAAACAACCCACATCTCACTGAGCACAGTGTTTAAGACCCACAAATCTATCACTGTAGCAAAGTGCTCTGTCCCTTTCCTCACATTGGCTGACACCTGACTGTTGTTTAGAGCTGGTACTCCACACTTAAGGCCAACATGGAGCTGTATGTTATCCTTCCATGCCTACTATGTCTTCCTTTCTTTCTCACTAGACTGGCCTAATAAGCTGTTTGCTCTCTCTCCTTCTCTATGTTCCTTACGCTTGGCACTTGGTCTGCAGATCTCAATTCTTTCAGTCTTTTGACTTTCCTTGCCCGCTGCCCTGCTTCTGTTTTTTGTGCTGTCAGTCCCAGCCCTAGTTCAACTTCATCTCTCATCTACCCATTGAGTTTATTTCTGAACCTTCTCTCTATTTCCTGCATGGTACACTTTTTCTAATCGCAATCATATTTTCTTCTCTAACATTTTCTCTACTCAAGGTCTTCTTTTGCAGCCAGTCTTTTCAAATTCGGGACAAAAAGTAGTACCCCTAAAACCCTTTCTCCCACTTGTTTCTTTCAGCTAATCTAAATTGAGATAACTGTTCAACATTTTGAAGACAGCAAGTTCCTACAAGTATTTCCTGTTAGGTGGGGAAACAACCAATCCATGAGCAGAAAAGGGAGTTTGTTTCTTCAGTATCCAAGTGCCAGATTAGCTGAGTTCTCATATAGGAGATCTGCTGACCAATTTTAAGGAGATTTTGACTCCTGCTGATGTATTTGAAAACCAAACAAGTCTGAGAAACTAAAAAGGCTTTAGTAGAAATTTAGTACAAGCAAATGTAAATATCTGTAGCAGTCTTCTGTTGTTTCACTCTAATGAAGGTTAGGAAGAAGAAAGACATAAATTCAATATAGATAATAAATTGATAAAAAAATAAGCAAGTATAAATACATAATAATTAGCTATACATTAGTTATATAGCTAAACATACAAAATTAAAAATATATCAGTTATAGTAATGCAGTCCTATCCCTTAAATGTCCCAGTTCAAGAGAGGGGAAGAATTTTTTTTTTTTACTTTCATGGCTGTTTTACACTTATCCCACTTTATGCTTGCACAGTGCCTCATGCAACAGAATTCTGCTCTGCCCGGACACTAAAATAAGAAATAAAATTATTATGTATCCACAATTCCACAAAGAATAACAATGAAGAACAGTAATTTACAGTACTGCATTTATAATTTCCTCCTGTTTTATATCACTACTGGAAGTGAAAAAGGTGAGGTTGAAACAGGAACTCTGAGCCTCAAAGAACAGCACTGCCATTCTTCATTCAAAGCCTTTATCAGAGACAGAAAGGGAGCAATTGAGTAAGACAGTTTTCATCACATGCTGCTTCACCAAACAGGCTTTTGACATAGTCATATTTTGTATTCCCCAAAATAGCACTTCAGCCTGCTTCAGTTTATGAACTTGTTTTTTTTAACTCCTTTGAATTTAATTAGGCTATTCATCAGTTTGGTAAATGAAAAGAACCTTTTAAAAGGAGAGCAGTGATTGATTTTTAAAGTGCTATAATCACTCCATCTAGCTATTAAAAATACTTTCCAATATATTTCAAAGTATATTAATATTCACTTTTTAAAATACAACATCTTCTGTCCTTATTTTAATATATAACCAAGAAGCTACCATATCCCTAGGTGAAGTTCTTTACCCAGCAAAGCTCCTGTATAAAGCTCCCCTTAACATCTATTCTTCATGTGAACCTTGCTGACACAGGAGAAAATTTCGGGAGTCAAATAAATTGTCCTACAGAGTCTGGATCTGGGTCTGAATGAACTCACATGCAAACTAAAGGTATATGACTATACCAGCACATTTCCCACTAGTACAAACTACCAAACTACCATTTTCTGCACCTAAATAACAGTTTGAGAGGGGCCTCAAGCATTTCCTTGTGTGACTGCACTGAGTAATGTTGAAAAACTGCAGAAAAAGGGAAGCCCAGAACTGGCTAATTTGCCAGCGACCCTGAGGAATCATGTGTAATTCAAGTCTCTCATTTTGCAGAGTCTTGTACCAAATTGCATCAGAAAACTGCTTTATATACTGCAGCATTTGTAACTTACTTAGTCCCAGGTATGGAATTCACCTCTGAAATCTGTGTATTCTAAATGTTTTCAGCCATAGATGGTGTTACAGACATGTCTCTGCTGCAGAAACAGAGGTTGTTGCCTCAAAGGGAAGGAGTTACTATTCAGACGATCAGTGTGATGGTTTGCAACTTTTATGTTCTTGGCAAGGCCCAAACCCAACAGCTCAATCATCAGGAGCATTGCCTGTGTGACAAGGCTGACTGACCTCCGGGTGTATTGTCACCACCACAAATCTGACTGCTGAGACCTCTGACAAATACAATGAGTACAGTTCTGCTGCGTGAAATGCCTGCAACTCTGCCTGGGGCTGGCCAGCTCTGGAGAGAGAACAAATACTTGCACTCTGAGAGGCTGGTCCTCTGCAACCAACAAATGCTGTCATGTAATGAAAGGAAAGGCAGTGGGACACCTTCAGAGTCTCATTTCCATACAGCAAATGCTTCATAGCACTCCTGCACCCCTTTTCTGTACCAGCCTGAGTAATTTACTTCACTGTCTCTCACTTCAGCTGTCTGTCCTCCTCATTTATCCCTCTGCATAGGATCAGCTCTTTTCCATCTATCAGTAGAGTGTAATCCTTCACTTTCCCTATGTATTTTTCTCTTGCTTTGTCATTAATAGCATTTCTTCTCCATGTGTTCCTTCACATTACTTTGTTGCTGTTCCTCACCTTACCTTACCTTACCTTACCTTACCTTACCTTACCTTACCTTACCTTACCTTACCTTACCTTACCTTACCTTAACCTTCCTTTAACTTGCCTTTGTTCCAACTTGACTTGATCAACATACAGGCAGACTTGATCCCATTCCAGCCACAGCCCGTAGCCAACTGAAACCCCGCATGACCCATGAGGAGAGTGGAGTGATGCGGTGCACACCAGCAACCTGCCATACTTTTAGCAAACAAGAATATATTCTACTCAGCCCATGGATATTAAAAATTACAAAATGTGTGTGGGAGTGTAATTGCCATTCCTCTCATTTTACTGTTGGGTTTAAAGCATGTTAAATTGACCACTATAAAAGTATTTCAATTATGCCATTAACAGCAAAAAGAAATCCAGTCATGAGTCACACCAGTAAATTTTAGGGAAGACAAACAGACTCATACTGTGTGCACACAGACCTTTTCTATTGATATAATACTTGATAATCCTGAAGTGTCTGACTCAGTGTTGCATGTAGAGAGAGCTCAGGAGCCTTCTAGTGCTCAGGGATGCTCTCACAGCAACTTTGACCACAGGTATTCTCCCACAAAGGAGCCTGGGGGGAGTGAAGCACAAGGCAAGTGCCCTCCCAGCATGCAGAGCAGGAGGAGATGGTGGCACCAGCCTAGGCAGGGTGTTTTGCAAGAGCATCAGTGGATGATTTGGGCCTTGAGAAATGAAGCAGGCTTATAAAACTGAGAACTGTAGCCCAAGCATTTTTCTTTTATGAGAAAACAGCGTGCAAAGGGACACGTAACCGCAGCTTTTACTGAGGTTTATACTCCTCTGTCACACATCTGCAAAAGAACTGTGCTTTTGTTTTGGGAGGGAATTCCAGCTCCTTTCAATGAAGAGCACTGAACAGCAAGTGAACTCTCTTCACTCTACTACTTTTTATCTGATAGATCTAAATAATTCACATAATAGCTACAAAAAATCCCAGAAAGCAAAAGTGTTTTAAAATTTGCTTCCATTTACGTACTTCAGGCTTCAGTGAAACACAGTGAAACCTGTAAAATACAGGCCTATTTAAGCTGAAAGAGGACAATTTTGGGGGTTCTTTCTCAAAATACTTTAACTCTCAGAGCAGACTGCTCTGAGTGATCCTTTTTTCCCTCAATTTCGTTGCTACAAATAGCAAACTCTTCTGCCTCCAAGCTGCATCACCTTGAGAGAACAAATGCTGTTTACAGGATTCAGAACACTACACATGCCATCAAAATATTACAATGCATTTCAAGTCTGAAGACAACACCATGGAAATATGCCCCAAGAATGCCAGAGGTAATGAAAGGCTGATGAATAGTACATGAGATGGAGGAGCCCTGCTCAGTCGATTTTTTTTTTTTTTTTTTTTTTTTTTTGGGAAAGCTGATATATTTTCCTTTTTTTCCCCCCCAAAGAATAAGCTTTTTTCATTCATTACAATTTAGTCCCTCTGTTATGCATACCATGCCCATACTGGTTGCAGGATGTGTAGTGCTTAAAATGGATTCTGGTTGCAAAATTAATTCCTGCTTTCATTCAGATTACAGGAAGTTTTAGATACATTTTTTTTAATATGATTGACGCAGATACCTTGATTAGTCTGTTAAAATCATTGGATTCTGTTCTTACATAACAAAAATAAATTTTAGAGGTTGTAATTATTTTCTTAACAGTAAACCATTTCCAGACATTTAATAAATTAGCCATTAATGAGGCCAATAAACTTCTAACATGAGAAATTAAAGGGATCATTGTATCAAGTCAGCTTAATTTAGCAATTTTCTTGTACATACATCTTCAGTGTCTAACAAAGGCAATTCTTCTCAAGCAAGTGCCAAATTTTCCTGTATAGACAATTAAGGTGCATCATTGACTTTTATGATTTCCAGAGGGAGAGAGATGCCGTCTCTCAGAGCTGAATGGCCTGGACCCTGAGTGATGTAAAGCAGGAAGAGACTTACTCTATGAGATCCTATTATATTGAAACATTTTTGCTTGCAACTTTAACTAGATAATTACCTCTACTTAGAAGATTTTTAAAAGGAGCATTTTAGCAAGCTCTGGAGCTCTTTATGCTCGTACACACTTTCAGTTTGTTGCCTTTAGCTGCTGGAGAGTTAAGAGAAGGCACTCTTTCATCATGCCACATTTTGCAGAGAAGAGCTGCATGTCAAGGATTCATCCCTGACATCCTACATTGTGCTTCATGACATCCATTTGTACCAGGCTTGTTGTATTCTATCTCATGACCTGGGATAATGAGGTGTATGGCTGGTGTGCCAGGACTTGATGTGTTGCAGCATGGCATTATCTGCCTTGGGAAATGTGAAATGAAGGCATTATCTGCAAAAATATAATTAAGGAAAAGGCTTCTTAGCCCTTAATAGCAGAGCATGAACACTACCAAGACTGCTGCTGTTTTTTGAAAAGAAAGAGAATAACTAATGCCATATGGAAATGGTTTTATTCTTCTTTGGTTGGAGGAAGCATTTTGGAGAATACAGAGCCTCAAGAAATATAGAATGAGCTGAAGCAACTGAAATCAAGGTTATATAGTTCTCTTGAAAACCTAACTGAGCCTTTGTGTTGGAATAATGTGTTATTATATTTTCACATCACCTGCAACCC
Organism: Chamaea fasciata; assembly: GCF_029207755.1. Taxonomy (NCBI): domain Eukaryota; kingdom Metazoa; phylum Chordata; class Aves; order Passeriformes; family Sylviidae; genus Chamaea; species Chamaea fasciata. Next base: position 78,516,335 of record NW_027094087.1, on the reverse strand, counting down.
AGTAAAAGGAGTTATTCCTTGAAAATAAGTATTCAGAGAATTCATATCCTCACAAAGGAATCATGTCATGAGAATCAAAAGCAAAAGGTTTGCTGGATGATCAGAATTTGGCAATAAATTTTTCTTGTACTACCAGCTCATGAAATCTGCCTACACTGCTGCTGAAATCAGAGGGCTTTTTTCATAGAAAAAACACAGTCATGTAATTCGTGGTTATACACACAAAAATGCACCACTAATCATGTGTTCTTATGACTAATGGGAATGTTATTGTCTGTAAGGCAGTGGCAAGTAGAAGCAGCCCTGATATGGATTTGGCATCCATATCATTTACCATCCTGGAATGAGGTTACACAAACCAAAGGATGACATGTGCTTGGGAAAGCTTACAACCTAACTTGACATAACTAATCAATGAACATCATTGGTAACAAATAGGGGGGAACATGGAGAGAAAGAATACAATGCAGAGAATAAGAACCATATTATATAAGTGAGCAGAAATGCTCATTACTTTTCTTTCTCGAGGACCTTTGAGAAAGATAAAGCTAAATGTCTGTTGAGCCTCATTGTATGGGAGGATATGAGAGATGGGCAATTCCAAAACCAAGGTATTGGCAGGGATGCTGCACTTCCCATGAGAGATCAATGTTTGACAAAACCCTAGAACGTGGTTTAGCAAAGGAGAATACAAGGGGGAAAGATAAAGCAAAATGTCCCAAAGGTGAAAATATTTGCAGGATCAGAACCTCGTTTTTTTATGCTCTACAGAGTCCTTTATATTGTGTTTAGTGCAATTTAAAAGCCATCCTCTCCCTTTAGTTATGGGATGAAGCTGTATAGAGATGATGAGGCTAGTTGTGCTAATGAGGTGAACACTATTTGCTCTCATTGGCCCATCAGGGCAAGAATATGTGAATTCCATTTTTGGGGTATGACAGAATAGAGTCTGTTGAAGGTACAGCCGCACTTATTTTTAAAATCCCTGTATTAACATCTAGGTTAGTGTGAGTGAGTGCTTTTATAAATCAGAATTAGACTGTGAGCATATACATTCTTCTGTAGTCCTTTCCTCAAAGGAATGAAGCACACACATACCTCTGATAGGATGGCTTTAGGCCCCACATTTCAAGAACACCAGCTGACCCATTGCTGCTTCTTATGGTCAGAAATAACTTCTTGAAGTAGCACATATAAGTGGAGTTAACTGGCTCTAATTAGGGTAATATTGTCAGTCAAGAGTGCATTGATAACATCTTAACAGGTTCCTCACATTGGTTATGTATATCATCTCTCCTTTAGGTTTTAAATGTTCAGTTCTGACTTTTTGAAGGCACTTAAATACAAGAACCATGCAAAACACAATGTCCCACTGCCTGAAGTCCTAAATATTGATGACAGCACAACTGAAAAAAAGGCAGCAGTTCTAATTTTGTCCTGTCTTTATCTTGCATGTGTTGTTGGACATCCTGTAATTGTCAAAGCAGTCCATTGACAGATTCCAGTAAAGTGAAATTGCTTTCTCAACAGTTACAAAATAGCATTCACCAGGCTTTGGAGAAAATAGCTGAAAATTGGTGACATGAGTGCTCCAAAACAGTCACTGATATAAAAGAATTGAATACTTAAGGTGCTATACTCTGTTACCCACCAACATGCACAGAAGATATCTGTTGTCCAATGCAGCAAATGTTGAATAAATTGACTTTGCTGCAGAATATAATTATTTCTGTTAATAACAGTCATTAAAGACATTCCAGGCTCTGACTTTTTTACATCTGTTGAACTTTCATTTTTTTTAATAATATATGGAAATTTAGCCAATAATATTGAATTCACACTGAACCCTTTCACAGATAAGGTCTTTTACATGAAGAAGGGATGCAAATTTTAAAATGAGTTTTCAAGGTTTTCATGATACACTGTTATATTACTGTATAATTATTTTGAAAGCAGAAATTGAGAAAATTCACACCCAGGGTAGTGGAGTCTGTATTTAAGCTTTAAGCAAGGGTTCAATTCACACTTTGACAGTGTACAAGTCCTCAGAGTTGACCATGCAAGAATGAGGGTATGCCCAGATGAAAGGATGCAATTATATCCCTCAGCTCAGGGGTCCTGGACCACCTTTGCCCTCGTGGCATTCCATCATCTGCCCACATGCCCTAGATGAGCTCTGCCCATCCCATGGAAGCTCCCTTTCTTTGTACTGCACAAATCATGTAACTTCATGCTTTGAACTGTCTGTCATTTAGAAAAATGTTCAAGTGAAATGGGCATTAAATTACCTCACTGAGAATGTCACTGATCAATTGTTGGTGTTAGTCTATTGTTAGAAATGCCACATTGGTTCTGGTAATTTCTAATATATATCTTTTCACACCAGCCTGTAGAAGTGAGCTGCAGCTTCTGCAGGTATTTACATTACAATATACCGGATTTATCCAGAGGAAACAGCGAGAACAAAGAGCTACATTTATCTTTCACCTTGGCATGGGCACATATATCTTATGCTAGACCCTGCATGAAAAAAAATTTCAGAGGGAATCAGGAACGGATCGAAGGAAACTCACTGAAAAGATTCCTCCCACAATTTTCGCAGGAAGTCACAGAATATGTGTAAGATATTTTTAAAAGCCTTTTTACTACTTCCGTTCTTTTTCTGGTGGTTCACTTCTCAGCTGACAAAGTAATTTATTAACTGTCCTTAAAAAGTTCCATTTCATTGAACAAATGATAAATATCAAAACCTAAAGTCTGACCCAACATCAATATCAAACATTTGCAGACTGGGTTTATTTTTCAAAGAATATACAAAAGGAGAATGAATGAATGAATGAATACTCAATATAAGAACAAATTAGAAAAGAATTATTGCTAGCCACAGTGACTGGAAGACTCAACTCGCTGTCTGAATTCCACTAGAGGCAGATGATTATCACATTTGAAAATTGTGAATTTCAATTCCTCCCCTGGATAAAGAGCATCCATGAAGAAGGAAATGTTTTAATTAGCCAAATAAAGCAAAACACTAACCTGTGTCCTACTACTTCGCCTTCTCCTACGCCTTCATTCACCTTGGGAATGTCATGTGACAATTGGTGTTGTCACTTCTGTTAAAATTACAGAGAGGTGTGACTTGGTGCTCCTGCAAGTAACTACAACAGGGAAGATGGTGTCGTTCCCAAATACACACATCCACACACCACAGACACACACACATTGAGTGCAAAGGAATAAACTGGGAAGCAGTCAGAATTCATTCATTCATAGAAAATGTGATTTCCTGCTGTTCATGAATGCCATTAGTTTTATTTATGCCATTTATAACTCCTTCATTGTATTTTAAGCTCCAGCCTTCCTAAATTGATCTTCTTTTCATTTCAACTACTGTTTAAATAAAAAAATACATGTAAATATGAAATTTTTCACAGTTTTTATTCTACTCAGTTTACATCTTGCTAATGCTTGTTGAACTGGCTGTCAGAGCAGTTAAGAATGGAAAGGATCAAATAGTACCCAGCTGCAGTGACACGTGGCAATTCACTACACCTACCTGTGTCAGTCAATTCAAGCCAACAGTCCTAGAAGAAGAATGGAAAATCCACATGATCAAGTGAGACTTCTTGCAACAGCACCATTACCTCATTTCATAGACATAAATTTTCATTCACTCCTTGGAAGCTGGTGGAGGGCTGAAGAGGTCCAAAACCCTCCAGAACAGATTCAGAAATTTTGTAGCCTGTAGTTTCTTAAATTGCACTTCAGTACCAGTAGCCGAAGAACAAATGGTGCATGAGTTTCATCTGTGGGACTGTACATACCGTTTTCCCCAAGCAAACCCTAGTCACTACCAGCAGATGATTTAACAGCATAAGCCAGAATACCTTTAGGCTCTTGGAAGCACAGCTACTCTGAACATTTCCTGGTGTCCATATGGCACAGCAGCATGCAACAGAAACAAACTCAATTTTCAGAAAGAATCTGGAAAACCATTCAAGGAGAAAGGTTTTTTGAGTAGAAGCAAAGGGTCAGGAGTGGAGATCCTGTAGTCAAAGAAGCAAGAAGCTTGAGGCAGTCAGGGCAGATTCCTCCACTGGAATACACACTTCCCAGGTGGAAAGATGACCAGAGAAAAGGCAGGTTTGAACCAAAACTAAGTATTAAGGGTTTTCCGGATTTATCTCTGAGCTCAACTTCTAAAGGAACCATTGCACAAAAATATACACCTTAGTAAATTAAATATTAAAATTTGATTCTACTTAAGCTTCTCAGAAAGATGAACTAGAGGAAAATTTTTGCAGCTCAAGAAATACTGAAGATACTTATTTTCAGTTACTCTTGTATAGGTCTCTACTGTGTCAGAACTGGCCGAGACAGAGAAGCCCCTGCACAAAAGCAAGGAGAGGATAAGAAAGAGGAGAATGGCATTCTTCAGTGAGACAAAAATAGAGCATAGACAGAAAAAAATGAGTTTCTGACCTGTTTTTTCTTCTGTGAGATACCAGATTGGTAAACAGTAAGTGTGGCTTGTCTCCCTGGCACTAGCTGAAGGCCAAAGATAGCACATCGACCTTCTCCAGGGTCTGCTGGGACTGGAGTAACCTTCAGGGTCAGGCTTGTCAGATTTGCTGATATCACAGGAGATTGTCTCCATGGCTAAAACACAGGCTGCTGTCATATATCTTTTTGCTGCTTATCCAAGTGACCATGAAGAAAAAAAATCAATTTAGTTTCTCTGAAGCAGTACTGCACAAAATTCATGTGGTTGGAAAAGTGTATGGCTAAATGGTGTTAGGATTTGTCATAAGAATAAATGCATTTAATTATGCAGTCTAGTTCTCCACCAATTTTTAGATTCCTACATAATAATAAGAAACTCAATTTATGAGAACAGCTACAGTGTCAGGACATTGACAGAGCCTGTGACAGGTGCTTCTGGGGAGGGCAAACCAGAAAGAATCAAGAGTAATAGTGCTATGCAGACTGGAAAATTTCAAAGGCAAACCCTCTGCTTCAAAGGACCATACTCAATAAGCTCAGAACACTGAAGTCACAAGGAAGAGAACCCTGTTCCTGAGCAATTCCATGTGTCATCCAGGTCCAGCTTAGTCACAACCAACTCACACCAGTGTTTCAACCCTCAGTATCCATAGCTGGATACCTTCTCCACAATATTAATTATCAGGGTTACTTTATTCCTTAGGCTTTGCCAGAAAAGTGAGGACTGTCTCTGTTCCTGAAAGTTTTTGAGGCCAAGCTGGATGAGACTTTGACTCCAGATCTACTGGAAGGGGTCCCTGCCCATGGCAGTGAGGTTGGACTCAAAGAGCTTTAAAAGTTCTTTCCAACCCAAACCATTCTGTCAGATTCTTCCGTTCTATGACTTCTGCTTTAACCTCCTCAAATAAAGTCAGAATACAATTATAATACTTCAGCTTCAAATTTGAATGGTGGAGACAACTCTATCATTTTGGTTTGTCTTGATTTTATTGGTTTCAGAGATCAGATCCTTTTGAGATGATTAGTTTTCAGTCTGAGAGCTTCTGGTAGGGACCCATCATTTAGAACTGAAAAAAATCATCAGAAATGCAAAATCCCATGGAGCCACACTCCCCACTGATATCTCGGTAGAAAGAATACATATTCTTCTAAAAGAAAAACGCTCTTTTAAGATCATATGATTGCAGGAAAGATTTTTAAGTGTGCAAAAATCATTTAAGGATCTATTTTCTGGAGAGATATGGTGGAAATCATGTGTCTAACTAGCATTTGTATCTTCTGAAATTTTCCTCTTCTGTGAATATTCAGTTATTCAATTTGCCAGCATAGATGAACAATTTCATGATCTACTTAGGCAAGCATATTGTACTGAAACCTGAAATGGTTGCAAATTATATGTATAGCTATTTTATTTTTTTAAATCTGGAAGCAGTCCTTTCATGTAGTTGCTGCTGATTATTAAAGGAGAAAAACATGTTCTTTACATTTCATATAGGTGTTAATGAAGTGATGATAAATAGGTTCTGAAATATCTATCATAAATGGCTGTCTTTGAGTTTTAATTTTTCTTCTTTTTTGGAGAAGAAGTGTCCAATTATTTTCTGTGTTTTTCCTGATGGTAAAATATATCCACTTTATCACATAGCTCAAATAAGATTGCTTTGTTAACTACATGCATTGAAAAATATTTTACTCTAATCTGACATGACATTATTATAAAACTATAATTTTATAAATTATCTTGAGAAATATCTCTAGCAACATAAATCTGTTTTTCTTCAAACCATTTGGATGAGATATGTTTTGGACACACTGGAACTTTTTTGAACTTTGCATCTAAATTTTAAGTCATCTACTTTGTCAGGAAGCTAAATACATTTCCCTGTAAGTAGTGCACTTTACAGGTTTCAAATGTGTTTTCAAAACTACCTCTGGCAAAATCTTTGCTATCAAACATGGCATGTATTCAGCTTTTTTCTTCCTTTTGGTTCTGAGCCTCTCTCCAAGAAGAAGAGTGAGGTAGTCAATATTTCTTCTCTGTTTGATTTTTTCCTTGACCTGTCCTTGAATCTTAAAATGTTGTGATTTCTTTTTGGAGAAGCTGTAATAAGTTCACAATGACATATCAGTTAAGTAGTTCGTTCTGGTTTCTTTTTAAAATATAATATAAAAACACCCTAATTCACCACTTTCACAATGACTACAAATGGAATTTCTTCCCCCCCCACCCCCCCAAATATTTTTAAGAAATCTTTTTCCAGAACTTAGAAACAAATTGAGTGGGTTTTTTTGCTTACTCAATGGCCATCTTTATCACTTTCCTTTCAGCTTTCAGTGTCACACTGCCCTTAGAGATATCAGCATCACCCTTGAACAAGGTGATGCTCCTCCTTGACTGAGGAAAAAAGAGGGAGCATCAAAGGGCAGGGGAGAGATTCAATATTGCCTTTGCACAAAGGAGCAACACGCCACAGCAATAGTTCTACAATAGCTGTACTTCTGTGCTGCAGCAATGTGCTGTGCTACTGTAATATGCTGGACTACCATAGCAGCTCTGCTATCCTCGCTTCCAGAGGAAGAGTCATAAAATGAAATTGCTAAAAATAACTCTTCAGATGAGAAGCTGTTCCTATTCAGCTTATAAAAAGGAGGCTGAGATAAGATCTTGCGTAGCTACTCATACATGTAGGGGGAAAAAAAGATCTTACAAGTGTGTAGTTCTGGCTTTTAGGAAAGAAAGTAAAACTGGAAGTCGATTCAGTATTATATAACATGAGACAACCAGATCCAATGAGCAGAAGTCAGGCAAATTCACCTTGACATATGATGCAGTTTTCTAACAGGGAAGATGATAAATTAACACTGATTTTGGAGGGTGGTGCAGTCACTATAATTGGAGGGTGACGTTAGTTGCTGTCCTAAAGATAGGATTCGATCCAGCTTCTGAGAGAGTGAAGATAGCACAGGCAGGTACCAACGTAAGCCTAAGAGGTTGTGGTCCTTTCCTTGGACTTTGTGGCTTTAAATACCACTCTGCCATTCACTTCCAGCCACATATTCCTGGGGTAAGGAAGGTACATCAGTCCTGCCTGTGCAGTGCCACAGAAGTGGCAGGTCTGCAATAAATTACTGTAATTTGTTCCCAAGGTTCCTCATTTCAAATTTTGGTCAAATTTTCTTTTCTCCATTTTCCTCCCTTATTCTAAGACATCAGACTTTTACTGGAGCAGGACAACAGATGAACTGGTATTCTGAAATGTACCTGTCAAAAGATGGATGATTGACATTTACTTAAAGTCAAACCAAACATCAAATTTGGGATTATAGAGAAATGCTTCTGAGAAGAGAAATATATTCATACTGGAAAGACTCATGGCACTTTTAGCAATTTAAGTAAAAGAGGTCCTTTCAGTTGTAGTAGATTCCCTTCGCTGTAGACTGATGCCTCAATCTTGTCTGTTCCCACTCTGTGGTACAAAAGGCTTTAGTTGCTTGAGGATTGAAATATTTAAGTCTAATTGAAGTCATTGTGTTCAGAATGGAATGTGTGGGTGACATTTACAAGCCTTTAATACATGAGAAGTCAGTTTAAGTAATTTAACAGTCATCTCTGGCCTCTGAAGATGACATACTCCATGAAATGGTGAAATCACTACTTCTCTTAATTGATCTCCCTCATAAATACAGCATCAAATTCAGCCATCTGGTGTCATTTGTTACCCTAAATGTTTTTGCTTACTGAGAGCCTTTTGGGCCCTTCTTAATCCCATCTTCCTTTCAGTTTCTCCTACAAGGTGTGCACCCTGCCAGCGTGGGTGGGCAGAGCCTCTCTGCATCCTCATGGGGGAATCTGTGGGTCTCTCAGCCAGGAGCAGGGAACTGTTTCACTAAGCCATGCATGACTTCTACAACATCTGGAGATAGCATACAAGATCCCAGAATCATCCTGAAACTGGTACTTCCACCAGAAGCTAAAGGGTTTAGACTCTTAGCTATGAGCAGGAAAAGGGTGTCACATCTTATGGGACTTACTAAGTTTGTCTATGATACCAAATTGAGAGGAGCTTCTGACTCCTTCGAAGGCAGAGGGGCTCTGCAGAGAGACCTTGAAATAGTTGAGGGTTGGGCAATCACCAGCCACTGGGAATGGGACAACCCCGGATATATGGTACAGAGAGGGGAATGAGATGCTGGAAAGCAGTGCCATGGAAAGGGACCTGGAGCTCGTGGTCAGTGGCAAGTGGAACATGAGTCAGCAGTGCCCTGGCGGCTGGGAGGGCCAAGTGTGTCCTGGGATACATCAGGCACAGCAGCACCAGTGGGATTGTCCCGCTCTGCTCTGCACTGGGGCAGCCTCACCTTGAATATTGTGTGCGGTTCTGGGTGCCTCAGTATAAGGAAGATATGAAATCATTAGAGAGTGTCCAGAGAAGGGCAACAAAGATGGTGATGGGCTTTGAAGGAAAACCTTATGAGGAGTGGCTGAAGTCACTTGGTCTGTCCAGCCTAGAGAAGACTGAGGGGAGACCTCATTGCAGTCTGCAACTTCCTTGAGAGGAGAAGAGAAGGGGCAGACACTGATCTCTTCACTGTAGTGACAGGACCAAATTGAGTGACAGGAAGATGTGCCTCAGGGAGGTGTGGGCTGGATATTAGGAAAAGACTTTTCACCCACAGAGTGATTGGACATTGGAACAGGCTCCCCAATCCTTACAGAATTCAAGAAGTGTGTTTGGACAATGCTCTCAGGCACATGGTGTGGATCTTGGGATTGTCCTGTTCAGGGTCAGGAATTGTACTCAATGATCCTTCTGGGTCCCTTTTAACTCTGCATATTCTATGATTCTACAAAAGAAAGTAAGAGCCCAGCAGCTAAGAAGCTCTGAGTGCTTGTCTTCATGATTCCAAGAAAAGGAGCTTCCAGAAGCTATAAATACATTCATAAAGCAAAGATAAATGGAGAAGACACAAGCAATCACAGGAACAATCCTTCTTACACAGGGAAGAGGTCTCCAGCACCTTTAGCATGTCTGCATCGGAAAAGTAAACAATTGATAATGGGATCTGCTTTATCACTTCTCTCCAGAACTAGTACAGTTGTCCAACACCACAGATTCAGCTCTACTAGGACCTGTTTTATCTGGATGATCTACACCCTCACCTTGGGGCATTGCTTTCCATCCCTTTTCCTAAAAGACCAAAATCCCACTCCTTGTTTTTGGTCATGCCTTCAAAACTTGATCCAAGATAAATCCCCTTGGAATAGACTTTTCAATCAGGATTAAGGAAAAAAAAAAAAAAAAAAAAAAAAAAAAAAAAAAAAAAAAAGACATCTTGAGATTAAAAAACAGCCTGTCATATACAATCCCATTAGTCATAGCATCCCAGAACTCCACTCCCTGCCTGAGACTCCTTTGAGCTAGAGCGGGTAGAACACTGAATAAAATACTGCCATGTCACAGACACTTACAATTCTTTGAGCATTATCTTAAAAAAGCCAGGGAGTCTGGTAGATAGTGTCTTATATTTACTTTGTGCTGTACAAACAGGCTAAAGAAAGTACAGGGAGTGGACAGTCAGGTTGGTTCCTCGATTCCTTGGAAGTCAATGAATCATTTCACTGTATCCTGAAAGCAAATATACACTTATATACAAACATACATATACAAACATATATACCATCTGATGTGACACAGAGTGGTTTTACAATGAGAGTTTTAAAGTACTTATTATAATAAGTTCTGTGGAAGGGGAGTCTGTGCAAGCAAAACACAATGTGTCTAACTTGACGTATTTGGCCTGGCAGGAGAAAAGAGAGTGCCTACATTTCCTTTAGAGTTAATGGTGCAGGGTAGGTGTCTCTGAAGGCAGCGGAAGGGAGATGCAGCCTCACTAAGTCAGATCTTTATCTTTCTTCATTAGTTACACAGAGACTAAAATGTTAGATGACTTTGCCTCTTTAGAATCCACTCCACATAGTTCTCTTTGAAGATACCAACCTAATAAAGCATGACCAGCTCTTTTTAAAAAATAAAATGATAACCATTTTGTCCCACTTTTCTATCACATAGATAGAAACAGAGCAATTTGCTCCAGAGTGGGACAGCCTTGGCTGTGCACTCTGATAGATCCAGGGAAGTTTGTCTTCATCTTTCCTAGGAGGATCTCCTAACAGGTTCTGGGGTAATAAATAGAGGAGAGTATCTCCTCTCTTTGTTCTAATGTGGAAAGGTACCAGGTGAAAAAGGACAGTCATGGAGTTTCGTATTTGCACACTGTTATCTAGGAATTTCTGTGTGTAAATTCTGTCATTTTTGATGTGATTCCCCACCTCTTTTCCGGGAAACAACACAGATATGCCAGGTGATTGAGACTTCTCCCTTTCCAAGTTGCAAGCAATAGCTTAACAGCTATTTGTGTAGTCAGCCATGCCTGTAAGTTGCTAATATACATGAATGGGCTATGGCCCGGGGTGGAGGAGGGCATAATGTATGTAACACAAAGAGTAAAAGCTGTAACATATCCCCTGAGCTTTAGCTACTAAGAGAGGTAGCTAACTTACCTCACAGGGACTGGTGCTCTTCCCTTTGCAGTGATGTGCTATCTGCAAGTTTATTGGCTGGCTTTCTTCAAGCCTTTCTAACCATTATGAATAAAATCACATATCCATCATAATATCTGAGACGTTCATAAAACAACATTTTCCACAGCAACTCAGTGGTGAACAAGATCAAGCAGAGAATCAGAGCTGTTTTTGCAAAGGAGAAAAATACAACTATCATTTTAAGATTGCAGGTTAGGAGGGCCATTCCTCCCTTCCTTCTCCAGCTGTCAAAAATAAAATCCAGTTTGTCATAAAAGTCTCCTGTGTGTGAGTTTGCATGAATGGGGTCTACAGGGACACATAGACTTGGATGGAGAAAGAGTTACTGAAAACAGCCATTCAAAGGCAGGTGATGAAACTGAAAGGGGGCATGTGAGGGTCTCCCAAGAGCTGAGGAAATCCCAATCCTCCTCCAAGCCCATAAGAATGAATAAACTCTTAACACCACAAGTCAGTGGAATTTGAGAGTGGCTGCCCATGGGCCCCATCTTCAGCAGTGGGTGAGGTGTCTCAAAGGACGGGGTTGCCTCCCTGCAAAGGCTGTGATCAAGCATAACCCTGCCCCACGGGGCCGGGAGCCTCAGAGGGTGCCAAGCCAGGCTGACCCCGATGCCCTCAGAGCGAGCATGTGGCTGGGCAGTCGATGGATAATTGTGGCAGTCTGCCTCTGTTAAGAGTAATGGCTTCAGTTATACTGAATATCAGATACTAGCAGGGCTTTATCTACTCTGATTTGGCAGCAAGGAATGTTCAAAACTTCCAGCCTATTTTATACTAAAAACCATCCTTTTTTTTCCCTGCAAAATTACTTTTTCTTTTCTCAGCCTTTCACTTTTAAGGCTGTCTTTACTACCATTTGGGGTTTTCAGTCATTTATAATTATTGCTGTTTTTTTAATTTACTTCACTGGAAAAACTGTAGATGCGGGAAGAAAAGGCATCTTGTCAAAGCATTAAATGTCCTTGTTTTGTTTTTCAGGGATAAATAAAAAAATGTGACTTCAATTTAAACAGAGGGCTTGTCTGAAAAGAACCAACACTTGTCACTTAGCTCTGTTAGGAAATAATTGAGAGGCCTCCTTGAGCATACTATGATAGGAACAAATCGATACAGCTGCGCAACTGCCCACATGTTCTGGGTAGAAGAGGGCAGCAGATGGATTGTACAAGCTGCTTCTTTTCGCAAGATTCACAGGCATTTTAGGCTTGGAAATAAGCTCAGGTTAGTCTATTAGGAAATGAATAAATTGTGAGATCACTTCAGAGGCTTTTTGTAAAACTGAATCTTCAGCAATCCTAAATATAAATCCACATTCCTTGGTACCAATCTTGTCCTGCCCTATCTATGGTTAGAGTTTGTCTGTATATGGGAATTTAGCTACAAGATAAAATAGTCCTTTATATAAATATCTTATGAGTCAGTCCCAGCTGTAACTTCGAAGTGGTGAAGTCGTTAAGTAAATGCTGTTAAGAGAAATGTTAAATGAGCTATGATTTCTTCACAAGAAAATGCTTTTATGGCATTTGATAAAAGAAAAAAGGTTTTAAAAAAGTACCATTGAACCCCATGTCATGCTGCACAAATGACTATTTGAAAAGTAACAGGGTTAAAATAAGATAAGAATCAACATGTCTGGCATAGCTCCCCTGATAGGTTTACATCAGTCACACTGTGGTATCCTATGATGCTTCAGTAGATGAAATCTTACAATATTTTCATTATAAGAGAAAAGGATCTTCTATGAATATGAGAAATGATGTACCCTGTGCATAATGTGTTTCTGTCTGTAGATAAATCTTTGTATTATTAGCTCATCAAACTTAATCTGTTATTCTATTATTAAAACTGGTTAAATTATTAATATAATTTTTAATCAGTTGAATTAATGCTTATAATGGTGGCTTGTGGTAACTTTAATTTCTACTTTTTCTCCCTATGAATATTAAAAAAAATTATAATTAAAAGACACACCATATTTCTAAGTTTCTTTTCCCATCTGTGGTATTTCCTGGAAATATAAGTTATGCATTTTTTATTTTCTGTCACAAAACAGTTAATTCCTTTGTAGCTGCATCAAAACTGGACTGCCTGGGGAGAAAGCCAATTTCATCAGCAATTAAAAAGGTCATTCTTTTAGGTTTTAAAATATACTGAGTAACATTTTTTACAGGCCATATGTTAAAATAGAACCATGTTCTGATAACTGATCATCATGTACACTGGCTTCATGGGATTCTAATTTTTATTGTTCTTTAATGGTTTTATTCCACATGTGTTGCTTTATAACCAAAGTGTGCTTGCTAGCTATGCTGTGTTTCTTAGGTTTATAAAGACAGCTTGGGAAACAACCTCCATCAGCAACAAATTTTGTTTCAGTTTCATTGCCTTGTTTAGATGTTCCTGGATGCCACTGAATTGTCTTCTAAGCTGCCAGTAGCTTAAAACCAGTAAAAGAGCCTTGTTCCTTTGTGGTCACACCTGGCCTGCGTTGCTGACACTATCAGAGAGCTTAGAAGCACTCCCTTTTGATCTGATGCCTTTATGTAAGGCCCATTACAGGATGAGGATGGTTGCCTCACAAGCAGTGACATGGAGAAGGTGTTTAACACGTTGTTTGCCTTTGCCTTCAACACAGATGATGGACCAAGGGCGTCTCCAACCCTGAGCTGGAGGACCATGACTGCGGGACTGATCAACCTCCAGGTGATCCTGAACTTGTGAGGGATCTGCTGCTCCAGCAAGATCCCTACAAATTGATGGGGCCTGATGGGATACATCCAAGAATCCTCAAAGAGTAGCTGATGTCATCAGAAAACCTCTCTCAATGGTTTTGAGCTGTCTTGGGAATCTGGAGATGTCTCAGCTGACTGGAAGCTGGTAAATGTTGTCCTGATTTTCAACAAGGGCAAGAAGGAGAACTCTGGAAATTACATGCCTGTCAGCCTCACTTCAGTGCCTGGTAAATTTATGGAGAAGATTGTTCTGTGAGATCTCATTGCACTTTACAACTTCATCAAGAGCGGAAGAGGAGGGGAAGGTACTGACCTCTTCTCTGTGGTGATCAGTGACAGGACCTGAGAAAATGGCCTGAACTTGTTTCAGGGAAAGTTTAGGTTGGCTATTAGAAAAAGGTTCTTCATCCAGATGGTGGTTTGGCAGTGGAACAGCTCCCCAGAGAAGTAATCACAGCACCAGCCTGACAGAGTTCCAGATGCCTTTGGACAATGCCCTTGGGCACATGGTGTGTGACTCTTGGGGATTGTGCTGTGCAGGGACAGGAGTTGAACTTGATGATCCTTGTGGGTGCCTTCTAAGTCAGCTTATTCAGTGATTCTGTGATTCTGTGAACTGTCTTGGTTTTGGTCGTTAAACCACAACAGTAACCAAATCAGCATTGAGAACAGATCTGTGACTGATGGCACTCCTGGTGTCCCTATGATGGAAGCAGATTAAGTTCACACTTTCAAGTCAGGAGGCACTGTACAAAGAAAAGGTGTGCCCATTTTCCAGGATACAAATTGAGGAACGGGTCAGTTACAAAACTAGGTTCCCTTCTTTAGAAATGAAAACTGGACAGAAAGTCAGGCAGAAAAGAGAAATGGCTGCAAAACCCAAGACTCCAGACCAGAGGGGAAGGCAACAGAAACAACGAAGATGAGGTATGAGCATAAGCAAAGCCCATGAAATCTGACCTCTTTCCCAGGAGGGTAGGTGGAAGTTGAGTGTTGTGTGAGGGTCAGCACTGTGAGTTACTGAGACTGACCTGCTCAGTGGCTTAATTGCACCTGTACATGCAAATGACATCAGCTCTCTCAGGAGAGAGGTGAGGGTTAGTGGGGTAACCTGCTTGGGCTAGCTGGCCACCATCAAGCAGCAAGGAACAGAGAAACACTGCAGTGGTGGGAATTAGGAAATGTGGCTATCTGAATCATTGTTTGTACCACTGCAGGGCCATTTTCCAAAGCCTTTACTTTTTATGGCTATGACAGGAAACCCTTTACATGGAACAGGTAATAATACTAGGAAATTGTGCCAAAATGGTCCTTAGCTTTTTTGATGAGGTTTAGATCTGGAGACAAGCACTGCTGCTACAAGTTGCACTGTCCAACTTTCTGCAGAGCCTGCCTATGTTCTTTGAAACACCACTTTCAGCAAATGCAGCCTGTGCTACCAGAACTGTTCAGTTGGAGAGAGATTATTTCCAATTTGTTTCTTTGAATATAAGTAAGTGTCAATTTGGTCAGAGTCACACCCTTGTTTAACAAAAGAGAAATGAGAATTCAATAGTCATGTTTCCTCTAGGATGAAAACCTATACCTTCTAAATACGGTGACTTAAATTTAAAGCATCTGAGCTTCAAGATGATAGTAGGAAAATATTATTCACTAACACTAGTTAATCTGTAAATGTTTTCTGAGTGTTCAGAAATTGTGTAGGTCCATGTAGCAGTTGGTGAGTAGTACTATTTCTCTCATGTGAATCCCTGCAGATGCTAGGGTAAGGAATGTTTATCTCAGAAGCTGCTCCCTGTCTCAGAAGTGCGTAGTCAGGCTTTGTGAGGTCCTGAGAAAGAAGCAGGACCAGACAGTATCACACTGGAGACATCACTATTCCAGTGGATGTGAAGAGGGGCTTTCCTTTTCCACCTACATAAGCACATAAGGGGAACACACAGAATAACTGCCAAGCTGCCATGGACAATTAAATACTTGATCTGGTGTGATAGGTTCTGAATGATGTAGGTCTGGGAATAAGATGTTTAATGCATTCTTGGGATAGCTCTGATTAAAAAAACAAACACCTCTAAAAATTAACTTAGATTTTGTAAAGAACAAGGTAATTGAAGCAGATCTTTGTATGGGATCCAAATAATTATCACACTGAGAAAAACCATGCCTGAGGTTGAGCTATTGAGTGCAGGGTTGTGAGATGAGAGTTGAGATGGGAATACTGTATGTCCAAGTGCATTTTTGGTCATGTGTTTTTCCAATATTGTCTCATTCAGTCGTTCAGCTTGAAGTTGACGAAGAGAAGAAAGAATGAAGAGGTGAGTGCATAAAGGGGCCCTGAAATTTTGGTCCTACTTTCAGGCATCCTGAGACAAATCTTTGCAAGCTGCTTGCATCTGTGTACAGGGAAGAAATTGTCTCACAGCAGCAGACAATGGAGAAGTAATAAAAAAATTAAATTAGATAAAATTAGTTTAAATAATAAGAAAGAATACAGAGGAAATGATCTCAGAGGCAGGTGCCCTTTTGAGAAAGTAGCTTTATTAGATTTTGATTTAATTTATTAAAGCTAGGCTGATGGTGTCCTTTTTTAATGCTGTGTGGAACGTTATCTTTTACTCCTGTTGATGGACAACGACAAAAAGCAGTGCATTTAAAATTGAGTGTGGCTAGAGGGAGGAACTGAAAGTTTTGTTCTGTTTTTCATCTTCTCTCCATATTTTAGCCCTGTGTGTCAGTTGATACCTGATAAATAGGCTCACCACAGAAAAGCAACTAAGTCTTACAATTTTATGATACCTTGTGGTAACTAACTTGGAAATAACCTCTAAAACACAATGAGACTTAGATTTGCTGCCTAAATAGTAGGGAAAAAAAAAAAAAGGAAAAATTATAAGTCTAGTAGTTATTTTAGTTAAAGATTTTTCAAGTCTAACATGTTTTCAGTTGTCTAACATATTTTAACTTCCTGTCTCTTTCAAATGAAATCCAAAAAAATATTATGGGTTCTTTCTATGCTTAGATCAAGGATGACCTAAACATTCTTTTTATCAAGCCATACTTCTTGGTCTTACTTCCTTACAAAGCATGTTTTAAGAAGGAAGAAATGGGGCCCTCATTCATAAACCAAACTCCTTCCATTTTCAAATGGCAATATGCCTATACAAGCTCTGGGCACATAGCAGCAGGGCTCCGCCCGTTTTTTTTCTACTTGGTGTCTCATCAGTCCCAATGCAATTTCATTTCTTTTTAATATAGGGTTTATGAAGATACTTGCAAATGAAGCAAACTCAAATTTTCCCATATATATATATTGCTCTCTGCATTGTTCTGTGACTCCACAAGAGTTTGTGAATGGTGTGAACAAAGGTGAGTATAAACCAGAGCAGGAAACTATTGAATCAACCCGTGCTGACTATTTACTTTCCTCTGTGTCATTCCAATACATTCCAGGGATAGTTAGATCTAGATGTCTAGATATCTAGACAAGTCTGTTACTTCCTACAGTCTTATTCTCAGAAGATGCTTCCTCAGCCTCCACTCCTGCTGACTTCTCACCCTGGAAAGTTTAGAAAATGTTCTTTGCTGCTCCAATTCAGACAGTCATGAGATGGGATTCAGAACACACAAGGAATATATATGAATAAAAAAATATGGGACTCTTGGTTATTTATTAAAGAGCACAACTATTTTCTGCTTTGCCTGGTTTTCCACAGCAATATTTTCATCCTTGCCATCTGTCACTTAAATTGGATTCTTTCTAGAACTCTATTGAAACCTAATACATGTTGGAGGTGGGATTAATAAATATAATCAGTAATCTATTCACTCTTAAATGACTTCTACTAGCCTTATCTTGCCACCATGCAATGTGAAAATGAGCCTTAACTGAAGAACTAATAGCAGAAGTTTTGCACCTGCTGCAACATCCGAACATACATTAATATTGGTTAAGCTGATTTCTGTGTTTCTTGATTTTGCTGGTCTAGATGTGATTTCAGACGTGTAAATGGGGTTAAGCAAATGGCTTTAGTTGTTTTTAATGCTTTGTTGCTTTATCTTTTAGATGAAAGTCAATGAACCGCTGCCCCTGAGCAGTACATTTTTTTCCTTTAAAAAATGGTAGCAGAATGGCTCAGATGTCTCTACAGAGGATGGTAAGACCATTATTCGAAGCAATCTTCTGCTTTTAACTTGTATCCCTAATCAGAGATAACAACTCTAGTGATTCAACAATGATTCCAAATTATTAAGGATGCATATGGGAAACAAACTTGGGCATTTTTTTTCCAACAATGCTCACATTTTATCATACCTCATTTTGAGGTACGTTTTTCTATGGTTCTGTGACACCTGAACACATGCTGGTATGTTCTATGCCACAGCATAATCATTTAGTGTAACATAAATGCAAGATCTAAGAGGTGAAGTAGATACATTGTCAGTCTCTTGTAATTTATTATTTACAACATGCTCTCATTCATTTGCAGTACAAAAGTACATCACCATGTGCTCTAATTTATTAAAGAGTAGACTGTTGCCTCTAAGGCCCATGCATCAAGTACAAAGTAAAGCTTTTAAGCGAAAAATTTTTGGTGATTTCTGTGCAAACTCTGTGCAGTACAAGCGGCTACTCAAAAAAAAAAAAAAAAGAAAAAAAGTTAATCTAGCTGAAAAGCTGATGAGTTGCCCAGATCAGACCTGAAACTAATAATTTGGTTGGGAAAAGAATATGAAAAAGGTGTGAACAACTCTAAGTAAATATTTTTCCTTTGGGAAAAAAAAATTAAAAAGTTGTTTAGAAAGATGTTCTAGATCAACAGCTTTTTCAGCACAAACATCTACTAAATACAAAGAGAAAGATATGAAGAAAGAAGTTATGTGTGTTTTATTTGGCATCTTCCATTCTAAGGTAAGATTTGGTTTATTTTGCTCTCATCATTTTTACTGGAGGTTTTTTGTTTCTTTTTTTTTTTTTTTTTTGAATAACAAAATTAAATCCATTCTAGACCCTTCTCTTTTTCCATAAAATATATATTCGCCAAAAAAAAAAAAGGACTTAAGACATTATTCTAATTTATAGATATGCCTTGCTACTTTATTCTTGCAGAATAGAAAACGTTAACGTGTGAATTCCTTCCAGATTAAAACCTTTCATACACTAGAGAGACAAGTGAGAACGGCTGACTGTAAATCAGGGTAGAAAATGCCTTTGGAAAAAACCTTGCTTTCCAATGCTCTGTGGTCACCTATTTACACCTCTTCTATAGCCACTTATACCTAAGCAGAATAAATGTAACATAATGATGAATCTGAGGTCTGGTCTTACTCAATCATTTACAACTCTCTCTGTATGTGATAGCACAAGGAGAAAAGCAAAGGGGGGCTTGACTTCTGCATGGTGCAAATCTCTGCCTTCAACAGCAACAGTATTGAGAAAATATGTGGAAAGGACAAGCGTCAAAGAGGGACCACCCCTGAAATCAGTCAGAAGACTGTAATGCCAAAATCTGTAGGAGAAAAAAAAAAATTCAACTAGTAAAAAGCAAAAATGCTAACTGGAAAATGTTGACTTGAAGAACATGGAATAATAATCGTAGGACCTGCTTTCTTTTCTCACTGAAGAAGCTGTGCTAACATTTTCAAGCTGGATATTTACATCAACTTTGCCACAAAGCAATCTAAATAAATGTCCCAATTTTCAGATTTGATGTACTGTTGCAGTTTTTCTTGGCTCCAGAAAGATCAAGAAGACCTCAGAAGATCAAGCTGTTTATGTAGGAGGTGATTATAGTAGAAAGTGAAACTGATGTGGCTTAACTTGCACATGCAGAAATCAGCATGTCCACACAGAGGGCATTTTTCAGGAGTTGATGTCTGTCTGCCTATTTTTTTATTCATTTGATTGCCAGTATGATAATTTTTGAAATTAGACCAACTTGTTTTCATTCTCTGTTCATTGGCACATCACCTATATGTAATGAAGGACTGGACTCAACTTGCAGATTAAGGCTTTTAAACATAATCTCTATGATGGAAAGCTAGGCAGAAGGGTCAGTGAAATCAATAGTGGTTTTCACCTGATGCAGTGCAAAGCAGACCTAGTGTCTGTTTTGAGAGGAGCAGGAAAACACTAGACTACAGTCTACTCTAAATTCTTGACACTCCGTTCACTGTGCTAAGGAAATCTCATTGACTCTCTTGGGAACAGAGACAGCTATCTCACATAT
The DNA here is from genome assembly GCF_029207755.1 of Chamaea fasciata. Classification (NCBI taxonomy): domain Eukaryota; kingdom Metazoa; phylum Chordata; class Aves; order Passeriformes; family Sylviidae; genus Chamaea; species Chamaea fasciata. The sequence goes on along the minus strand of NW_027094087.1, from coordinate 78,496,269 downwards.
AGACGTATATAGATTATGTGCAAATACATGTAGACCTCTTGCATTTAGATATTTTAAACTGGGAACTGAAATCTACTCACAATCACTACCATCAGGCATAAAAGTTTTATTTCAGCCTTGAATAGTCTCTTTATACAACCATTGTAGAATAATTGTATTCCTTAGACGTTAAAAAAAATGTCCTATTACAGCTGTCCCCAACAATGATCATATGTTAACATGCTCTCAAAACTAGAGCATATAGAAAAATTACACAGTAGAAAGCACAGCTTAAGAGCCAAAGAATAGATAGTTTTTCTGTTGTAGTCTTTACCAAGAAAAGAGTTTTTTTATTTAAGCAGGAAGAAAATGCAAAAGTGGGTCAGCTGTGGGGACAGATTTCCAAATCTCAGTTGTGTCTCAGTGGCACAGCAAAATTGCCTGTCAAGGTACTCAAACTAAATCTGAATTAGTTCTGTCTTGGGTACGCCTTGGATCCTTTTATGGTCAAGGGAAAAAAAAAAAAGGGGAATAAGTATCTTTATTCCTCTTGATTGCTTCAGCTCTGGAAATGATTTGTGATAATAAAATCTGGTATGTAGAGAGTTTGCACTGAAAAAAATCCAAATGACAACTCTTGACACTGTCTCTGCTTACTAAGCTCTTTAATTCATTTATCTGCTTTGTGGTTTTTTTTGGTCTTACTTATGTGGGCAATTCACAGATTTTTGTGTCATTACATCAGACATATACATAACACAGAAGAAAGAAAAAGCTCCAGTCAATGCCTGGCTCATGTGTGCTTTGCTGTACTGGACTGTTGTTACAGAAAATAGCAATGACAGGTCATAGGGATTAGATTATCATTCTCTTTATGCTGAAGAGAGCCCCTTGCTTCCAGCTCTACAACTTTGGCCACTGGTTAATTTTGCAGGTGGGCTTGATTCCATTCTCTGTATAACCAGTAGAAGATAAAGATACTCAGGTAGGATTTCCCTTGTCTCTCACAGCAAAGTCTCTAATTTTTCAGTGAGATCATTTTCTATGTCAGGCAACTATATAGGTGAGTTGACTTCTATCTCCAGCTATTTCTTACTTATCTATTTGAAAGCTACTGTTTATCTTATGAGTTTGATATTGCTGGCTGAGTTTGATGCACTACATAATCAAGTCAAGCCTGGAAAATAATTTGTTCTAAAGAAAGACACATGTACTTTTGATTAAGCTTTTGAATGGTTTGGATTCTATTCCTTTAGGGGACTCTGATTTCTTCTTGTGGATGATGATTATTGTTTTGGAGAACATGTGTTGATAAGAAAACACTGCAGATTAAAACACTTCAGGAAAAAAGTCCTCTGTGTCCAGCAGGTAGATGTTTGCAAATCCCCCTAGTCTGCTTTGATGGCAAACAGATTTGCTCTGTTCTCTGGTGACCCAATTCCCATAGAAAGAGTGCTGCATTGTCTTCACACTTCACCATGATTTGTTTAAATAGCCTGGCAGCCCACCACACCACCTTTCATGCCCACTGCTTTAATTGGCGCAGCTGCTGCCTTAGGGTGCCCTACTAAATGTGCCAAGGCAAAGACAAACAATTTGCAAATGTGTTCAAGCTTGTCACCACTGTACTTCTCTCTATCTCTGCAGGAACCGAGTCCCTGCTTCCTGTATCAATAGCACTCTCATTCAGATTGATATGTACTTTATACTTGTTGGATCATGAAGGTCAAGGTATCATGCTAACCCTATGTTTTCATCAATGTTTGCTGTTTGTCTGTTCTAAGTATCTTTCAGAGACTTTTTGCTTCTACTGCTCAGGTCAGTGAAAAAAATCACTGTAGTATCTTCTCCTTTCCCAAACAGTTTGATTTCCTCACGTTTTTCAAATACTATAAACTGCAACATAAAATCTCTGCGGAAGCAGATTTATTTTCTTCCACTTAGCCACTTAAAGCCTTTTGCTGTCCTTCACTGACACCATTTTTAATTTGGCCACAGAGCTGTAGCACAAATGCTTTGCCCTTTAGGAACTATAAAAGTTTCACCAGTCAGTCCTTATAGCAATTACACATATCTGAAATTAAATCAAGCAGCTACAGATACCAGACCATTGTATCACCTAAACAACTTAGACTAAGCTATTTTAAGTCTTTCCTCTGTCCTAAAACCTGCAATATTTGCTTAGTTTCACAGTTAACTGCTTCTTCAATGCCATTGTCCTTAAGTCCACGAGACATTTCTTGCAGTTTATTTATCTTAACTGTACCTGCTTCCTCAATGTTTTTATATTTCTCAAATTACTATCCTCTGACCTGTACTACATGCTGCTGCATTTTATGAAATTCCTGTTATTGAAGGAAAAGAGGGCAAATCTGCCTTTGAAAGCAGTGCCTCGACCAGGTTTGTTTAAAAATTAATTCCTTCTGCTCTATTACCCATAGCTGTATTTTGTTTGAATGATCACAAAGATCTCAGATTTTCTACAGTATATGGTCTCTGCAATGACAGATTTGTGTTTCCACAGAGCAAAAAACTGAAGAGTTAGCCTTGCAATTTAAACAGGGATGCTTCCCAGCCTCATGCCATAACCAGAGGGCTTTACAACTGCTTGTATATAACAGAGTAGCCAGGGCTCTGCTCTCAAAGTTTTGGTGTGTTGAGGAGGCTCTGTGCTAAAGCCATCAGGAGTTGGTACCAGGGCAGCCCCCAGCAGCACAGCCAGCACAGCCAAAACACGTCTGCGGGCTGAAAAGCTCCATCAGCAAATCCCTCACCACTTCCTAGCCCCTGCCCAGTGCCCTAAGGGCTTTCACTGCCATATGGGTGCCACAGGTCAGGCAGATGCCAGTATGGCTATGGCAACCTGCTTGAGCAAGTCCGCTCCATGTCTGAGGGGAGGAATTTTAATGGGCTTCCTGAAGACAAATCCTGCATTCAAATCTACATGGCAGCATACGCTACCCCATTTGCTGACCCTGCACTCTGCCAGGTCTCCTGCATTTAGCCTCTCCTTTGGGGGAAGCAGGGGGGGTACACACCCAAGTGGACTGATACATGATTATGGCCACTGGATCTTACATTTGCTAGGGAATATGTTCATGTAGTTAAGGCACGCAGGAGCATTTCTGTTCCTTTGAACGTTGCTCACGTGTTTTACAGACTAATGAATGGATCACATTTTGTCTAATGTGGGACAATATCTGAGCTGTCTCAATCCAGCCGCTTCTTCCAATTTAAGTCTTTTATTCTCCCCTGCAAAAATAGATTAAGTCCAGGCACACTCTTTATGTTTTACCAGACCCAGCATGCCAGAGTCCTGACCCTTGAATAAAGCTCCTTTTCCACATTGCTACATAAAAATCAACAAATTGTTCAGTAAAGAAAACTTGGCACTTCCTTGTAAAGCCTCTCATGGAGCTTCCCGTCCAAAACAGGGTACCAGGCCAGGGCTTCTGATCTGGATTTCTAACCACTTCATGTATCACTAGATCCACATCACACTCATATCCCATCCACCACCAGGTTCATGTTTCATAAAATCCTATTATTCTCTATGGAAACAGTAGGATTCCTTCCACAATTGCTCCTGCTGAACATTGGGACCTTAGGCCTCCACTGAGCAGGCAGCTTCAGGCTTTTTCTCCTATGCACTTAGCTCATTCTTTCCCACACAAGCAATGCTGTCATGAGATACCAGCTTGGTAGGACAGAGCCAGGCAATTGAGGACAGCACTCATGCTCATGAAAATATCCACTTGCTTTAGTAAACTGAAATAATCCCAGGCCCTCTGTGTATGTTCAGCTTTATACAGGCTACTCAACCAGGCATCACCTCTACAGGGCACCAGTGCATCACCAGTTTAGGGCACTGTTCACCTGAGCTGCCACAAGAACTCCTTGCAGCTCTTTCACCACTGTGGAACAACGTGAAAATCCGGATATTTGGTAGCTTCTTTTTGTCTATATGGAACAATGGATGCGGCCAACATCTGCTTGTAAGAATATGGTCTATTCCCCATTTTCTCTCTTCCTTTCTCAGATAAGACGTTACCCTTCTAGTCCTGCAGAAATTGGTACTGGGCTGGAACTGGTGGATCAGCATGTTCAAATTTGTTCAAACTCATACTCTTCATTCACTCGGGGCAAGTGCACCTATATGCTGAATCAAGGGAGATTGACAATCCCTCCTTCTTCCCTTTCCCACTAGGAACCAGATGACATTTCCAAAAAGGCTCAGTACCTTTATCTCTCTTACCCTTGATACTTGGGAACTCCTTTCTGATGTTCTCTCTGTGGAATAGTCAATAAACTCTACTATGAAATATGATGGTTTCATCCTCCCTTTCTCCTCCAGACACTGCCCCTGGCATAAAAGAGGAAGAGGTGAAGGTTTTCAGAACCAGCAGTCTCCATGGATAGCCAGAGTCTACAGGTAAAAACATTTTGTTTGGGATACAACTTGTAGGCAAGATGCCTAAACTGAACTGTGTGTGTGTCTGTGTATAAACTGAGTATCTATGCCCCCATGCAATCAATAAGAATTCAGAAGCTCCATAAAATAGCTTATCCATAGGGAGCAACCACTGTCCTTTTGAGATTCTCTAGGATGCACTGTGTGGTCTCCACCTGCAGCTCTATACGGGCCTTGGTCTCCCATAGATCCAGAATCAGATCTTCCATGCCTGAATTTGTAAAATATCCTAGTACATCTCATCTAGGATGGCTCTAGAAGTCTGAGTTCTTTTGGTTTGTGGGTGTCCTTTTGTGGTTTTTTGTGGTTTTGTTTTTGTTTTTTTCACATTAGGTCAACTCTTCTTTCAAAAGCCTAATCTTGCCATGACTTTGACTTTGCATGAAGAGGAATCCTGAATAAATTCTTGCTCTTGCTCAGGTATTTCTTTTCAGGCCTGCCATGTTTTGGGGGCCTTTTTAAAGCCATTAAGTTATCAGACAGGCAAGGTATTTATTTGTGGTCTCAATTGAGATACGGAATTTCTGCTTCTGTTATAATTCTGATAAACCCTAAATCACGTTCCTACCATCGGAACCAGCCCCCTTGGGTTCCATAGCCACAATTCCTGACAACTGAATAACAATGAGATGCTGCAGAGAAGTTTTATTCTCATTTAGAAAGTCGGCAGTTACATGCTAGCCAGAGGGATGCATATACCAATTACTTGGGTGGGAAGCTGCTAAATGACTTTTTGTTTTCCACAGATCACAGACTGTGCCCAGCTACATATTGTTGGCTCCCGTGGTCAAGAAAAGATAGACACAGACCACAGATATCTTGGGAATACTCTAGATCAGTTTTATGTTTTGTGGAGAGTTGTGACTTACGAGCTACCATGAATAGTACCAGGGCTGTTGTGAACTCCCAGCCAGCTGGCTGCAAGGTGGCCGAGCCAGCTTGTCTTCCCGGCAGCCTGTGGAACATCCACACGCCAGGCAGGACAGTGCATCAGCTCAACAGGCAACACAGACAAGGCGATGGAACAAGAGACCAAGGCACTTCTTTGCAACAAGCAGTATCACCTCTGTACCTTTGCCTCAGTCTAACTTTTCTTACATTTAATCTATCAAGCTTTGCTTCCTTTTTTTTTGTACAAACTTGGGTGCTCAGAGGTAGGAACTCTCCAAAGTTCTGCAAACTCTGTGTACTACTTCTCACAATATAGCACTTCATTCCTGTGTGCAATTCTTCACCTTTGTAAAACAGGGTACTGATACTTAAATATAATGTAGATGAGGATCTAGTAATCAAGCTGCTCATCTATATGTATAAATCCAGAATCTTAATGAAATTAAAACTATTGAAAATTTCTGTTTCCTGGTGGCTTTTTTTTTGGTGTGCTGACCAAATGTTTACTATAAGCATTTCTCAGTGTCGATAAGCAACAGATCCCAGCAAGGCAGAGAAAGCACACACACAAACCTCTGCATTTTTCATATTTTAGTCTTACACTTCCTTGAACAATGACAGCTTCCATGGGTTCAGGAGAAAACACCAACATCTGACCATGTCTAAAGGAATGTGAATATTATTAGAGATTCCATACATGAAAACAGTGTCCTGGTACTTCCAGTTTGTACTCTGATATTGGAAAAAGTGAATGGTCAAAGAGCAAACCTTTCTTCAAAGAGGTAAAGATGATCATGAAGATATAGGTTACTTTGGCAGTGAAGGAGAGAAGAAAGAGAGAGGGTGGAGGCGGAGATGGAGAGAGCGAAAGGGACAAGGAGAGGGTGATGGAGAGGGTGATGTTCACTGTCCTGTGTTCTCCCACCTGCTTTCTCCTTCCATCCTCTTCTCAGCAGCTCCTTTTTTTATTACTACGTCGTAGTATTTTCCCTCATTCGTTCATGCTCTCTATCAGATCTCCCAACATCTTCCAGCATCCAAACAGTCCCCAGAGCTTCTACAGGGGAGAGGGAGAACATGGGCATCAACTTACAGCTCTTCCAGTGTCACTACTACCACGCGTGGGTGCAACCGCTCCGGGCTCGGCTGGTGCAGCCCTCTGGCAGAGGCCAGGGCAGCGCTCCCTGGGCGGGCCTATGGAGAGCACTGACTGGTGCTGCTCAGGAGCCGGTCCGTCTGTCCATGGCCGTGTTGTCAACCCGGCTGTGCAGCAGGTGCTTTGTGGAGCTATGTTAGCTCCTCTGCCTCTCTGGGGATTTGTTGTACTTGGGAACCCCAGTCCTGGCCCAGGACTCCACCGTTTCATGGTATCATCACACCATGAGACATACGGCGCTTGCCTCTGCTGGGGCAACCCCCAGATGTCACCAGGACACTTTCTAGGTTTGATGCCAGCAGGTCGCAGAAAGAAAAACCCCTCTCGGGCTGATTTATTCTGTTCGCGACTGCGTTGGTCATCCGTGACCGTTAAGACCATGGCATGGCCGAGACGGGCACGAACCACACTCGGGGGAGGGACAGATTTCAGGGGCCGGGGCACTTCGGGTGATGGGGACAGGGCTGCGCGCTCGGCGGCCGGCCCCGGGGCATCCCGCCCGTCCTGCCCGCGGGCGGTGCCGGGCCGGGCCGGGCCGCACGTGGCTACGTGACGGCGATCGGGGCCGGCGGGGCTCGGCGGCTCCTCCTCCCCCGGCGCCCGCCGGCGACTGGGCGCCGAGGCTGCGGCGGGCGGCGCGGGGCGGGGGTGCTGCCTCCTGCGCGGCGGAGCGGGCGCAGCGGCAGCCGGGGCCGGAGGCGAGCGGCCCGCGCGGGCGAGGGCGGGCGGCGTCGCGGGGCGGCGGCGGGGGCTGCGGGGCATCGGCGGGGGCTGCGGGCGGGGTCCGCGCCCGCGGCCGGCAGCGGTCTCTGCGCCTCAGCCGGGCTTCGCCGGGTGCTGGCGGTGCGCTCTCCCGCCGCGGGGCTGCACAATGGCAGTCGTTCAGTAGGATGGATCCTGCCGTGGCTTTTGTTCTGCAGATCCACCCATCCTCCTAGCAGTCAAGTACCAGGCTATGGTTTTCTCTCTGGGGATCTTTCTTCCGCGTTCTGCTGGTGTCTCCGATGAGGTTTTGGCCTCGGCTGGGATTTCACTACCTTACTTTTCGTTTGGCTTCACGCTGAAAAAAGGGATTTCTTATATTTGCTCTCCACGCTCTTGGTTATAATCCAGTGTTGGTCTAGGGGGAACAACCGTTCAGCCTGGCTGAAAAAAAAGCATCCGTTGAAAAGTCTCAAAGAAATATACCACGTGAGGAAAAAAAACTGGGAGAAGATCGGAATATAATCGTTTTTTCTATGATAAAACTGGTGCCCCTCTTCAGGAGAACTGATCTCAATTTATTATTATGCAACCACAAGGATCTCTTCTTTCTCAGGGTGTATAAGCTGCTGGATTGCTTTTCGCCCAAATCAATGTGGTTTCTTTGGAACATTTTCAGCAAAGGATCGCATATGCTGCAGTGTCTTTGTGGCAAGAGTCTTAAGAAAAACAAGAACCCAACTGGTAAGCAATCCATTGCAATGCGTTGTTTTTCTTTAATGCTACCCTGTCTGTTGCTCGCCGAGGTAGATCTGCAATCCTGTTGAGGGGAGAAGGGGGGATATATCGAGGCCAGCACGGACATGCATGTGCATACGTGTATGAATAAGCAAGGAGCGGTTTGTATTAGCTTCAGCCCCTGTCACCACCGAAAAGGGGTAAAAAAATAACATCAAAGGCGACCCTCGCCCAGCCGGCATCTCCTAGTTCCTATGTGCTATTTCCAAGGAGGAAACTTTTATATCACTACCATTCTTGAGGGGAAAGCTGTGGAGCCCCCCACTCCCGACTCCGATGCAAGCCCCCCCAGTCAGTTTTGGGAAGAGGAGACTGGGTCTCCTGTGCTGGTGTTAGCCGGCCCTGCCTGCGGTGGGTGAGTGTGCCGGGGCTCGGGTCCTGCACAGCACTTTCTGAATAGCTTGCAGTATGTCACATCACACGCACACACACCCACCCACCGCCTCGCTCGGCTTTCTAAAGTGAAGCCAGACACCCCCCTCCCCCGGCCCGGGGGCTCCCCGTTATCACTCACCCCCGGCACTCTAGGCCGGGGGGGTGGTGGGTGGTGAGGAAAGGGGACGGACACTTTCTTGGGGCTTGTGCCCAGACGGCAAACTCAGCCAGCTCTGCCGAGTGGCAGCAGCAACACCGCCGGGTTGGCTGTGCCGCTCCTCCGCCTCTCGCTGCCGGGATGACCCCTCTGTGCCACACACCGGTGTCTCTGCGTCCCTCTCTATGTCTGCCTGGCAGCCGGGATCATGCGCTTCGGTTCAGCCCGGCTCCGAGGGGGAAACTTGCAGTACATTACATAAGAAATGCAAATGCAGGTGCTCTGGGCCGCCTGGTCCCTGAGGGTCACGCTGCTGCTGTTGCATCCCTCTTGCTCGGGGCGTCCGTGCGGCCAAGCCCGCGGCTTGGCGAGCAAGGTGGGCGAGAAGCGATGCTCGGCGGGCGGGGGAACCAGGAGCTTTTCTGAGGAAATACCGGCCCTTCCCGCCGGCCTCTGGTCCCCGCAGCCGCCTTGCCCGCTCACCCCGGCCGGCAGGTTGTCTGCAAGCACTTGGGTGCCTGGGGAGGCGAGAGCCGCTGGAGCCCGGGCTGCGAGGGGAGGGATGCCGTGTGTGCGCGCTGGTGTGTGTGTGTGTGTGCCGGCTGCCCTGCAGTGGCAGCTCCCGAGCAGGAGGCTCCTGACGCTGGCACTGCAGTGTAGTAGATCATAGGCTCTCGTTGCCTGACACCCCAACATCAAAAAGCAGCAGCCCTGGCAGCCCGCACCCCTCTCCTTAAAGGCAGCCGGGGTGCCGGCTGACGCTTTGCTCAGCTCAGGTCCGGTGCGGAGTCTAGGTGGGCACCTCGGTGGATTTACCCTTCCCCGCCCCCGGCTTCCGTTTGCCAGCTCGTCTCGCCCCTTTCCCCTCCGCCGCTGCCGCAGCAGTGAAAAGCAGCCACTTAGCATACCAAAGAGGCTGAAATGCCCCGCCGGAGGCTGCGCTCAGCCTCCCTCAAAGTGCCCTTCGTTTCACTCGTCCCTTAGCACTGCAGCCAGTCGGGGGCCACTTCCCAGCCGTGTGCCCCCCGGGGCGGGATGGGCCAGACAGGGCCAGGGCTGCCGACCACCTCCTCTCAGCCCCTGGGGATGCCCCTCTCCGCCTGCCCGGGGCACGCACGCAGGGGCCGCGACCGCGGGGAGAGAGCAGAACGGCGGCGTGGCCCTGCCTGCCCTGCCCGCCGCCGTGGCTCCCCAGCCCCCGGGGAGCAGCTCCAGCGCCGTGGTGCTCTGGGCAAGAGGCGATGCCCCTGAGGAAGGGATTTGGAGGGGGTGCGGCAGGGGGAGGAAGAAGGCTGGTTGTTTCTAGGCCTCTTTCAATTTCCATACCGGGGGTTCAGGCGAATACCCCTCCGCACACACACCGTGGTCCACCCCTAAGGATTCGTGCCCTTTCCTTGCGGAGGGCAAGCTGTCAATACCTCGGCACCTGGAGCCGAGTTGTGTCCCTAGGACTGCCCGGCCACCGCAGCACATCTTTCCACCTCCCCGGGGACTTTGCCGCACTTAGCTACTCCCTCTGCATGGGACGAGTGGATTTGGGTGGCAGGAGCGGCACTACACTCCGCCGCCACCCTGCCTGCCAAGGGCTGGACTGGCCCGAGGAGGGCTGACCCCCTCTTCCGAGGGAGTGGAGGGAGCACGTCTAAGCAAGCGAGGTGGGCAGGGGGAGGGGAGCGGGCTGGGGGCGCGAAGTGGGGCCCTGGGGGTGCTCCCCCTCCGGCCAGGTCCGCGGTCTCGCTGCCCGCCCGCACAGTCTGCGCTGCTCTGCTCCGCTCCGGCTCGATCCCGTCAGAGCAGCCAGGACGCCGAGCCTAGCCGAGCCGCACGCCCCGTCCTGGCACTCCGCTCCGGGAGCGCCGAACTGCGGCTATCTGTCTGAGGAGGCTAATAATCCGCTTGGCCGGATTAGCTGGTAGCTCGGTCACAAGAGCTGTTGCTCTGACGGCAGATCATCTCCATCAAGGCCGGGGTCGCCCGCGGGAGCCCAGGGAGCCGGTGCCGCGATGTCCATCCTCGCCTGGTGCCCCCGGGCCGTGGGGCTCCCCCTCTGCGGCAGCTCGCAGACCCCCATCCATCCCCGCTGCGGCACAGGGCGCCGCTACCGCCCCCGGCCCCTTTTGCCCGCCAAACTTTTCGGGAGCCGCTGGGCTTTTCAGTCTCAAAAGGCATCAAATGAGCGAGCATCTGCCGCTGATCCAACCGTGTGGAAAATCCAGCAGGTTAGGCAGCTAACGCTGGCTGTAATTGCAGTTTATTTAGCTATTTTCGGCCTGCTGCACTTTTTTTGGTCCCTTCTGAGAGCTGGTCTATTTCCAGAAACGGGACTGGATGGCTCCTTTCCAAATATTCTCTGTTTTGCGTTTTCTCCTCACCGCTGGCTGCAGCCCCCCTCCATGTGCGGACCCCCTCCCGGGCTCCCCTGCCATCCCCGGGGGCTTGCCCCGCCGGCACCAGTAACTCGAAGTTCCAGAGACGGGGGACAAGTGCGGCAGGGAGGGATGGGGAGTCCGAAGGGCTGTGTGTAACCCTCTGGCAGGGTTGCATCAGGAGGCTTTGGTTTTATGGTTGGCTGAAACCCTTGGTTTCAAATTTGATATCCTCGATAGAGGAGCTGCGTTTGATTGCTGCAATTATTAACTTCTTTACGTTTCTTCATAAGGAAAAAGAAACTTTGGGAATCAATAGGTGTGGCTGTGTTTTCAGCTACTGAATTTTTTTGAGTGTTCCTGAGTTTAATGGTACTAAAATCAATGAAGCCCCACATGCCTGCAGTGTTCTGTCTCTCGTGAAAATGTTTGCCATGTGTCAGGTTTCCTGGGCCTCACTTGCTTTTTGCAATTATTTCTATCTAACTGCCCTTCTTGCTTGTCATACACACAGAGAAGACTTTAAAAAGTGCAGGACCAAAGGGACTTTTTCTCACAAAAAGTTAAAAACTGCTCCAAACCACAAGTCCTGAACCAGGGCTTGTTAAAATAAGACACTGTCTTCCTGGCTTTCCCACCGCCATCCCCAGCCTCCAAACTCGGTATTTTCAGCTAGGGAATGGCAAAGTCATGGGGAGAATTTGGGGCCAGAGGAGAAGTGGGGATGGAGATTACCTCTGGTTGCTTTTTGAAGCAACTCCAGCAAGTGAATAGATTTTTTTTTTTTCCCGAATGACTACTGTTTGGGTGCCCACAGGAGGTGTGTTGGCTGGAGTACTTAATGCCCCCATGGCGGGAATTGCTATCACATTTCACTCCTGGTGGCAACCCAACAGAGGATGGATCAGGTTTCCTCTCCATTCATTACCAAGGAGAAGCATCAACGCAGTCAGGGATGTTGACAGGAGAGTAGATGGCAATTGACATTACTATAAATATATTACTGATGGAGGATTTAGTTTAGGAAATTAGTATCAATCTCACATCAATTTCAAATGCAAAACCTGTTTAAAAAGCAATACGCCTGAAATCCAGGCTGCAGCTGAACTGGAATCTCTGCATAGTCCCATGTTAATTTCCTACTCCATAAAATAGCTTGGCTGGTATTTCCTGGTTGCTAATAATTTTGAAAAAGTTTCTAAGCACAGCCATGTGAGGATCTGTTTGAAATGAAAGTTTGTGTCCTGCCCATATGTGCCTTATCTGAATTCTTAAAAAATTTGGCCTCCCCAATGCTTTCCTTACTCACAGAAAACAAACCTCCCACTAAAAGACAAAGACAGTAAGAGCTCTGGGATCAGGTCCTTGAAGTTTCTTTCGTGTAGGTCTGAAAAGCAGCTCTGACTGCTTAAATACCATAATTCCTGCAATGGGAATTGAGGCATGGTCTGTTTCTCTTGCTCAAATGTAAAACTGCCTATTTACATGTATTTCACCTATTGAAGTTTTGTCCTCTATGGAATACATTTTCTGAATTTATACAAATTTAATTATTCTTGATCAAATTAAATTGCATACTCTACTTATTAAGGGGTGAAATTTATGCCTGCTCATGCATCTCCCTACTGTAATAAAATGTTTGCACCTAGTTCAATGTCTGCTAATGACAGGCCATTTATAAATGAATTCAAATATAAAAAGGATGACTTAGGTTTAAGAAAAATACAAAAAATATATTTACAGATACCATTGGTTTAAATATTTATGTGTATGCATTTTTCGTTTGAGCTTGATGGTTATTCTATTTAACCTTCTTGGATTATATTAAGTATATTAATTTTAAGCTAAAGTTCCTATTGACTTCAAATCTAAAAAAGGAGTGATTTAGACATTCAGAATTTGCCCCTTTGTAAAGATTTTCTGTCCAGTAAATGCCTGTAAAAATATAATCTGGAGATGAGACAGTTGCTTGAAATTGGAAACCAGTTTTTCAAGAGGACTTCATGAATCTAAAGAAATGGGAATTGGGCCCTTACACTGACTGAGGGTGCATTTTGTAGCTGGTGGGATCCCTACTGAGGTTTTCATAGGAACTGTCAACATTTAGGATAAAATACTCTGAGTCTAGGTTGCAGATGAATAAATGAAGTGATTGTGTGCAAATTAAACTGAATATTTACAGATGTTTGCCAAATGTGCCTCTAAACAGTGAGTCCTGCTGGAGCATGTTTCACTCAGTCAAGGATGATCTTATTGCTTGGGGAGCAGTGATTTGTTTCTATGCCTAGTTCTGGTTTAGATGGTTTCTGTGATTTTGGACACACCATTAATTACCTATGCCTCCCCTTCCTGCTTGCTAGAAATTGCAGACAACGTCTGAACACTGCACAAGTGTGCTGTTGGCCCTTTTGTTTGTTTTTCGCATTTCAGTGAATGATAGCTTTTCAAAGATAAATTACTAGTTTACTGAACAACTCACTGAGTAACAAAACATTGAAGGATCATAAAACTTTACAATCTCTGTTGTGAAAAGACATTGCTGAGATGTAGTGCAAGCCTTGATGTACAATTAATGTATCCAAGAGCTACTTGCCACTGTAGAGAAAGAGTGTATATGTGTATACAGCAGAAGAACAGTTTACCTGGAAATAAACTTTGTAGGACTGCACCCAAGTTTAGTTCAGAAAGAGACCCCTTCTTGCACAGTGTGCTTCTATTGTCAAAGCAAATTAAGCTGGGAAAAAATCTTTTTATTGGAGACCATATAATCAAGTGCTTAAAAGAGTATATTCATCTTCAGACTGGCTATTACAATAAAATATTTATTGTGTTTTTGAAGTGGATCCATACAGTAGATCCACCAAGAAGTACTGAAAATAATAATTGCAAAGGGAACTGATGGTGTTTGGTACCATGATGGACTGAGCACACAGCAAGCAAAATGTAAGTGATATGATGTTTTTAATATAGTCTGCAGCAATGATAAATAGCATGTTAATAATTAACAAAGATGTTATCCCAAACAGGAGCACACTGAATCTGAAGAACTTTTTGAGGCCAGAACCTCAAAAATCATTAAGTGAAAGGCATTTAATGGATACATGGAATGCAGGCTTGGTGTATTTGTAGCATATGCTGTTAGAAGCATTCACATTAAGTAGTAGCAAGGAAAGTAAACAGTTACTGGTGAAACTCATTGAGGAGTCAGAATAATAATATCTGTAGAAATATTCAATGCAGAAGCCAGATTAATAACACCTTCTGCAGTAAAATTCAATGACTAGTTTAGGTACCATACTGTGGTGAACACAATCAACATTTTAATAGTTTCTGAGTTAGTATTGAATGGTTGTGTGGGTCAAATGACAATAGGTAGCACACAGTTGCTGGCAGAAATTGTTAGTCTAATTTTAATGTCTGTATTTTGTTGTTTCATTCTGACACATGCATATTTGACTTTTAACTGGAAACAGCATGAGGAATTGCACTGAACAAGTTTGGCGCTTGCATATGGTAGGCACTGTCTCAGAAATTACGTGACTTAATCTTTTGGTGGCACTAAAATGAACCTGGACCTATCAGACAGTGGAATCAAACCGAGATTAAACATTTTAATTCCATTGGAATTTTTTGGCTTTTGCTCGAGGACAGTGATACAAATAAACTGTAATTCTCTATGGAAAACGTTGTTCTAAGGAGATTCCCAAAAGGCCTGTATTTTACTGAGCTGAGGGAGCTTTTCACTGAAATTCATTGTGTCATCCATGTTTTTTTGTGTATGGTTTTGTCATCTGGAAAGATAGGAACATAGTGAGGGTACAGAATGTGCAGGATTTGTGTCTTAGCTGTTGAGGATGTCCTGTCTCCATCTCTGGGCATTAGGTGGTGTAAGAAAAAACACAAGACATGGGCAAACCTTTGGGTTTGATCCTTCCCCTAATCTGTCCTCTCAGTTTTCAGCTGTCACTGGACTATGAAGTTGGAGCTTGTATTGAGGTCATTGTGTGTAGTAGCTTCTGAAAGAGCTACGCAACTTCAGTTATCAAACAGAATTTCTATTTTGGACTTCAAAAAACTTTGCATGGCAGTGAGCTCTACATGACCATGTGCTGTGTAGAAAGGATGTGGAGGGGTTTGCACTTTCTGTGGGTACTCCTTGGTCCTTCTGTTGAAAAACGACGGCTAACACAGCTATTCCTGCCCTCTGTGTTTACTGAATATGGAGAGCTTTCCAGGTGAAAAGCACTTCTTTCACGGTGCCTTCTGCTTCCTTGAACTCTCCTGAAATCCTGGACATTTCTATCATCTTGGTTCCTGTGCATTATAACTTGCCTTTGCTGAGGGTATAGGAGGACAAAAATGAGGCAGCAGCTGATACAACCCTTTGCATGTGCTGCTTTTGTCCAGCTAAAAGAAGTTAATTTCTATGGATTTTCTAGGCCTGTGGGATAAGGAAGTATCTCCTGAAAAGGGCATGTTTTCACAATGTCCTTTCTCTTGAGGGAAGAAGTGGAATATTACTCCCTTGAAGAAGCTTTTAAAGAATTAAGCTCTAGTGTGACTGAAAACTAGAATTTCCTGCCATTGTTGAATAGTTTGAACAGGAGAGACAGCTTGAGTATAAAAGCAGACTTCTGTTTGCATATAAATCTCTTGCTTCTCACCAATGCTAGCAAAGGAAATATACAGGAATTTCATTGTCCTTTAATGAAGTTTGAGATGAAAATGCTAATTTAAAGAAGTTTGCCAGACTTGTTACTCTTTCAGTAAATGTACTTCTAAGCATGTCCCGCTTCAGTCAAACAAAATGTCCAGATTAAACAGTTCCCAGTTCATGCTTCTCATTAAAGAAGTGTACTATGGAGCACTACCATAGCTCAGTAGTTTCTACACATACCACTCTTTGCTGTATAGGTACATTTATTGACATTGAATAAGATGAAGAGGAACCACCGGTGCAAAACATAGGGGAAAATACATGAAAAAAAAAATTAGATATAGGAAAAATGTGGAAAAACTATATATCAGGGAAATATTAAAAACATCATTTAAATCATTAACACAGTAGTATCTCATAGAGTAACCTATCAGAATTATTTTAATGAGGATTAATTTGTAGTATTAATGACACAAAGAGCCACTTTCCAGTTCTGATATTCTTGGAACTGGAAATTGCAAGTCAAACCCAGACAGTTAATAGTTCCTGAGAAACTGAACCTAAATATGATGCAGGCAGATTATTCCACTAGGAGATCAACCCAAGATCTCAGAAGTGAACTATCTTTATGATTTCTAAAACCCAGATGCAATTTTGTGGCTTGGACTCTCACTAAAATCCATATTTTAAAGTAGCATTAACAAGTAGATTAAAGTTTGTAAAGCTTTGCACCCGTGAGAGACTTCTCCCTAGTAATTTGCTGGTTTAAATCCTTTTTTTGTGTGTGTGTGTTTGTTCCCATGTGAAGGAGACTTTCTGCCTCAAAAAATCTGGTTACACAGAGTTTCATAACCAATATTTTCTAGTCTCCCAGCTTTACTCAGATGTTTATTATCTCTATGAAAATGACCTTGATACATCCCAAACTCTGTGATCTCTGTTATAACCTCTCACATCTCTTTACATATTTTCACCTTCTCCTTGTGCAATCATCTCACCTTTTTACTTTGGATAAGGTCTTTGAGGAAAATTAGTCCTTAATTGTATTTCTTTGACATATTTTTAAGTCCTCTCCACCACTTTGTATAATTAGCTAGTGGCCATGGGCAGAACAACTGCACAGGCTTATTTTATTAATGAAATAATAGGTATTTAGGATGGATGAAGGGTAGGCTGATGGACTAACCTTTTTTTATTGGGCATGAACTGTATACATTGTTGTTTTCCCACTTGCTGCTAATTTACAGTAGCAGAATAATAGCAGAAGTAAAGGAATGCAGAGGCCATAAAGCAACTGTGATTGATTAGGAAAAGACAGTAAAATCAGCAAGAGGGTTTAGAAGACCTAAGAGCAAATGTTATCCTTTTCATTTGTTTTGAGGATCATTTGTGGATAATACTTGCTTGAGGATAAAATGGTTTGTGTGAGATTCTGCTGTTAAAGGAGGACTCCTCAGCATCCAGGGAAATTTTCTGGATGTTATTGCTCAGCATTTCTTGTTTGTGTTGGTAGGGAGTTGGTTCCAGCTTTGTGGAAGCTTTGTGTGTTCACTTAGGTGCTATGTATCTCCTTGAAGCTTGTGGCCATGGCACCCTGCAGAAGAGATCCCAGACAGCTGCAAAACCTGTGTGGATGCAAGGCATGCCCCGTATGTCCATACCCTCAGCAGGGTACGGCCAGAGTAAACCTGTGGTTTAGATCTTGCTCACTTTTGATTCACCTTGTTCACCTTAGAAGTCACTTTTGATGGCCTAGTTTAGAGATGTTGTATGAGAGGATTGTAACCTGCCACTTCAGCGCAACATGTTCCAGGATTTCTGCTGACCAAGGATATTAGTAGCAGAGCCAGTGACTATGTGTTTCTAAACCCTGTGTTCTCAGCTGGTGAGCTCTGGCTATATGCACAAAGTTTTGAAATATGGCAGAGATGAGTTCTCTTCCCTTTGAAACTTGTAGAATGGTATCTTCCATGGAACAGGGTATCTGAAAGCAGTATGGGATTATTTTACAGCAAATAAGTCATTATGTAGAGTTTGTATGGAAGAGCCACATTTTTTGAAGGTGATCTTATTTTGTTTTCAAACTGGACTTTAAACTCGGATAATGTTTGTGGAATAGTGAAAATATAATAGAAAAAAAAACTTGATGTAGTTTCCTATGTAATACATACCTGGGTAAAATAAAAAAAGTTTACTCATGATAGAAGAAATTTCCACCAGAGAAGTGGGAATAGAGGAATTGTGATTTTCTGTTCTAGTGTCTTTCTTAATTTTGATTCATTTTTGCAGTTTATGTGAAATGATGTATTTGAAGCATTACTGACATGGAGATGAATCCAGTGTGCCACAGTAAGATATTCTCTCCTGACTGAAAGTTTTCTGTGAAAGAATGTCTTTGAAGACATTGGCTTTCTTCGTGCTTCAACATCATGGATGTTGATTTTGACCATGCCCATACACCATTAATGAAAACACTCTCCAAGTGGTTCCTCAGGATAGCTACATAAATATGGTGCTCTCATAAAGAAAAAAAAAAAAAGTCTTTAAGTAAAATGAGAAAAAAAACCAATTGAACATAAGTATATGAAGGTGAATATCATGGTGGTTTTTACTGTAGGGTTACTAAGTTTCTCTTAGATTCTGGATGAGAATGTTTTTATTCCAGTGCCAGCTGCCATTGAATGAAAGTGGAAGTTTAAGTTTTGGACCTTACAACTAAAGCAGAAATAAGTTGTACATTGTTCAGTCTGGGTTAAAACCTTTTAAAAAAGTATCAGGAGTAACAGCAAAACAAGGGTTTGTTGTGTTTTCTGGAGCTCCTTTTTCTTAGATTTCAGTGGCTGTCTGGAGTAACTGTGGTCTTGGTTGGCTGCCAAAAAGAACACCTGCTAATAGATTTAAGACAGAAGATGAGGAGAAGATAAATACTAAGCCCTTGTAGTCATATATGTAGGTTAAGAATTTGGGGGTGGAACTTGCTGTAGTTAGAACAAAAGTAAGTCAGAATGTGATGTTAGCACATTAGGTGAGGTTTTATCAGGGGCTATGTGGATGATCTGTGAATAGTGTGGGATGCTCTCTCTCCCACTTATTCTCAGGGGGAGATGAAAAACCAGAATGACAAAAGAAATTATAAAGTAAATAATAAAGGGATTAAAGGAGTCTGCAGTCATTTAGACAGGTTAGTGATAGAGAGTCCGACAGGCAAGCAGAATTTAGAAATTGTTGAAGCTATTTATCAATTGAAGAGCAAATAGATCTGAAATTTAAGGACATTTTCATGGAAAACATCTCTTTCTAGAAGTGTTTCTTTCCAAGGACATATAAGAGAGTTATATTTGAGAGTCCAGCTTCTCTCAATTTATTCCATTTATAGCTATCTTGCTAAAGGTGAGATATCCCTGTAAACATTGCTTTGCTATTATACATGAAGGTGCTCCCACACTCCCCTGAGTCTACCAGCTGTCACTGCACAGCTCTGAAAAAGTGGCCTCTGGGGTGACCTTAGGCTGAGTGTCCAGGGCCTCCTGCCTTCCTGCTGTCACATGGATGCCCTGAGAGCCTCCTGTCTGGCAGCCCTCGATGCTTTGGGCCTGCATGTGTGTGTGGAGTCCTGTGTGTGCTGCAGCTGCCAGGGCTAATGCCTGTTGGCTCACCTGCAGGAGAGATGATGGCACAGGAGTCAGCTCTTGAGGGCAGCCCTCAAGCTAAACTGAGACAGCCTGTGTAGTTGCCACAGCAACTGCTGGGGAGAGGAAATGTGTTATCCCCCTCCAAACTGTTTTACAGTGCAACTTTTAAAATGCAGGATAGGTACTTCCATGGATCTCAAGCTGTGTAAATCATTGTGCAAGACACCATGTCCTGGACGGTACAAATTATAGAAGAAGTTACTATAGGTTCAGTATTAATTTGCATTTTTCTTCCGATAGCTTATTAAGTTCACAGTCAAACAGGTCAGGAATGTTGGGTGCCATTCAGTCCTGGTAAATGACCACAAATCTGCATCAAGAAGCCTACATGGGAGATCTTCAAGTAACTTCAAAGGGAAAGCCAGTCTCTTCTTTTCGTCAACAGATGGCAAATCAGAATTGTGAGTAAGAACTGTCCACCTTCAGTTTGGCATTGATATCATTCTCCCACCTTAAACTCCTCCTAGTTGTTTAGGAACAGAAGACTGAATTTATTTTGCTTAATTAAAAATGGCCGGGGATTGATCCAAGTCCAAGTGGCTCTGGCGGGCTCATGTCCTCACCACTTACAGTTGCCACCCTCCCTGGCAGATTAGCTTGGAGAGAGCTCACTGAGGTGGTGCCTAGGCCTTAAGGAAGAGTGTGGATGACTAGGGCTCTAGT
Organism: Chamaea fasciata; assembly: GCF_029207755.1. NCBI lineage: Eukaryota > Metazoa > Chordata > Aves > Passeriformes > Sylviidae > Chamaea > Chamaea fasciata. The sequence goes on along the minus strand of NW_027094087.1, from coordinate 78,476,362 downwards.
CCTGCTTTAATTTAACAATCTGAACACAGCCAAAGAGGATCAGAAAAAGCCTTTCTTACTCCCAGTAAGAAAAGTTAAGGCAAGCTCTGCTTGCAGGGTGGTTTACATGTGCTCCCATCTTCAGAGAGGAACCTGGACTAATAACAGCATAACACCATCCTGGACCAGCTTAGGGGTTATTAGAGCTTCAGTAAAGTGGATGAATCCCAGCTTCATCCTTTGAGTAAGTAGCACCTAGAAAGGGGCTTCTTATGGGCCCTTGGTTAACCTTGTGCGAAGCTGTGGAGGAGGAAGAGCAGAGTGTACCTGCTTCTGAGCAAGTCTGGCAGCTGAGCAGCAGAGACCTGAGTCTGCAGGGAATGAATCATAACAAGTTTCTGAGGAGGATGAACCAGACAGGAAGGAAAACTCAATCTTGCTGGGGAAAGGATCATATCTCCTTTTTTTTCTCTCTTTCACAAGAAGAAGATGGAGTTCCAGGGCAAGAAAGAGATGAAGGATAGGAGATTTCCTCTGTCTCTGAATATTTTTTTTTCTTCTGCTTCACTGTCTTGTACTTCCTTTCCTTCTCACTGACCTTATTTGGGATCATCCCTTCATTTGTGTGAGCATGTGCAACAAAACTTGTCAGCACTATCAGTCATCTCAGTAACCTGTTGCCTTACTGCCCACCCACTTTCTATTTTCTGAGCTACATGGGCATCAACCTGAATTGTTGCTGCACATACTTCTTGTTCTTCCTTTAATTAAAGGATATGTATTCCTCCCTACATGGCCACCAGTTGCTCTCTTCCCTTATATAGTTGTGAGGAGATGAGTAAGGAAATAGCTTTTTTCTGATTATTGATGCTTTAAATATGTTGGCAGACTAAATCTGGTCACAGTGAATTTAAGGGGTCTGGCTTATAGTCTGACAATATGGTCCAGAATATTTGTGTGTTTTTCTTAATGAAAATTAGACAGCATAGAGCAGTTTGCATTTGGTTTTTGTTTGGATGGTGGTTTTTTAAAATAGTTTCAGGGAAAATCAGTTTGTGGCAGTTGGAATCCTTTGATTCTTCTCTGTGAGGATGCACAGTGTATATTTACTTATGCATTTAATGCTAAATGTGAAAAGATTGAATGTAAGCAGTAAATTCTTCTTTTTTCATCAATCCCTTGAAGACCGCTTAAGGTGACTGTTCCTTTACAAGTTGAGTATCTGAAAAAAACCCAAATATCAGTGCTTATTCTGGGGCTAAGAAGGGTGTTGAATTTAACAGAGATTTTTATGTTTTCATTGCTTACAATAAAAGCATTTATGAAAAGCCCTTATGATGGGACACATTTATGTTTTGCTTTAAAATAAGGCACAGTGGGGGGCTGTATTCATCCTGTTAGCTTGTAAGAAAAGGCTGGGATTTCTGAAACTGTTCTAAACACCCTGAATTTGAAAGTCAAGTCAAATCTTCTAAGCCAGTAAAGTCCTCTTAGCAATAGAGGAATAAAGGACTTTCAGTATATATATATATATATATATATATATACACTTCTCAGTGTATTAGGTATCTTGGAAACTTTCTTCTGTTAGTAGAACATTAATGTACCATGTCTGGGGCTTTTCATATGTCCTGGCAATTGAGACAACTTGGGCCAAACTAATTGCATGGAGGTTCTTTTCAAGATTGAAAGTACCTTATTTGCAGTCCTACTTCTAGGCTGGAGAAATTAAGTTCTTTGGTGTTTCTGCGTTTATAGTGCTTTTCTCTTTTGTCATGCTAATTGAAAGCACCATCTTTAATCCTTCTTCTAGGAAGTTTCTTGCTATTTGCTTTTTATGGCAGTGCTCCACTGTCATATTCAGGTCATCAAAGATGTGTTTTACGGGAGGTTAAAGGAAGCATTCTCTCCATGGCCAGAACATGGGACTATTCTTGTGGCGGTAAATGATCTTTACTCTCAGAAAAAAAAAAAAAAAAAAAGAAAAAAAAAAAAAAAAGAGGTTTTTTCACCTTGGCACACTGCTTTGGGTTTTAAAATACTCAAATCCTTTTTTGCTAATCCCCCACTCTGTGGCTTTTCTAAGGGAAGGTTCCTCTTTCTGTGGAAGACAAAATTTTTCTTTTACAGATTAAATAGTTCTGCCCTTAATTTACTATTACTTGACTAATTCTTACAACATCATCTTCAGTCTGCTTCTTTTTCTTGTCATTTTATCTTAGAGTGACTAATTTGCAGAACAAGCATGCCCTCCCATTTGCACTCAAGGGCATTAACTAATCTAGTTAACAAACTAATCTAGGTCTAGAGAAAACAAATAGAACAAGAAGCAAATGAGCAGCTGAGAATGAGCAACAATTTCCTTCCACGTGGACATGGTTCTCTTGGGTTTTCCTCTGGAGAGAACTGAGCTTTTTCTCAGAATCCCCAAGTTCTTAGTTTTGTCATTGCCCAGTTAGGTACAGGCAACAGTGAAAACCAGAACAAACTGGAGGTTACACAAATAGATTTCAGAAGTCTCAATGTGTCTTCAATGAAGGACCTCAAAGCAAATTTATTAAATGAAAAGCTGACTTGGCAGGAAGTTCTAATCCTTTTGAAAAATACTTCTAAAAAAAGGAATATCAGAGAATGAAAGTTCAAACTGCCTACATTGCAGTATACAAATTAGTAAGCGAGTCACCTGGTAGTCTCCTTGTCCCTGGTACATGGCACTAATGTTTCCTCCCTCAGGGGTATGTACAGTACCCTAAGTCCCTGACAGAGTGTTATCACTTTTTTTAAAGTTTTTTTGTTGTTGTTTTTAATGCAGTACAGAAAGATCTGGCTAGTATAGAAATATGTGACATCAGTAGATCTTAGCAGTACTTTTTGAAGAATAGTTAAACAAATATTCATTCTTTTGAGGTTAGATATGGTGGTGAGTATACAGAGCTTCTGAAGAAGCACTGGTGGAAAGTCCAGTATGTAAAATGCCGCCCACTAAACTGCAATACTCAATAATTATGAAATAAAGGTCCATCACTCAAACAAAACGCAGCAATTTTTGCTTTAAGTTCATTGATATTTACCTAGGAGGGCAGTAAAGCCAAAAAACTCCATTATCTTAATGTGGTACCCTCTGTAAGTCCATAATAAGCCTTTTGAACTGAGAATATATTGAAACAGGCAGCTGAGGTAGTGAAACTGTTTTCTGGAGTGTTTATAGGAACCAATTATATGCAATTTGTTTAGATTAGTGGTGAGCAGTTCTACATTAACAATTGTCTTAGTGCTAGTAAGTAGGAGTGCCTGGAATGTGGCGCTTTGCATCCTCAACTCCGTATCTGCACTTTCAACACACCCATAGCAAGAGGATGGAGCTGAATCTTTTCTGCTCAGATTTTTTTACAAGCTCTTCTTCTTTTTTTCTGTTTTGTTCTGGGCAAATTGTTACTTCTCTTTGTACAAGATAATTAATTTGCTGTTGCTCCTATATTTCCTGTAATAACCTTTTTAAAAGGCACCATTTCTGTCAGAATATCCCATGGCTAATGACTGGGCAGATTGTTCTTACCCCTAGATGCTGTTACCTAATTAGAGATTATCCTGTTAGACATCACTTTAAGCTGTATTTCCTTTTCTTAGCCCACAGAGAACATAGAATCACAGAACAGTTGGGGGTGGAAAGGACCTCTGGAGATCATCTAACTCCTCTGCTAAAACAGGGTCTTCTAGAGTGAATTGCACAGGATCATGTCCAGTCAGGTTTTGAATACCTCCAGAGATGGAGACTTGAGCATGGGAAAATTATTTGTCAGTGCTGTGACCTCTACTGCGTCCATCTACTTACCTTCCTCCTTCTGCTTTCGTCTCTCTCCCCACCTTCCTTTCGAACAAATTTATTAGACAAAGAGTGAAAATCCTGCTTTATAGCACTGAGTGGGGAAATTTTTCCACCTGGAGATGGCATTTGGAGCTTAGTTTCCTCACCACTCTCTCTGCTTCTGTGGATACTGTGCAAAGCTCCTGTCAGTTCACATCCTTTGCTGTAGTGCAGAGCTCCAGCAGCACTGTGTGTTTCCCTGTATTTTAAACTGTGATGGATTTAAAGAAGACTGAGAGCTAGGACACTAATGCTGGGCTCCATGAGAGAGCTCATGGTCTTGCTCCTGTTTTCCTTTAGTGCTGAGAGGAAGTAACCAGTGACAGCGTTCAACACCTTAGTGGCAGTGACCATCTCTTGAGCACAGTGTGTGGCCCCATCACCTGGTAAGTTTCAGCATGGAGGTTTTTCCTAACAGGAGAAGCCTTTTCCTTAGGAGTGAAGAGGTTCTGAACTTTGACTTAATGGTACTCTGAGGCAAATACTGCCCTTTTGAGACCAAGATTCACTCAGAACAAATCAGGGTGTATTTGAATAACAGATGGGGTGGGAAAATGCTTCTGAAGTTTCTCTACAGAGAGCACAAGATCTGCTCACTGTACCATCCAGCCTGTGTGCAGAGGGATTTGTGTGAGTGGAATAGAGGGAGGAAAGAACAAAGGCAGTAAATCCGCTGGTAGGCAGGCGTTCAGCAAAGGAGTTTCACATTTTGTGGCTGAGAATACAGATTTTTGTGTCTTATTACAGGAAGTTCTCTTCTTTAAAATGTGATAAAAAGAATTAGTTTTTGTTTTATTATAAAGAGCCCTTCTGCTCATCCATATACTATACTGACAGTATTCACTGTATTATCCTCTTCCTGCTCTTCCCAACTCATGGGTACCATGAGAGTGTTAGTATTTACTAAAGGATATTTATTTGATTCTTTTTCATCATGCATAAGCCATTTCAGTTGTGTCCACTCAACTTTGCTCCACTTTTGGCAGTACTGTAATGAGGGTTTAAGATGATAATGTCAAAACAGAACCCAATTAGCCATATTTATGATGGATGTACAAAGAACTCTTAGAGAACAATTTTGGTATTACTTCCCTGATATTTCATAGTTTGGCATATACAAAAAAGCATGAAGGATTTGTCAGAAGATGCTGGTTCAATTAGATTTTGGGCTTTTTGCAGGCAATTTTTAGTTCAAAAATTCTAGTGAAAATCTGAGAAATAAATAGGTTAATGCATTATACAAATTCTCATTCTGCTGTTAACAGATCTCAAAATGTTCCTGAAGCTGAAGTGTAATGGCAGGATAAGGCTCAGGGCCTAGTTATCGTATCTTGGAAAATCAGCTGTGTTAAAAAAGAATTCCATTTGTTCGGGAGTATTCAGCTTCAAACCAAAGGTTTTTTCTGTAAGTGTGAACATTGCCCTTGGCTTGGATGAGTCTTGGGAAGAAAATTTTCCTATGATTATTTAATGAATGGGAACTATTCGATCAGCAACAATATGAAATGGGAGGTGCCACTTGCCTATTTGGTTTTTTTGGTTAGTATTACCATTCACTTTTTTAACCGGCTTTTCCCAACTGTATAGTCTTACCAATGCATTTCAGTGTGTTGAGAGGTTTAATGATGAGCTCAGTCATTCAAAGATCATATTAAGTCAATAATAGAGTGCTCAAGGCCTATCTATGTCTCACATTTTAGCCAATGAAGATGCTAACTACAAATTCACTGTTTTTGAGATGAATTGTTTCTGTAAATAATCCACTTATTTGATTAATCCTTGAGAAATGAAGAAATTATTAGTTCTGAGTCTATTCTATTCTATCCTATTCCTTTCATTTATTACCATTTTAACTTACAGGTTTTTTATTTGCATAAACAGGAAAATACTTCAGTAGGAGAAAAGTATTTCGTCTTAGTAATGTCTTTTAAAAGCTAGAAACTACTCACTGTTTATTCTAGCTAACCTTGATGCTAAGTAAATTTCTATGTTATTTTTCATCAGTCTTTGTAAATGTTCCAGAGGTAACAGGAAGGTAATGCTTCATTTGTCTTATCAGTGGCTTTTTCTCTCTTATCAACAAAATAGGTCACAGTACCTATAGGAGTGGAGGGCCTAGAGCCATGGTCATATACGTCTTCACTTTTAGAACCAAGACTGGGAACCTGTCTTGCTTGGAATACTTTTTCAGGGACAAAAATTATTTAGAAAAATGTCACCATACAGTTAAAATAGGGTTTTAGATGGTCACTGGTCTTCATCCCAGCACCCTACTGTACTTAACTGCTTTCTGTCCAAATTCAGGTTCTCCCATATGTAGTGACAAAGGGTAAGATTTTATTATTGAGTCCTCTGCTTTGGCATAGTGTTGCCATGGTCATGAAAAAAAAGCACAAAAATTACATGCTGACTCTGCCAGATATATCCAAAGAAAATCCCTGTGCAATAATGTGCACTCATTCAAGTTGTGCTATTCATATGGTAAGGGTGAGATTATACTTTATTTCTGCACTTGGCATGCCAAGGACAAAGTAGTGCTTAGCTCATTCTCTCCCTCATCTTCCTGCGGAGTGGCTGGCACAAACGTATTTCTTCTATTCTGGGCATAGAGAGATGTCCAGGAGTTTGATTTTTGACAAGGTGGGAAGAGCCATGTCTCTGCTGTTTCTGCAGCAGCCAGAAGGCCAGAGGTAGAGCCATGGGCTGCAGGATGTAGAATAATACTGTGTTTCTTCCAGTTACAATAAATCCATCTCTTGTGTCACATGGAGTGCTGCAATCCTGCTGATTAAAAGGGCACCTAATTCACCGATTCCTAATGGCACGTGGGATACAACTGCAAAGCCAGTACTCTGCTTTAATGTGGATAGCAATTAAAGTTGACAACTCAACCTAATTTTTTTTTTGTAATATTTTTTGAAGTGTCATTAGACACTTTCTGCTCCTCATTCGTCCCTGTGCTGTAATCGTGAGTTCTACTTAAATGACAATTGAAGTTTCCTCTTTCCCTCATTTCCTCCGCTCAGTTGACAATATACATGACTGTCAAATGTTGCAGAAGTTAAAATAATAAGTTACAGGATGTTGTTTAAAATATTTGACAAATAGTGACTTTTAATGGCACCTACTTGTATGTTTAAGCAGGTTAATTAATGGTGAGGGATTTTAGCGTCCAGAATTTGGGCTGTAATTCACATAGAGTTGCTAACATACAGTATTTACACAAGTGGAAGCAAATTACCTGTTCTACTGCACTCTGAGCACCTGTTCAAAGACGGATGTGGTTGATATCCAAATGACTTGAACACAGCACATGCGATGTGGGCAGAAAGACTGAAGTGTATTTTTAGCTGTTTATGCTTGAGTGAGAGCAACTTTGGAAATCAACAAAGTGAGGAACAAAGAACCGCCTCCTGCCTGTTGCAGAATTGGGATCACTCCTTTTTCTAGTATTTCTGTTTTTTTTTTTTTTCAGATCAGTTCCTTGACTGTGGTCATGGCACAAAGCTAATGCACAGGCATATGATATAAATAAATATTTTCACTGGAGACATGCATTTCTTGTCTGAATGGCTGAGATGGCAGTGGGAGAACAAAGAAAAGAAGTCATGCCCCAGTTCCTTTGGCTGCAACCTTCCCTCTATGAGCATGTGAAAGGAAATTGCCCAGGAGTCATAAGCATGTCACTATCTGATGTGGACACAATGTTGAAAATTCTCCTATGTTAAAGCTACTGGATCTGCAGCAAGATATCAACAGCCGCAGGAGAAAAAATAGCCACATCCTCACCATAGAGAGTGTCTTAGTTGATGAAAACTGAAAGGCTTTCTTTCACATCAGTGATGTTGTGGAGATTTCCTTCTGTCACAACAACACTTACTTCCTAGAAGGACTGCCACATAATGTAATATCTGAAACAAGCGCATTACCTTTTTTTTTCTGTATGAATAGAAGTAATCAGAAGAACTCAGGAATATTTTGCAACTGTAGTGATTTTTAGGAGAAAAGGGTAGAAGTTTTTGACAGGTTTCATTGATAATTCCAAGCATTTTGATATTTTTGAGAGGGCAAAAAGTATAAAGGTAATGCGTGCCATGGAGATTATAAGATGCGTAGTAGTTTTACTTTTTTGTTTTCCCCTTTAAAATTAGGTCTATTTAAATGCATTCATTAAGTGCTGTGCTGAAGGCTCTGAGAGAACAGGGCATGCACCAGGAGCTTTGTATTCCTTTGGTCACTACGTGGTATATAGAAATTCCAGTTTGTAACGTGCAGGCTTTTTTCAGTTGCACTGTAGAAAATACAGCCAATAAAAATTAATTTCTTTAATTTTTTGTATCCATCCCTGATCATAAATTATTATGCAGGTGTTATTTATTACGTCCAAAATTTCTGTGGGCTAAAGTAGTCTTACTAACCTCTATCTATTTAGAAATAAGAAAAGAAGGACTAGAAAAGCGTAATGATTTAACATTTTTGTATAATGCTCTTTCTAAGAAACTTATTTCTCAATGGCTTAACCTTAAAACCATCCTTTGCTCACTAGCTTTAATACTCTGGCATCCAGATATCTGAAAAAATGTAAATAGCTCCCAGGGATGTGAGGCAAGTTAAACCTGATGCATGTAAGCACAGGGCTTGTTTTCAGCTTGTTTTTGTTGCTGCCTGATGATATTTGTCAATATATCATTAAAACAAACAAATAAATTAAAATTCATTAAAAGGAGCTGCAAAATCAAGCATTCAAATGTTAGTTAGGTCTAATTGACTTTAGAAAGCCGTAATGCCTCGAATACTTCAGCAGGATTAAATCCTGTAGTTTTGAAGGGCGTTGTACCAGGGAGAAGTAAGAAGCCCGAGTATAAAGCAATCTCGGGTGTGTAGAGTGGTTAACTTTCTCCTTAACTGATCTCCCTTATATGTATCAATTTTGTTTGAGTGAGGGGCTTTAATTATTTGACTGCCTATTGTTTTTTTCTTTGTCTTTGCTGCCTGAGCACTAGAGCCATACAGTAGGGACTACCTCATGGGCAGCTTGGGAAAGGAGATAGAAGCAACCAGAGAGAAAATTCTCCTTACTCACCAATCAAAATCCTGGGCTGAAGCATGCACAGCACAGCCAGAGATTTTAGTAGCTGAATTCCAGTAAGTCTGTCAGAAGAACACAGTCTGGAGTTTTCTGTGGTGCTTCTACAGCATCTGGATGTGCTAGACCTTTTCAGGGGATTGACTGAGAGTTTTTTTAAATATGGGCAAGATGTTTCCAGACAGCTCAAGCTGACAATAATAAGTCTCAGGAGGACTTATTAACTCAGGTGTGATTAGAAATCAAGCTGTCTCTGTGTACTTGTGCTGCACCGTGGCCAAGTGAATAATGTTTCCTATTACGTGGTGTACTGAAGAGTGCAATACATAAACATCCAAGTGGCTACCACCAAAGCTGTCTAGATCCTTCTGAAACTGGTACTCATCTGGAGCTAAAAAACCCCTGATGAATCAAACTGATGCCATGTAACCTCATGCTGTTTTGTCACTGGTGTGAGCATAACTTTCCATATGCAGAAAGTAATTAATGTAGGTGCCAGTTCCGTACCAGGAGTTCAGTGTCCAAACACTTTTCAGGGTTGAGGACTGCCGCCTCCTTAACTGCAGAGACTCTGAGGACTTTGACAAGAGAAATGGTTGCAGTTGTAGTTTGAATTTACTGCTGCTGTTTTAAAGTGACAAAAGTATCCAGGATTCATAATTCATTTCTTCCCAGATTTTCTTTATTTTTTTCTATTGTTTCCTGCTTTATCACTTACATGTCAACGTTACCAGGCACAGTATTTTCTTAGTGGCAAAACTTTATGCTCTGTTTTTATGAACTAAAGCGTAAATTTTCACCACAAAGAAAATGAACTATGGTGACCATGTTATTTAAAGTTGTAAGGGGATAATAAAAAATGAAAGGTGATGTTTCACTGCAGAAGCAAATGGATTTTATTTATGACACTGGGAATGAGTTATTGGTTTTTGTTTTCTACCCCCTAATAGGAAGTCTTTATGGAAGGCTTATTTTTATCATAGAATCATAGAATATGCTGAGTTGGAAGAGACCCTTCAGGATCGACTCCAACTCCTGACCCTGCACAGCACCATCCCCAAGGGACTCACCATGTGCCTGCGGGCATTGCCCAAACACCTTTTGAATGCTGATGCTGTAACCACTTCCCTGAGGAGCCTGTTCCAGTGTCCCACCACCCTCTGAAAAAGCTCTCTCTGATATCCAGCCTAAACTTTGCCTGACTCAGCTTCATGCCATTTCCCTGAGTCCTGTCACTGGCTATAAGAGATCTGTACGTACCCTTCTGCTTCCGTTCTTGAGGAAGTTGTGACTGCAGTGAGCTCTCCCCTCAGTCTCCTCCAGGCTGAACAGATGAGGAGACCTCAGCTGTCCTTTTTAAGGCTTCTTCTCCAGACCCTTCACCATCTCTGTGGCCCTGCTTCGGACACTCTCTAATAGCTTAATATCTAACTGCTTGGTGTTTGTCAAATGTACATAGGCACCTATATATCAAAGTACTGGCAAAAAAGTCAGTGTAACCACAGCAATGTTTCCCTTTGTGCACGTTCTGAAATGAAGCCTGTTTTTTCCTCTCTTGTTCTTTTCAGAAGTGTTACACAAACACACCCAGGACCTTGTATGGAAGTCCTGAAATGAAATCTGTTTTTTTTTTTTTTTTTAACTAGTGCTTTTAAAAATGGCGTCAGCCCTCAGATATTTCACTTTGAGCAAAGTACAGCATTCAAAATTCTGCTTGAATTACTGTAAAAAAAAATGTAACCAATTTGATACAGCTTTTCTTATGGCAGTATTTGGCAGTTTGCACAATGCACATTTATGGAATAAAGAATGCATGCCTCTGGAACCACAGGAGAAGGGAAAGGAGAGCTTTTAGTCTTGCCTAACACATGGATGTACATTGTTTTGTGTTGCTTCCCTATTGTTTTTTATTCTTTGTCTTCACTGTCTGAGCACCGAGCTTTGCCTGAGCACTGGAGCTGTGCAGTAGGGACATGTGCTGAAGAGTCTGCTTGTTGAGCCATGGGTGCCAGGAAGGCACTGAGGAAAGTGGGGTGTAGGTGAAATGAAGGCAGGTGGTTTGATCTTGGAAACCAGGTGGTTTTTGCTTTTGCTGGAAGTTTCTGGTTGTTGTGAGGACTCAGTGATTGGGAAGATGGCTCAGATGGGCTTGCTTATGTTTGACTGGGAAGAAAGCTCTGATCCAGGTTTGGGAATGGGGTGAGTTGGAAAGGCATTGTCATATGCAATAGCTTGGCACGTAAAGATGCAGACTGGATCCTTCCTCTTGTGTTGAAAGTGTTTGTTCTTCCTTACTTTGACTTCACTGGGGAGAAGGGATGGGTTGGGATGCATCCATGTGGCTGCTGGGTTAAAGGGGCCAAGATGTCAGCTGAGGCTGCCATGTGAAATAGATGTTTGGCAGCCCCAGTCACAGTCTGAAATACAGCATTTGTCATTCAAGCTTTCACAGGTAAAGGTGAAACAACAGCATGTCAGAACCAAATTCTTCTGCAGGGTCAAAAAATGTGACCTCAACTCTCCTACCTCAATCTTCCTGCAATGCCCAGTTCCCAGTGTCAGAAAATAAGTCTTGGTCTGTCTGGCAAACATGAAAATCTTGTTTGAGTTCACTATAGCTCTTACACTCTAGGTTGGATGGCAATTACGTTTTTGGCCTTCTGACACCAGCTGTGTAGTTGAGCCAGAGCAGGTCTCCCATCTGTGCCTAGATGTAAAACCCTGGCTCCTTTCCTGTATCGTGATCTCAGTAGTTTGAACTCAGGCTAAGGGCATGTAGGGGATATATAAAACTGCCCCTGAGAATTACTTCCATAAGCTTTGATTAACCAGTTTTTTTCTAGGGAAGTGGGTGGAAGAAGAGGACTAACTGTAGGGAAGTGATCTATTTCATTCTCTGGCTGCTTAAATAAAGATGAAGCTGTCAAATTCCTTTTTCACTCCTATTACTGTTTTTCTCTTTTTGCTTATAACTCCCAAGCAATGTGAAATAAAATGTTACAGTTTCAAAGGAAAATTGGATTATACCCACTTGGAGGGAGGGAAGGAAGAAGAAAACAGGCTTTATATTTTGACAGAATTCAATCCAGACTTTAAAAAAATAAAATGAATAATTTTGCAATATTTTGTAAGACTGTGTTTTCTAAAGACACAGCTAATCAGATATGCATGCAAATTTAACACGGGTTGCCAACTCTCATGAATTCTTTTTTTTTTTTTTTTTTTTTTCCTACAATTATGCGGCGTAAAAATTGGCCTCTTGTGAGAAGTTGCTGACAGCTCAGCAGTTCTGCTTCAGTGCTGGCTGCAGAGGGTGGGATGGCTGCCAGTGCAGGAAAGTGGAAGATGGCTCTGGACTGGCATGCGGGATGCTTCCAGTGGAGGCAGATGTTGCATAGCCTGCACCAGTTTCTGCTGTCCCAGGAGTGACAACCTGTGTGGCAAACCAAGAGGCCTGCTGCGTCTCCTCACCCATCCTTTCCTATTACATAGGATGAAGTGAGGGAAAGAAAAGCAAAGCAGAAAGCGTAGCAGGTGCCCAGAATCTCTGTATTTTCCCATTTTACCCTCTATTTGCATGTAATCAGATCCCAGAGGAAAAAAGGGGAGGTGATGGAAGGGATAAGAACAGTTTCGAAATAATATTCCTAATAATATTAGTTTTGCTTGTGGGCTATAATCCTGTGAGTTTGGCAAGGCTATGTGTGTGTATAGATATACACACCCCTGTATAATTTGATAAAATTTGCAAGTTGAAAGAAAATGGGAGGCAATAAAGCATTTTAGAGTATTTCTCCACTACTGTGATATTTAAGTGCCGAAGACATAGCTATACTTTTATTAATTTGGTCCCTTATTTATTTGAACTTTGTACAAAATACCCAGTTACCACTTCTAGGTAGCAGTCTATTGATATTAAAAATCCTATGCACAAGTTTACTGCATTTAGAAGAGAGATATAGTGTAGTTCATTTTTCTGTTATATTCTCACACATGCTCATATTTATTTCAAGACAAGAACAAATCCTATTTATCCAGTATTTTTACCTGTAGTAGGTTCTGATGAATGGCTGTGTGAGCCAACAAAGTCTGTACAGAGATTTGGTCAATACAGTGATTTGGTTTGTGCCGAACAATGGCTGGAAGACAGACCTTCATGGCCTCACTTGTCTCATTACAGGGTTCCTCTTGGCTCCACGGTCAGGCTGGGAAATTCAAGCCATGTTAGACAGGTAGCTGAAATGAAGACAACTTGTTCGTTTTTACCAGTCTGCAAATAAGAGTGAGAGCTAGGTGCTGGAGTAATGAATGCTAGGCTGACTCCTTTGCTGTTGGGCACAGGGTGAGGCCTCCTGCAGTTGTGCAGAGCACAGATACCAAATCTGACCATCTACCTACTGCACTGTCATTTTGCACAGCTGTGAATTGCCTGTGGCACGGGGTGAGGACCGGCAACTGAAACAACGTATGGGCTGGGTATGTGCCACAAGGACCTGAAGCAGATTTGCTTTACTGCCATGTGGCACTGTCATCTGCAACATGACACTGTTCCCCAAGTCCTTGGGATGGAGGCTGGGTGTGTAGTACGGCGTCTGTGGCACCATGCTGCAGCTCCAGGCTCAGAGCCCACGTTACGCCCAACCTGGAGCTGCTACGCCTCCTGAGTCTCTACCTAACAGGGAACATCCCATTATGGGAAGCTTTTTGGGTGTTGCAGGGGAGAGTTGTCACATGTTGTAATTGAAATGGTGAGATTTGTTGCTCGAGCTATAATTCCCAAAGTGTGAATGTTTTGAAGCAACTAATTTTAACTTAAAGACCAAAGATTTGAAGACTATTTTTAACTTGAAGACTTGATTCTCTTTGTGCTAGGAAACTAAAGATGGATACAGTCAAAGGATGTTATAAATACAGTGTGCCTATTCTAACTCCTCGCTTTCTATTTTGATCGCATAATGAGTATTCAACCTGAGTGATTTGTATTGTAAGGGAATGTTGACTTTTTTTGCAAGTTATAATTGAAATTAAAAAGGGAGAGACGTAAAACCTCAACTTTGTACTAGATGAGTGGTTATATTATGGCTTGAAAAAGATAATGGTCCAGAAAGCATGTATGGTACTGCAGCCTTTGTACATATTTAAGAGGGGTCTTTGAGGCCAGACAGCATATCAAAGCTGATGAATACAAAATGGATCACTTATGTATTTGCTAAGAAATCACTAATGTTTGAAATTAAGTGTGTGTCACATCAAGACAGTAGCTCGTATTTTTAATTTACACATACAGAAGAGAAGCAGAATTATTTTAATTTCATGTCAAACACGCCGTATTTTTCATCTTTGGAACTTTATAGTCAGTCAGATTTCAATTGTGTATAGCCACTTGAATTTGTGCTCAAAGACAGAAGAGAGCTCAGTGAAGCTGTTTTACTCTTATCTCCTGCTGTAGGTAGCTTGAATCTTTTCAGAACATGGTTACTCAGTGAAGTAGTTAAAAAAAATTCTTTTTACAGATTATTAGGACATATTAATGAAAAGTAAATATGGAATTCAGACTCATGAGTGAACATGCTGCAGATCAGATGAGCTATGCTTGTGAAATCAGCAAAAGATACATTCAGTTTAAGCTCAGTCAAATTAACTTTAATTTTGAATTGTGAGTATTCAACTTCTGATACATCCTTGCGATGAGCAGCTTATCTGTAGGAGAAGATGCAAATGCATAAAACATGCTCAAAAGAATTTTGAACAATGAATGCATTTATGGAAAACATGTTCTGTTCCTAGGCAATTCTTGTTGAGTAATAAGTGCTAAATTTGACTTAATTGCTGGCTATTATTATTCCTTACTGTTTCATGTGGTAAAACCATTGAAAATGACCCAATTTTGTGAATTGAGGATTAAATGAAAAGAAAGTGAAATAGCAAGGATGATTTATTTCATTTTGTTCTGAGAAAAGCTTTCTAATCCACTGTGTAAAAATGAGTTGAATTCAAAATATCTTGGTAAACCTTCTCTGAAAAACAGAAACTTTAATATATTGTAATGGCATGAGATTAGATGCAGCAGTGCAGTCAGTATGTGCAACCAGCAGTGAGAGAATGACTTTTGCTCTGAATTTTACCCAGGACACCTCATTTGATCTACTTCTAGCTGGGCAGTGATCATTAGGGCTAACTAAGATTAGTCCAGTTGGACAAGCATGGTAAAAAAATTAAGCTGTATTTAGGTAGCGAGTACATCTCTCACTGCTTTGGTAGCTCTTTGTTCCGTGTACATGAGCAGGTGTAGATGGGCATGTACAAGACACAGAAAAGCTGTAGCTGCATACTATACCTGTGGCTACTTTACAGTGTTTCTCCCCTAGGAAAATGACATTTATCAGTTATCGTACCTAAGCAAAGCACTGCATTTGTGGACTAAGGGAAAATGACTGACCACAGTCATATCTTTTGTTGCTGCTCTTTTCAACATGGAATACATTAAAGATTGTTAATGTTTAGTGTATCTTATAAAAATGTATCAGTATATAATTACAGCATTGTAACATATATATGTAACATTATGTACTATACATTATATTAGCCATGTCATCTTTTTTCTAAAATAGAAATTTTATATTGCCAAGCTAACTGTTATGATTTCTCAGAAAGAGGCTAATGGGTTGTTAGAGATCATCGAAAGAAATGTGACTTGCTCTGAAAGTGGAAGGTGAACCCCATCTCTGGTGTTGATGCAATTCACTGAGAAAAACTTTAATGTAGAAGGTTCCATTCTGCCAGAAGAATAAAATTATTTGCCAAATCCTTACAGTTTTTGAACTATGAGATATCTTGATGCTCAGTCATGGAGATCTTTAAAAATAGGGATTAGGGCCTTGAACCTGATATTGCATGGAAAATGCATGTAATCCAAAACCAAATCTGATAATCAAGATGGGTATGGAGATGTGCTCCATTAAGGTGTCTCACCTGCTATTCACTCTTCTGTAGAGATTAGGTTGCTGATCTGCAGCTGAGTGGTGATGAAACTGCAAACATTCTAGGGGAGCGCAGGCCTCCCCAGCTGAGAAGTGAATGAATCTGTTTCATTGTAGTAAGGAAAATCAAGGGAAGTCTACTGTCATCCTTTTTCCAGACAGACCTTTGTGCTGCTGGTCTCTGTGTGTGTACACACATGCTCTCACACACATAAACATATGTATGTATTTATATGTGCATCATCTTTTTACAGCCAGTCTGGAAGGCAATGTGAAGAATTTAATGAGATTCTATGTGCCATGACTTGTGCATACGTAGAGCTTTGTGGCAGAAGGTAGTTTTTATGGTGCTCTACAGCTTGATTATGCATTGGTGCCTTTGAACACAATTCCTGAACACGGTTTGACATGTCGAGAGGTGCAATTAAAAGGTGAGCTTTCAGATTAGCTGTTCATAAGAATTGGAAGAGGAGGGTGAGCCTTATTGAATTTACATTTATAAGTGTGTGCAACTGCAGGTTTGATAGAAATAAATGTAGTTATAATTAAAATGGTCTTTCTATAACATTTTCTGTTCATGCAATTAGAAAAAGAAGGCTAACCTTTCTGTGAATCTTTCTTGAAGAATGGCTTCCTTAGGGAGAAACTGAAATCCCTATTTTAACTCCCAGGCTTAATTACAGTTGCATGTAGCCTACATGGCAAACCTCTCCTTTTATTCTGCCTTTGTTTTTGCATTAATTGTTGGAAAAGATATCTTCTTTATATGGCTAGGTGAAAAGTCATAGAACAGAGCATCACCCCTCCATAGCTGAGACAGTTCTGGAAAATAAATGAACAGGATTACAATAAGTAGTCATCAAAAAAGGCTGAAGCTCTTATTTTGAGTTTTAAAAGCTTGCATTTTTTTCTTAAATGCGGGGATCTTGATGGGCAGTGGGCCAAGATTTTGAGTTTCATTTAATATAATCTGGAATAAGTAGTCTAAATCAGAGAGGAGTCATGACCGTTAGAGTAACATGCAGCTGACATAAGCAAAGAGACCTTTCAGACTGTGGGTTGGAACCTTTAACCAGAGATGAAATAATTTCTCTGTTAATGCCTTAACCTTATGTCCCTTACATGACTAATGTAAAAACTTGTAGCATACTAATATTTTAGATGCATTATGAAAATACTATTGTGTATTTCTTTTGCTTTATTCATTAGAAAACATTGTTATGTAGCCAAGTTAAGTTCCCAACAAGCCCTATTTACTTTTATATTAACAGGAGATTTTATGGATTAGTTTGTAACTAGGGGCTTGATTCTCTTTGCCATTGTCTCTTGCTGATTTAATTCTCTAAGAGACAGTGAAAATAATCGATTCCTGAGAGAGTGAAACCAAAAGAGTCACACCTGCACACATGAAATCATCCATGAAGGCTGCTATAAAAATTTCTCACTAGAGGGCAGGCTCAAATACATGATTAATATTGATTTTGGTTTTTTTTTTTAGTATATAAATGTATAACTCAGGTGTGTTCAAGATTTCCCTTTCTCCTGAAGTTACAGTTAATGAGATACTTCTGTCAGAAGGCAGTTCTGGTGCTGCAGAAGAGCTGCATTTACTACATCTGAGGGGGAGGTGAGATTCATATGCTGTGATTCATGGTGTGACTCTTGGGGATGGTGCTGTGCTGGGCTGGGAGCTGGACTCGATGATCCTTGTGGGTGCTTTCCAACTCAGCTTATTCTGTGATCCTGTGATCCTGTGATTACTGACTGGCGCAATGTGGAGGGGGAAGGACAAGGCCAACCCTTTTTTTTTTTTTTTTTTGAGGGCTCAAAGTGCATGTGATGTGTGTGTGGGCAATGAAGTTCAGGCCAGTTGCTGACTGTAGGCACCCGCTGTGTGCTGAGCTCACAGGCTGCCCCTGGAGGTTATGCAGGCTCCATCCTTGGAGGTATTCTGAAGATAACTGGACAATGCCCTGAGGAACCTGCCATGATGTTGGAGCTGACCATGCTGTGTGGGGGAGGTTGGACCAGAAACCTTCTGAGGTGCCTTCCAATCCCGATTGTGCTCTGGTCCTGTTTAGTGACCAGCAGCCGACTGCTGTTAGCTGTCCTGTGGCAGTAGCACAATCTCCTGCCTGTGGGCAGGACCCTGTGTTCACACAGCCAGGGGGGTTCTCCAGTCATATCCTCACACACAGCTTCAGCCATGGAGCACACCAGCAGTCCAGTGGGAATTTAAACTTAAATACAACCTCTTCCTTACAGTAAATGGTTGGTGTTGGCACTGTGTAAGAAATGAACTGGATCTTAGCATGACTTGGAAAAATCTCAGGATTTTCCAAAATGCTGCCAGACTGTCATAGATCTGACAGGTCATTTTTCCCAACAGACAGTGCTGGAATATTATTTTCTACTTTTTTTTATTTAGATCTCATTCTTAGTATTTGGAAGCAGTAGGACACAATTTTTTCTATATTTCGTCTAGCAAACTCTCACACATTGGTTATCACTGCATTAGGTTAGTCAATTCCAATTGGTTGCACTTACAAGTTTTTTTTCTTTTTTTAATTATCAGGCAAAAATATTATTCCCCATAAAGTTCATTTAAACTGTATTTTGTTTGAAATAAATATTCAGGAGTGGTTTTTCCGCTTGGCTCTCAGATGAATATAAATATGGTTCTGTTGCAAAGTGTTCTTTGCCTCGGGCCCTTTTTTTTATAATATTGCACTTAGAGTATAAATAATTCAACAAGTAGACATATCAATAGATGCTGACAGTTTTGGCCATCAGGCACAAAGAAAATAAAATAAATTCTTTATTTAAATAAGGCAATTCTAAACATGGGACTTTTTTTTTTTTAATGTTTAGGGATCAAGTGGCATTCAGGTGGTTCTCTTCCTTTTATGAATTCCACTGAAATTTCCCTTTTTCACTTTACAGGGAGTTCCTAAGTTCAGTTAAATTGTGCAAGAAATATTTTGCCTTAATTTGCTTTTAAACATCATCTATATATCAGATTCTATGAAGTAGCTACATCTCCACCATAGCTTATTTTTTTAGTAACATGATGATGTAGGTAATAGAATGAACCTATTACTTACTTGCACTTGAATGCACTTGAATGCCAAAAGTTTTGTATGAAAGCCTTTCTTTTTTATCACCTTTATCATTTAAATTTTCATAAATATGAATTTCCTTTTTATTTTCCAGCACAGTTGTTTATCTTATCTGAATAAGTAAGATATCCAGCCTCATACAGACAAGTTCAATGCATATCTGTAAGCAGAAATCTTCCAGGCTAGTATTTAGATAATATGGATGCAGATAACAACAGTTTAAATCACTCCATGTACTGATGGTGTGTTCACTGAAAAATCAGATATATTTGAAAATATAACATTAAATTGTTTAAAAGTATTGGGAAGCATAGATAACGGTACCTTTGCATCTGTGTCCGTTTCAATATAGCTGAAGTATAAAGGGAGAGATCCTAAAGGACAAAGGGTATTGCAAACTTGATGATGTCTTCACACCAAAGGAAGGTGATATGAAGAAGCTTCATTCTGTGCAGCACCTCATACAAAGTCTGCTAGAGTTTATAACAGATCCTTAAAATTTCTGTGGATTTTACTTCAAGCTTGTGAACCATATGTAATACACTAGATCTGGGGATTTGCCTGTTGAGTTGCAGGTCTGGAACCTACTAATAGCTTTCACTTTAGGGTTGGCAAAATATTTACAGAAATTGCCAGTGTCTGCTAGAACACTTTGATGCTTTGCCATGGAAATATACTTAATGCAGCATGTTAGGGTTTTTTGTTTGTTTTCATGGATTATTTGTTCACAGAAGATAGGGCATATCATCCCAGTTTTGTAAGAAACTGAACTCTTACTGACATTTATAGGAGTAGAAGTCACTCAGTACTTTATAACACTCAGTATCTTGCAATATCACAGTTTATGTTGTTGGAACAAAATATGACAGGATAAATTGAATGGGATTTAAACAGTGTATGCCATTACCAGTTCTTGTGTTGGAAAGAGGAGTGGTGAGCAAAGCTTAATGCAATGAAGCCAAAGCTTGGTTTCAAGCACAGCTGTCAGTAGTTCTGATGATAAAGCTGTCCAAAGAATGGCAATTCTTACTGGCAAATACTTTCCTGCTTGTCAGAGACTTGCAGCTTGGCTAAGTTATCTAGCAGTGTTCATGACCAGGCTGAAAAATGTTAGACTCAGGATCATCGCTGCATATGTTTCCTTTACAGATTCAAGGATTGGATTTTAAGGGACTAGTATGGTGTTGTCATGGAAATTAATCAGGAAAAGAAAGTCAGGGTTGGGAACACAATACATAGGAGAAGTCCATGGTTTTAATTTGGTATAACTGCAGTGTGATATACTGTGTACTACAACTAGTACATGACATTTTCAAGCAATAGGCAATATTTACAGTATCCTTTTGGGATGCTTATTTACTGGCTCCTTGAAGCTTGTGGTTATTTCCCAATAGAAGTATTCTGTAATGTTGTAATAGAAGAATACTCATTTAACACATTAACTAACAGAATTTACACTTTATTTTAAAAATTGGAACTCTGCATTAGTCACACCATAATTTTGTGAATGTCTTTATCTGAATTGTGGGAGACAAACAGAGATCAAACACTATAATTCTAAATGTTGCAGAGTGGGGTATTTTGGTGTTTGAAATTTGTGAAGTTTTGTTATTGTGTTAGATTATATGCTTGAATCAAAATAACAAAAAAAAATTCAAACCACAATGGGCCCCCCAAAAGCCACTTTCTGATAACTCTGAGACCTAACCTGCACATGCAGGCAAAAAGAAATTCAGAGATTTGGGGAACACAGCATCTTCTGTGTCTGAAGAGTATAACAAACCCAGCTGTTCAGAAAATCCTTGTAAAAAAACAGATAAAAAAGTGAATTACCACTAATCCACTTTGAGGCTACTGATAATGTGGATTGACACATGGTTTGTACCAAAATTTCAAATTTAAACATCAGAAATCACGCTGGATGTAACATGAAGGATGGTAGCTGGCACAGCAGGGACAAAGTATGTTCCTCTTACTTCTGCTGATTTTCTGGTGGGTTGGGATAAACAAAGCAGCTCTCTTACGTCCCCCACTACAAGAGGAGGATGCCTTTTTACCTCAGAGTGGTATTGAAAGGATAAATATGTGCTGGATGATGTGCTCAGAAGTGATGCAAGATGTTACTGTATTTATGCTATGACTTCTGCAAAGTCTTTTCCTTTTGACTTGGGTAGGATGGTGCCATTCTAATACAGACAAATGCTAATAATTTATTAAAGTACATGGGTTTGGATACAGTTTTTTGAGGACTTCAGCTTCTTGCCTTCACACCAGAGTGTGCACATTTGAAAAAAAACAATAGATTTGCCTCAGCTGTGAAATAACTTGTGGTTGGGAGCCGCATTGATTGCTTGACAAGGCGGAGCAATGCCTCAGGGGTTTCTGTGCATCACATGTGTGTTTTGTGAAATCTGTTTCTGGAACTACTGCTGTGCTGTATTTCTGTGACTAAAGAAAGGGACAAAGAAAACATGACAGAAGTCAGCACTGCTGTTGGAAACCCACTGGAGTGTAAAGGATCAGAATATTGTATGGATATCCCTATATCAATATCATGTTATGAGTTATGGAACTCATTTTGGAGTAAAATGTGCCTATGCGGGTCATTTAGCAACCTTAATCTCATTTTATAGGAGAGTAATTTATAAATGTCACAATCTCTGAAGAAATGAAATTGCTTTGTATATACTTTGTTTATATAGGGTTCACTCACAGGCAAAGCATTGCATGTATTGTAATTTATTAGTGCTATGTTCATCATTCACTCTAATTTAAAGCTTATAACTGAGCATTGCCAGCAGTCTTTACAACGATAAGAAGGAAAGTCTGAAAATGGTACATACTTTTTTTTTTTTTTTTGGTACTTTCTTCCAGTTGTTTCAGGCTCTGAATGTCTCTGAATGTGTCTTCTCAAAGATCATGCAATCTTATAATTTATTGACAGGTACAGCAGATTTCAGGTGCATTGCAGGTACTTTGCCTGCGTTTCCTTAAGGCCACGCAAAGCTGTAAATATCAGAATTAATTTGATTGCATACATACTGCTTATGTTTTAATTATTCTTAGCAGTAATCTGTCTATTTCAGTGGCAATACCCAAATGCCCGTGATTCGAAATGTGTAATTCATAGCATTTTATGATGTATTCAAAACTCATGGGCGGCATATAATACCCACGGTTAAAGCGTCATAGTGCTTAGTACACTATTAGTTTTTTAAGCTTTTTAAAGGCTTCTGCCATTAAATGTATTTCCTATTATTGATGTTTAGCCTATATATTCAGTAACCAATGCTTTACAATTACTAGGAGTTTCTTGTTTCTAATTGACATATATTTTCTAAATACTTATACAATTTACATTCTTAATTTTTAGTTCATTCCTTTTAATTGCTTTGTTAACATTTGTAATAATGCTAAATATTGTGTCCTTGCACAGGGTTGAACAATGTCAAAGCAACGCCTTAAGTGAACAATTCCATGCTGCTGAAGCACTGTATTACACAGTAGGCGACTAAGCAAAGCACGTGCATTACTCTGCTTATTTAGTTTCAGTCACAATTTCCTTTCTGGAAAACAGTGTATTTTGATTTTCATCTTTCCTATTGCTGTAGCTGCTGCTGTTCCTTTTTTTAATATTATCATTTGTACTGTATTGTCTGGTCAAAGTCAGGCTTTGTCACTAGCAATGTTTTGCACCTGTATACTTAAATAATATCCCTAAGTCATTTGTTATTTTATTATCCATGAAAAATTGCAGCCTCTTTTCTTCATCCACTTGCAAGCTGCTGTGTCCGTCATTCATCCTCATTCTTTTGAAAAAAGCTGAAAACTGGGTGTGTGTTTCCACCTTCCCCAGTGTCTGGGGAGAAAGATCAAACAGGTATCTGCTGTCGGGTCAGTCCTGCTTGCTTTTGAGGAAATGACCAGCAATTAGGTGCATGGGCATCGATTTTGGTGGGGCCACACAGATGAAATGTAGAGCTGAAGATCTTCAGTGAGCTCAAGGCTAGCATACAAGGCTAGCTCAGGCTGCTGTACACACCTCTACCTGTGGAAAGTTGATTGTATTTCTCTGAAGTAGGACAGGAGTGCCAAGGACTCTTTGGAAACATGCAGGTAGCATAATACTTGGTTTATGGAAGTCTCTTCTCTGTTCTCACAGTTGTCCACACTCAGGCTTTTTGTATATTTCTCTCAGAGAGGAGGTGAATATACCAGTAAACCAAGAAATGTGTTTATGTCCATGTGGGTGTATATAAAATCTTGAATCTGTCATTGGTTTCCAAAGAAGAGAAGAATTTTCCATAGAAACCCTGATAGCAATAAGACTGAAAACTGTGATTTCTTTGCAGAAAATTATAGAACTATGGAGGCATAAATCTGTGTTAAAGATTAAAAAGACCATTTTGGAGTCTGCAACTGCAATAGCAGTGTTTGCTTTGGATCAAAGCAATTCTATATTAAAGGGGTCTTTTGGTGGCTTTTAGGAAACTTTGCTTTTTTGTGTAACAGCTTCATTTCTACAGTAATTTCTGAAAAAAAAAAAAGGCGTGAAAACTCATAGCTATTTTCCTGTTTCAGGTTCTGACAAGAAATATGATGACTCATGTGATTTGTACCTTGTACAGAAGGGAAAAGAGAGACAAAAAAATCACAAAAGTAGCTTGAGCTTAACAACTGGCTTTGTCTTGGCTGTGTCCATTGGTGAGCATCAATAATGCCAGGAGGATCTTTTCTGTCTTCCTGCTTTCTGCCTATCTCAGCATTCATAGGCATTACTTTATGCATTTCCTTCTTCACTTGTTGGTAATCAGATCAAGTAATATAGTTATGCTTTGATCTGTAGAGCCCAAGTGCTCAGAAAGAAAAGCAAAGGTGGATCTTTCTCTGCTTATGGCTTCATTTCAGTATTACTCAGGTACATCACACAACATAAAAAATGTATGTCAGTGACAATTACTGTCTCTACTTCCAAAATAGTAACAGACCTATACAATTCTTTTGATTTCCTTGGGGACAGTAGATTTTACAATTTTCTGTGAGGGTTGATCTTTTTTTTCTATTCTAGGAGTTATTTCCAGTGATGTCAATGTAGAGTTCAAATGCTTTTATGAATTTCACTGTTGAAAATGGCAGCCCTATTGCTGTAGTGGATACGGGTGTTCTGGAGGATCACATGAAGTTAGTTTCATGACACTCAGCTTCTAAGGAAGAGAGTTTGATACTATGGAATTTAACTCATCATTTAACAGGGCAGGCAGGTAGTGATGCACTTAATCACATGCTATTGATTTCTCTGTTCTGACTGAATTAGTTCCTTTAAAGATTAGAAGCATCATAAAGAGATAGGTGGATTTTAAAGGCTGCTGAAAACTATAGCTATGTAAATAGTATGAAGACCTTACATTTGAGGGCATTCAAGCTCAGCTTTCATTAGACGAGATCAAGTCCCACCTTCTTTAAGCCCAGGAAAGAGGAAGGTATTTTTATTGTAGTGGTTCCAGTTAGATATTCAGAAGCAGAAATAAATTCAAGTGAACAGCCTAGTTACTGAAGGTCTTCATGATCTCAGGGCAGAAATTCATTGTAGTCAGTGTTGTTAGGGAAGAATTTGAGCACTTCCATCTGCTTTTCTCCTTGTGGGCATCATTTTAGTCTTCCTAAGATTCAGCTCTTCAGGAGTCTGAGCCAGCAATGCAAAGTATATTGACCAGGAAACAGTTACTAGCAGGTTTTTGTGAACCATACTAGGCTTTATTCATGTGTGTATGTTGGAGACAATGTTCCATACTCAGGAAAGCTGGTTGCCTCAGCCTGGCAAATGCAAGAGTTTCCAGTAGGAATGAGGACATTGCGATCATGGACAAATCTGCAGTGCAGCATCCTCTTTCCAGGTTTTCATGTGGATGAGCTGAAAGAGAAGAAAATAACACTCCATTAGGGGGCTTATAATACTCCATTAGGAGGCTTATATTTATTGTATTATTCTTGACAGGAGAATGCCTTTTGGTTTAGTGAGGGAGCTGAAGGGACTTTTATCTCTCCCACTCAATTAATGATAGCCCCTGGGCTGTAATACAGTGCTTGTTGTAGATGTCTTACTCTGGCAAACTCCTGGCATGCTGCTGAAGGTTCCAAGACAGACTACTGAAGAAGCTATTTGCACCAAATTCATGGTTACTGTTCAACTCCCTTGTTAAATGTTGCTTGATTCCTTCTGTGTACTGCCAAAGAAGCATGAAAGTCTTGAATACAGATGAAGAATTTAAGCAGTGCTGTGGATGAGTTTCATATGTACTGAGGGCATATGCAAAATGATTGTAAGCATGACAAGGTTGGCTGAATTAAGAATTCTGAATTAATTTATCATCTGTCTGATTCCTCTAACAGCCTTGGAATGTTTGCTTTTTCATAGCAAATACTTGTAGCTGCCATAGCTTTACTGTTTTATTTTCAATCCACTGTGGCTAGTCAGAAAAAAAAATTAGCATCACATTCTTTCCCTCTTCTTGTTTATGTCTATGTCTTTGGCTCAGAGAGTATTTTGCAACAAAGAACTCCACTGAGTCACAGCAACATGATGGTTACCTCATCACAGTGTGACACAACATCTTGTAAATGCACAGGTGGTATGGTACCTTCTTAGATTGAATGCCACATAGCTAAGAATCCATTTGTAACATTTTACTTATTGCAATCCAGTGATTCATACTGGAATAAAAACAAAGTGCAACCTACTGCAGAGAGCATCCAAAGAGCCACCATCAACTGCAAGAGAAAAATCAAGGGCTAAGCATGGAAAGCAATGAGATAAACATAAGGAGCCAGTCAAAAACGTGCACATTGCTTATGCTTCAAAATAAGTCCCTATTCTACAACATGGTTTGTTTTGTAAAATACAGGTTTTGTGTCTTGTGTTTATTTCTTAAAATAATAATAAAAAAAAGAACTAGACATTTGATAGGCCTTGGCTGATTGTGAATCTATTGATACATGTCTCTGCCTCTCACAATGCTCATTTCTGCTTCCTTGCCCCTCTGCTCCCCAAACCTTTGCTAGTAATCATATGTTGGAGGTGTGAATGGCTTGAGCAAATATCAGAAACCCAGACTTCTCTCTTGGACGCACAAAGCTTTATGATTTTACTGCTCTAAGGGCACCTTCTGGCCATGAGTTGCTTCTAGAAAAGATGTCTATTATCTACTCATTTGGCCAGTAGCTAAACACATGCATTTAAAAACCCCTCCTGCTTGCCAAGGCACATCCTCCTGTAGTATGGGATTCAAACGCCAGTCATAGCGGCTTTAATGAAATTAACTCTTTTCCAAGAACAAGTAAACTATTCTAGGATTTTTACTTGCTATTACTGTTAAGAATGTGTCAGAATTTTCACTGCAGAAATGTTTCATGTTTTGATGGAAAATAATTTTCATCTGTCTGAAATTTGGTGTACTAGCTCAGCCCTTAATTAGACATCTAAATAAACAGATTGGTTTTATCAAAATATTCATCATACTATTCAGCACACTATAAAAGTAGAAACCATTGCACCAAGATTTGGTTTTCATCACTTTTGGAAATATGTCACTTACATTTGACATAGAAAGGTGACTCTGAACAATCATATTTTAAAAGTTTGAAATTTAGTGCATAATAATATGTGGTTCAGGGCTCCTGTGTCAAGAAGACACCATCCTAAAATAATCTACTCTACCAGCAAGCACGTCTTTGTCTATGGCTGTTTTTTATTGCAATGCCCTGGCCTTTTATTGCAATGGCCTTTTTAAAAAAAATTTATTTAGACATTGGAAAACTGGTTGCTCCTGCACTTGAAATAGATTTTTTTCTACCTCTTTCGAAGCTGTGTCAAATGTTCTACATTACAACCTGCACTGTCAAAACATCATCAGTGTCTTGACACAGTTTTAAAGTGGGAAGTCTCAGCAGCTGAATGCAGATTGGCAGTGCAAGTAATGCTATCTGGGGACAAAGAAGTGAAAGAGAGAGGTTGAGGGATTTCAGTAACATATCGTTCTGATCTGGGTTCAAGATAAAAATGAGAAAGTTTACTAATTTTCTAGGTGCTACCTGATACATGCTAGTTTCCTTGGATTGAGGGGTCTTTGAATTGTTGTCAGCAGATCTCAGGAAGTCTTTGAGGCTACAGTAAGTGCCACAAAGCTGTCCTGTGGAAGCAATCAGATTTGTCTTTACTGACATCTCTGCTGGTTCTAATATAGCACAGTAGACACTTTAGGTCTTAAGTGGTTCCCCAGAGCCTCAAACTCTGTCATGCTGTTGGCTGAAATGAAAAATCATGGAGTAAGACATAGAGGTAAGAAAGACAAAGAGAAAGATCCAAATATGCTTAAGAGGGTCTAGCAATGACTTTTGGAGACTTTTCATAGCGTGCTGTGAAAGTTGCTGTTTTTTGCTTTTCAACTAGAATGGAACAGAAAGTGATTTCAAGAGAAGACAAGTCAAATGAAATAGTCACAGGTACAAAATGGTAGAAAAACTTTTTACCTTCACAAGTCTCACAGGGTAGGAAGTAAAATCCTCATTCAGGGTACCACAGGCTATGAAAATGAGGCTTAAACTTAGACCAAATCTACCTGGAAACATGGTGACATCCTAATTACAACAACATATCGTAGTTATAGTACAACAGCTTAATTTTCATTATTAGGTAATAAAAGATGGGCTTTGTCCTGCAGCAGTGTTCTTCTGGCAATGACTCATCCTCAGTTCCCAGATGCAGGCACAGAGGACACCCTCTTCATCCCAGAAATGGCATCTTTAGAGAAGCTAAGATTTAGCACAAAAGGGCTGGATGACTGCTTGCTAAAGTTTATTGACATCTTTCAGGTTGTATAAATGTTATACTTTTGATAAGTTAATAAATTTAAAGATCTCATATATTTTTTTCCTGCAGTGCTTGTATTACTTGACTTTGGTTTATTTGTCCCATTCTGCAATTAATGTTTTAGGTAACAGTCTTCTGTGGATTGCTTCATTTCATTCCAGAGCTCGTTTGGTGAATAGTTTTACATTCCTTCTCATTTAAGAGTCATCATTTCTCTTCTGCCTATAACTCAATGTGGTGGTAGGCATTCTGCTTAGTTGTTTGGGAGGAATGTCAAGGTTTGAAAGCAATACTTTGGCCCAGGCTGGTTAGGAGCTGCTAGTTAGACTGAACAAAATATTTTTTCATAGCCTTCTTAGGCTCCTTCTCTGCAAGTGCTAGCTATGTAGGTTTGTAGTGCTGAAGCAGGTCAAAGGGCTGTGCCAAGTATATGTAGGAAGGTGTGGGAACATTGCTTTAGAAATATTGAGTCAGACAGAGTAGTGAAAGCTGGCAGCATATGCCAGAACTAAAGGCAAGGTAACTCAACACAAAAAGTCCGTCTGCTTAATGTAATTGTTGATTGATGGCTTTGGTATGCTGTGGCTGAAGAAATCAGCCTAATAAGCACATAGTGGTTGCCTCGATGTGCTTAAGAGAAGGACATGATACGATTAATTTCTGTCAGAAATGGTCTGTAGCTTCAAAGTCTTTCATTATTTCTACTCTAAGAAACTAAAAATTAGAAGGTCATCCTGTACAAGCATTTTGAAGAAGTAAAGGAAACGAGGAGTGTGCAGCTGTAGCATTTCTTTTGTTTTATTCAATTTTTTTTTTTAAGGGGCATCCTGACCCATATGTAAGAAGTTGTATGTATAAGAACTTGACCTGCCATGTAACATGCCATGGAGATTGCTGGTTCAATTTCTCTTTAAGGCCTGACAGCCCTTTTTTTTTTTCATTTAAATGATCAAAATGAAGTGTCAGTTTAATGGAATAGATATGTCAAATTTTGTTGTTTTTCCTGCCCTTTTTATGACAGAAAAAAAGAGAAATTCTTGGATGTTTTACTTGATTTATCTTTTTAGCAGCTGGGGTTGCTTAATCACACAGCTATACTTTACTAGAATCTCCATATGGCATATGAATGTAGGAAAAGCAAACTATACATCACATGATTTCTCCTCTATAATTTATAGACTAGAATATAATAGAGAGGGTCAAAAGAATTCAATGGAATAGACTGTTTCAGTTGGAAGGGCAGACACCATCTATGTAGTCCTGCTGCCTGACCAATTTGAGACTGACCAAAAGGTAAAACGTATTTTTAAGTACATTGTTGAAATGTCTCTTAGACGCTGGCAGTCTTGGGGCATCAACCACCTCACTAGGAATCCCCTTCCAGAGTCTGAGCACCCTCTCGGTTACAAAATGCTTCCTAGAGTCCAGTCTAAACTTCCACATGCACAGCTGTGAACCATTCCCACATGTCCTATCACTGAGACCAGGGAGAAGAGATCAACACCTCCCTCTCCATTTCCCTTCCTCAGGAAACTGTAGCAAGCAATGAACTCTTCTTTCAGCCCCTTTTCTCCAGAGCAAACCAGCCTATGAGGGCTTTAGTCTTCCACCTCTGTTTCTCCAGCTTCCTCTGGAAGCATTCTGTGGTCTTCACATCCTTCTTAATTTATGGGAACCTAGGCTTGCTTTGATTTATTTTCTTTTCCCAAAAGTTGCATTTTTCTATTTCTTTCCTTTCATCACCTTCCCTTTGCTCTTCTGTTCTCTCCTTGTTCTAACTTTTTTATTTTATTCTTTAGATATGGCTACACTCATTTTTACACAGTAGCTGTTGATCTAATAGTGTTACCGGAAGGTGAGAAGCTGAAACAATGAGCAGTGCGTCACTGGTAGCTTTGACCTTATTTCCTTTTAATTCTATTCTTATAGTCTGCGTAAAAATCACTCAGAGGAGTTTGAAGAGGACACACCTGTGTACTTTTTCAACCTATTTGCACATGTGAAGGTGGCTGAGGAAATCTCTGGACATGGCTTCCAGTTCCCACCTTCCCACCTCAGCTTGTGATTGTTCGGGTACAGGCAGTCTGTGGATCCATTCTGCTCACAAAGACTGAGAAATAAGCTGTGTTAAAGATAATTTTTCAGAAAAAGTGCACAACTGATGCATCTAAGAGCTGTGGCAGATGTACAGGGACCTTAAGCCAAAGCAGGCTTTGGCATTTCTTAAAATGACTTTGCCTCTGAGAACAACTGTTTGTGGAACTACATCCTGACATGGAGAAACACACACAAACACACAAAGATGTCCCTCGTGCAGTAATGCAGGGACTGTACAGTTCCCTACCACCCCTTCTACTATGCTGCACAAAGCAGGTATCTACGGGGACCTCCCTTTGGCAGGTGGGACCAGCCCTTCTGTTTTGCACATCTGAACTGCAGCAGCCTGAGCAGCATGGTCTGGTGGCAGGGAATGGCAGCTGGAAGGACAGGCTGTGACAGGAACCCCCCATGGGGGTCCCAGTACTGCCCACCTGGGGCTTGGGATGCCTGCCAGAGGGCTGTTTGCAGGGGACACTTCTTTTCCCACACATCCTGCTTTGAGGCTTTCTAGAGACATTCAAAGTGTTCCACCTTGGAAACCAGTGTTTTTAAGGAGACTCTGGAGTGATAAGAAGTAGCAGGACTTAATGCCACTACCATAGGAAAGAAAAACCTTTGACAAAACATTTCTAGGGTGTTTTTTTTTTTTTTTTTTTTTTTTTTTTCTCCTCATAATACTGTAAAGCATTTGTTTAATAAGAACTGTTTTCACCCATGATAATCTTTTTTCTTCTGTTTGGACTTGCACTTCAATATCTGTCCTTGAGACCTTTCCATTCATTGTTTCTTTTAAACTAGGACTTTATGTTCTGAAACTACTAATGTCAAAATAGGTCAAAATAATATTAATCATCTTCCAAGATACTATTACAGTGACATATACATAGTTTTTTAGAATAGCTCCCTGCATGAAGGAAGTAAAAGAGCTGAGATGACCTTTTCTATTATTGCTGTTTGTTTTTCTCTGGTGATTGTTGAATATTTGTACACTTAGCAGAGTTGTCTGGTTTCTAAAACAGCTTCTTCATGTATGAAATGAAACCCTTTTTTTCCTTTTTAGTATTTTTTTCTTAAAAGTGAAATAATAAAACATCTCATAAATTAAGACCAAATTAAATTGTATTTGTGGTAGAGTCATTAATAGTAGGAACACAATATCTGTATTACACCATTAAAAAACCCGAGAAGAAATGCAAAGACATTTGGCTTTTAGACAATGTTTTCTGCTGTACATTCTCAGATCAGATGCAGGCTCATAGCAGATTTTTGTGCAGGTTGATGGCAAGAGATCACTAGGCAAAAGTAATATATCACCTTCATATGTTACTTTGGTCACCTGAAGCATGTGTTGACAGAGAGAACTGTAAAATGTATTCCCCTGTGTGGTTTTTCCTTCCTTCCATTTTCTTCTTATCACTTTCACTGATAGAAAATCATGTCTCATTTGAAATCCTCAAAATTTCTTAAAAATCTGCCTTGAAAACTGCCTACTGACTAGGTTAATATAAAAGAAATATCTATCTTAGCTGTTGATAAAGTGTTTTTTAAAAGTGTTTCTCACTGTGATATCTAGATGCTGAAACTTGATTAGGAAAATTACCAAGATTCACTGGCTTCTGGAAGGGGCAATAATGGGTTTGAATGCTGTGAGATAGCATGATTTCATGAGATTTACAGAGAGTCACAAATGTAAGTCACTTGAGAAACAATTTAGAAAGAGAGAAATTGAGAAACAATTTCTGAGCATTTGCTATCAAGCTACTCATGTTTCTAGAATTTTACTGATTAGAAGAACTTAAATACCCAAGATATGAAATACTGAAGATGTGGTATTTTTAGTTTATAACAGTGAACAAGGAAAGTATGGAAAAAACCCAAACCTGCAGTAGTAATCCTTTGAAATTTTGACTATTAGCTCTTCTCTCCACTCTGTGCTCAAAGTCTGAGTGATCAAATACTGGCTGTAGGTTTCAGAACAGCAGGACCTTCCTGGCACTTTAGAGGAGGTCCCTCACTTACCTGCAGAACCTGAGACTGAAATTCTTCCTGAGATGGAGCTAGTCCATTGAGGGATCATGGTCACACATGGGATGCACTGCAGAGTCCTTACTCTGCTGAAATCACCATCAGAAGCCATCCTCATGCGTGTCAGTGGCTGTTGGGGTGAAAAACTCACCAAAACACCTGACCGATGGGGTTGAGTCCCAGTGCTGACCACAGTGTTAATTGTTGTTAATCTAGGTTAACTATAAATAATGCTTGCCTTTTCAGAAAGACTAAAATCTGTTCAGTTTGAAGCATTAACAGAAAAATCTTTTGCTGCTTGACAAAGAGAGAAAAAGCACTACATGCAATATTTAATATTATGTTTTTCTGATTAGCATTGCAAATTTTATTGATTTCTTTGTAAGATTAATAAAGTTTAAATATCCTTTAGGTTTTGAGAAAAATTTCTTTGTTTCTTGTTTCTTCTGAATATCTATCAATGTTCAGGCCAGGTAAATATTTTTAGATCAAACTATGGTGTCAGAGAGACACAAGGCAGTACTTTATGTATGGGGTTTCATTAGTACTCTTGCCAGAGGTTAAACTTTCCAACTGGTTGTTATTCTCAAATTTTAAACCACATTTGAATATAGATTCTACTGGCAGAAGTGACTGTAGAGGGCACACATACACACACACACACACACACACACACATCTATTTAAACTCACATAAATGTAGTTTAAGAGGTGAAGAGACCTCCTGTTCTTCTTTGTTATCTACAGTTTTGTCCTTGCATCACTGGTACGTAGTTCTTTATATTGTCAGGCATGAGTAAGTCAGCTGAAAATGGTTTAATACCAGAAGAGGCTCTCAAAAGAAGTGTTTTAGTAGATTTATTGCACTGTGTATTATGCACTTTTTTGGTTTCAACGAGGATGCATCATATTAAAATGCAGTGTCCATGTGTCTTTGGAAATGGGATAACTTAGAGGATGGGAGCTGAATGGATGATAGAAAAGGTAGCTGATAATAGAAGATTTTGCAGGGAAAAAAATCATCTTTTTTGGTCCAGAATTAGTGCATTGTCTGTTAGTACAAAATTTCATGTAGTATTTAAAATTATTTGGTGTAGTAGCGATAGAGAGTTTGGATTTGGGGTCTTTTTCCCCCAAAATGTGATCAATCTGGCCATGTAAACTTCACAGTCAAGAAATGAGTGGAGTCAATGCATTCTGATGTCTGTTTGTTGCATCCAAATGTGTTTTATAACTTCTGCATTTTTGAAATAAATTTCCAATTTTTTTTTTTCAGTCCGTCTATGTATATTTGGGTTTTTTCCCCTCTCAGGTTCTCTCTTGTCCTGTCAGGGAAACTGAGGTTTATACCAAGATCCAGTATAAATTAATCTTATTTTATTTGCCTATGTAATCTCTGATTTCTCATGAATTATTCATCTATGGTTTTGATTCTGTTAGTTTAAATGGGAATAGAAATGGGACTCAGCTATTCAAGTTTTTAATCATGGAAAAATGATAGATACAGCGATTATCATCTTGCTTCAACATTATTTTTTGTTTTTCAGAGGTGTAAGCAATAAAATTCTAGTTATGGACATTTTCTAATATTTTTAATAAGGTCTAGAAATTTATATGATGTTTCACATAATTAAATTTCAGTCCCAGGAGAAACTTCATAAGGTTTACTGGAAACAATTAAAAGTTAATTCCTTAAGCAATAAACAAATTTGCCCTCGAACTGGTTTGCAATAATGTCTAAATTAATTCATAATAAAGTAAAAAAAAAAAAAAGGTGACATTCTTGACTGCTTTCCAAAGCTCTTACCTGAAAAGGAAGGGGAGAGAGTCTTTTTTTTTTTTTTCAGATAAAATATAAGTTATATGAGGAAATGTTGTTCCCAAGCAATTACAGAATTTCATCCAGAAATTCCATACCAAAATTTCAGTTCCTTAAATATAAATAAATGAAACAGAGCATTAGAGTCTGGCATAGATATTTCAGGCATTTTTTTAAAGGTTGTGTGATGCTTATAATTCTTTCTCTCCAGGAATTAACTCCCACTGCTCTTACTCCAGGTGGAATGCAATGTGTTTATAAATTTATAAAATATGTGTTTATAATTATGAAATGTATTTATAAATTAGTTTGGACTTCACTAGGAAAGTCTGCTATTGCTCAAAACTGAAATCAGTTTAAAAATTAAT
This sequence comes from Chamaea fasciata, assembly GCF_029207755.1. Lineage (NCBI taxonomy): Eukaryota > Metazoa > Chordata > Aves > Passeriformes > Sylviidae > Chamaea > Chamaea fasciata. Next base: position 78,442,156 of record NW_027094087.1, on the reverse strand, counting down.
CTAGTATTAAACCATTGAATAGCTGCTTTTTCTAGTGCCCACCTGTGAACAAAAGAAGCAGCCAGTAATTGTTCTTTTGGCAAAGACATTGGAGGTGTGCTGAAACCAAAACAAGAAAAGGATTTTTAATGCCATTTTGTAAGTTTTGCTTTTGGACAGGAGTGTGGGAGGAAAACAGCTGTTAATCGGTGAAAGACAAGGTCCACTAGAATAATATTTGGGAAGCAAGAACAGAGGTTTGAGGCACTGATGTGATTGAACAGGGTACATTTGGAAGCTCAGTTTTTCACCTCCCGTCATCTCACCAGCAGCTTTCAGCTGACTGCCTGGCTGATGGCTGATGTCTAGGCCAGTAGAGAGATCTCGAGAAAGTCTGCCTCTTCTCTGTCTTGGCTGCACAGAGCTGTGTGATGCTGGTGATGGAAAGCAGAAGAATTTGTGTAGCTGTCTGTCCAGTGTCTGCCAGAAATTTTACTGGCTCCCAGTGGCCATCTGACGGGCTGTGAGTTACCGATGAGGTTTATCCAGATCTTCCCTCCTATTTTTTGCATTGCTTAAGGAGATACATGAGAAACATGGGAGAGAGAGATGGTTTTTCCCTGTAGTAGGGGGGATTTTCTGGTACAGGGTGTAAAACAGTGATGGAACTATGTGGGGAAACTGGCCTTTTCACAAAAGGGCTAAGGATGAGCCGCCAGCACAGAACTACAGATTGGTCTTGAAGCCATTCAGCTTGTTCTACTTTCAGTGCAGGTTTGTATAATCTATCACCATGCTGAATGGTTTTTTCTCTTCTTCGGTTTTTTTTTGTAGAGGCAAGGGAAGGGAGGAATAAGTTGGGTTGTAGCTCTTCTGACTTCATTTCTGGTAGTAAAAAGATTGTACAGAATGTCCTAAGAATAATGAACATATACATCTTAGAAGTGTAAATATAATTTATTTCAAGAAAGCAAAAGTATATTTTAATAGAATAGAGTAGAATACAATGCAAGATAATATTTCTGTTGTAGGGGACCTACAACAATCATCTGGTCCAAGTGCCTGACCAATTCAGAGGTGACCGAAAGTTAAAGTGCATTGCTAAGGGCATTGCCCAAATGCCTCTTACATGCTGACAGACACTGGGAATCAACCAACCCTACATGATGCTGTTCCGGTTTTCAACCACCCTGTTGGCAAAGAAATGCTTTTTAATTTTCAGTCGAATCTTGCCATTTGAACTCTGGTGTTGTACTTCCATGGGGACGGGCTGGTGCATCAGTGACACATTGTTCTGAAGCAGGTCCTCAGTTCGGAGCTGGGGTGTCTTGCTCTGCTCCTATGAAAAAGTGTGGGAGCTCAGGCCTTGATTCAAGAGGTTCTGGGCTCCATGAGCTGACTCATCTGAGGACATACACTACTTGAATCCTGAGTGAGGTGACTTATGACACAAATCAAGTGTCTTTTACTTAAAAAAATATTTTGTAGAAGCTGTCTTGAAAGTGACTGAAATGAGACCTTTTTTATATTGTCAGATGACAAGAAAAGGATAAAGAAATGCAGCATGCATTTTCTTAGGAAAAATATGCATCAGGGTGTGGGCAAAAGAAAGTGGGATCCAATCTTGGTATTTGGTTTTGGAAATTTCAAAGGCTTTAGAGCCAAAAATTTTATTCAGTGTCAGGACATCCTACAAAGATCTGCAAGGGGTAAGCAGATGGATGTTCAGTGTGTTCCTTTTCCCACTCCCTTGTTGAGTTTGGACCAGTTTTTATGACAATTAGCATGCACCCAGAATAACAAGCTTTAAAAAGCTGAAGGGAAAGAAGAAGCTTAAGCGTATGTTAGAATATTCTGAGTAGACATAAAAACAAGAAGGAGGTTTTGCCTCTTTTCTTGGTCTAGACATGATAGAATTAAACCTCTAAATTTGATCTGGTAGTCCTAATTTAGTTTCATAGCTGGTGGATGGAAATGGGCAATTTCAGACAGTGTTTCTTTTGACCATTTTTAGACACATTGTTTGGACTGAGCTGGATTCCTCTTTGCAAGTGCTGGTTTATTTCCATTGGATAAGGAGTGATCAGGCTGATTTGCTCAGACCTGGATGTCTAACATTGTATTCCTGTGTTATACCATGTGAATTTTATCGGGATTGTAGGGGAAAGCTGATCAATGACTTGATCAAGAAATGTGTTTTATCATGATAATTTCATTCTAGCCCATCGGCAGTTACTGCGTGACTCAACACAAGGACTAGTCAATATTTCCCTGCCTCATTCTCAAAGGTAGACTGTTTCCATGCAAAAATAAAAATCAAACCAAGAAAGAAAGAAAATATAAGCAGCTTTGAAAGACAAAGATGAAGAGAGAGGAGATCACTAGAAAGGAAACGTAAGGTTTCCATTAGAAAATGTGAGACCTCGTTGTCTAAAGTGATTATTTCTCAACAGATCCTTATTAATAAACTGAGACAGAATAGTACCAACTTGCTTACAATTTTGGTTCACGTGCAGCACTGTGACAGGCTGCCACACAGGATTACTGGAGTCTGGGCAGGGTTTTACAGTGCCACATTCTCCCACTTACCTGTTTCCTAAACTTAGCTTTATGAGCACACTTTGTGGCACTATGGGCTGTTTCCTCTGAACATTATTTAAATTTATTGGAGTCTTAGCCCCTGGGAAACAGGTTCTCATGAGAAACTAAAATATCTAGTGCAGAGGGACCTCTAAGGAATATTGTGCAGTGTTCAATGTTACCTCTGCACCAAAACTTAAATCCTAGCACTGTGAATGCAGCAGAAGACTTGCCACACATATTTAGTGTAGGTATCAAATTCCTGTGTTGACTTGAAACATTAGGGTTTTTTCTGCTGAGATTAAAACATGTTCAATGAATTGTTAACGGAATGTATTATAAAGAGGATACATTGTCCCACAACACAAGGTTATGTGTCCTGATTGTATATTGCAAATATTTGGGCACAATATGACCTTGATTATCTTGTTTGCTGTTTTGTCTCTTGGGGCTTTCTCCTTCGCATTGACCTGTATTTGTAGTTCCCTCTGGGAAATGTGGGGGAAGAAAAGAGGTAGGCCTTGCGTAGTACATGCACACATTTACCTGACACAAAGTTATTTTTCTGCGTACTGACTTGGACTGTATTCCTGGACCCTTCATCTCTCTGTGGCATCCTTTATCTTCCCTCTCAAGGCCCTGCATTATCTGTCGTTTACTGCTAAGACCCAGTTGGACCAGGATGCTCAACTGTATCTTTAATTTTTTAAATTTTCAACCAAGCATTTTTGACTTTCCCCTTAATCTAGGAAAGGCTACTTCCTAAACTTTTTCAAAACTCTTTATGAACCTTTATGTGGACAATTAAAGTGCTATCAAAAAAGTGTTTTTTCTTTGTGAACTATAAATTCTAGCCTCTAAAGCAGAAGAGCAAACTCCAGATTTATGCAACATTTCATTCAAAATTTTCTTTTCATTTTATGGCTATTTAGTCTTGTTTATCACCCTTTATCACTATCACTATAAATCAAGAAAGTGGATATAAGATTTACTTTCTCATGCATTCTCTCTCTTTAAAAAATTTGTTTAGGATTTTTTTGTTCATTTTCCCCTACCTCATTGAAGTATCTCCCACTTAACACCTTAATATCTTTATTCACCATATCTTCTGGTTTTAATATATATGTAAGCTCTACAGGCTTGGGGTGGAGGGAATTACCTGCATTCTCTGTTGCTCTTCTTCCCTTTCAGAGAACAAAATATGGTGTTCCAATTAAGCCTGTGCTGGTTCACACACAAGCTTTATAATCGAATCCAAAATTACTTTTTCTTCAGATTGTATCCCTGCATTGCTTGTTTTATTGATTTGCAGGGTGAGCAAGCGTCTTCACTGAACTCTTCTGCAGGATGTCCATGTTCTTCTCTCTTGAACATTCTATCTGTGATAATTTCTTCCTATTGACTACTTATTTCTATTGCCTAAGATTAAGTACCTATTCTCTGACGCATATAAATACTCACTCCTTTCCCATTTCTCTTTTCATTCTTCTTTGGTACTATTTAAAGATATAAATATTGGTATTTTACCACCTAAACTATTTAAAAAGCCCAAGTTTTCTTCATACTGTAGTTAAAGTGTTTAGTGTATTCACTCTCCTTCTGTGTCTTTTTGATGATTTCTTCACTTTTGTTTTAAAAAAATACTCCTCTCAGAAGACTGGTGCAACAATGTCCTTTTATGCTATGATTAATCCATGGAGGAAATTTAACTTAATTGTTTTTTGTCGCTGTTACTTAGTGGTTTGAAATTATTTCTTAAACTGATTACAGTATCTTTAAACAGAGAAACCTGAGAATAGCTCCAATTCCTGCACACTGTGAAAGAAGCTGTTCTAAGGAGAATTATATAATCTCTAATAATTTTAGAGATTAGGCGTATGTCACATATTTTGCGTGTGGAGCTGAAATATCTTATGGTTCTTTTTCTTTTATATCCCTTAACTTTATGAAATTGACTTCATTCTCTTGGTCATTGGCTCTTGAAATGTAAGTACTACAGGTGAACCAGGACTTCTGGTAAATGATGGAAAAAAGCTCAGTGGGCCCTTCCAGAAGCTCCCTTAGTACACTGAAGTGGATCTCATCTGGCCCCATAGGGTCATGTGTGTCTGAGTGGTGGGACATTTATTTTCCATTTAACAGATTAAGGACTAAAGAAATGTTGGCAAAAGTGTCAATCCAACATGGCTGCAAATATAAAATATATTTATAAAATATAAAATTGTTAGCATGATTCAGGACAAATACATTGTTCAAAGAATATTTTTTCTTGTGCTTGAAAAAAAAATTGGGCATTGTATTCTTACTACTTGAAAATAACTTAGACATTTGAATTCTGGTTCATAGGCAATTAGGATGGTAAACAATGTCTTCTAGGGAAAGGCAGTTTTAAATCACCAGAACTTGTAAGTTGATTGGAAAGCTATCTGCAACCCTGGATTTAACTCTCAATGCATATCAGAAAAATAGTGCATTTGAGAGAATTATCACAGGGAAACACTGCTTCAGCATCAGAGAAAAGTAGGTTTTCTGATATGGGTAACCATAAATGGGTATCAGCACTGGGCAAAATAATGAAAAAGTTGATACTGGATGTAATTAATAATGTCTTAGAGGGTAAGAAGTCAGTTAATACCAACACAGTTTTATGGAAAACAAATCTCATCAAACAACCTTTATTTCATTTTGAAGAAATTACAAATTAGTTGAAAAGATTAAAAGAAAGCTGTATAGGTGAAATCAAGTTTCTTAAAGCTATTGTTTGTTTCTACATATCATTCTAGTTTTTTTGGGTTTTGGGACCTGAGAAGCTGCTTGTTTTGTTTCCATTAACTTTCAAGATGAAATTTAAGTTATTGTTGATTTAATACAATCAAAAAGAAATAGATCATGTCGGGAGAGCTGCAGCTTCTGGGAAGTGTGATCACAGGGCATGACTTGGATTGTTTGGGAAGGCCTGTCTGCTAGAGCAAATCTACTCTGGGACATAGGATGGAGACTCTGTAGAAAGGTAAGTTTCCAAAAGCAGCGTGGGCATCAGGGTAAGGGAGGGAATTCGGCCCCTCTGCTCTGCCCTGGTGAGAACTTATGTGCAGTGCTGCATCCAGCTCTGGGGTTCCCACCATACTAAGAACATGGAGCTGCTGGAGAAAATCCAGAGGAGGCCACCAAGATGATTACAGGGATGAAGCACATCTCCTGTGAGGAAAGGCTGAGGGGATTTGGATTGTTTGACCTGGAGAAGATTTTGGAGTGACCTAATTGCAAGCTTCCAGTACCTGAAGGGAGCCTGCAAGAAAGATGGAGATGAGCTTCCAGCAAGGGTATATGGTGATAGGACAATGGGAATGGCTTTGAACTGAAATCAGATATTAGGAAAACATTCTTTCCTGTGAGAGTGACTATGCACTGAAACAGATTACCTAGTGAAATTTTGGATGCTCAATCCCTTGAAGTGTTTAAAGCCAGGTTGAGCAAACTGGTCTAGCAGATGTCCCTGTCCATGTAGGCAGGTTGGAACTAGAGGGCTTTTGTGATCCCTTCCAACCCAACCCAATCTATGAATCTATTCTATGATTCAAAGGCATAGGAGAAACTAATATCTGGTTGCTGAAACTGGACAAAGTCCAAAATACACATAATTTTGTTAATGATCAAAATGCCTGATAGATGGAACAAATTATTAAGAACTGTATTTTCTGCTTCCTTATGTCTTCAAATCTAGACACAGTACTTTTCTGGAAAACATGCATATGTTAAAACAAAATTATTTAATTTGGTAGCTTTTCTAAATTGGAATTCTCCTTGAGTCACCAGACACCACTCAAGGCACAGAGAAAGGTTTGTTTTATCTTTGTCCACACTAGGCAAGGGTCTGTATGCTGTCTTTTTAGCTAATGCTGTGAATAACCTCTCCTAGGTTGTTTTGTTTTGTTTTCTATCTTTTTTTTTTTTTTTTTTTTTTTTTTTTAATGCTAGGCTGGTACCCTACTATGAAAATGGATGCATTGTCATAGCTTTAGTCATTGAAAGGAAGGAATTGATACTAGTAACAGAGGAATTTTCCTCTTGTATAGCCTGCCTCCCTTTCTGTAATTCCCCTTTTCCTTTTGGACATCACTAACCTGAGAGTTTACTCTACATTATGCTTTGGAAATGCAGATATCTCAGGAGACACAAAATTAGCTTTATTTAAATCCAAGTCTTTTCTTCAATTAGAGTTTTGAATTAAAGGCTATGAGAGAATTTTTAAAGAAATTTCTAAGCGATTTGACTTTTCTTTATGCTTTCGTCTTTTTTTCTCCAGCACCGATATGGCTGATATGTCTGCCCACACGCATAACAGAAAATCCACCCTAGAAGCGGATGTAGGCTTTTTGGCCTCAAAGATTAGGCACATTAAAATTAAACACATTTGTTGCCTTTCATCTTGTTTAATGTATCTTACATGCTACAGGGTTTCAAAGTGACATTTCTCTATAAGCTCTTTGACAGACGCTCACATTTCTTCTGACCTTACTTCTAGAACATACCCTTATTTAATAAGGGGTCTTTGTGATTTCCTATATTAGAAAGCTGAAAAAGGATTTGTCAGAACACCATTTCTTTGCAGACATTCCTAGGGAAAATAAGCTCATCTAGGTTCCTTTCATGTTTATCAGCTGGGTAGATGAACCCATCACTTTAGTGGTGTCATCAGTTTAGACTACAACACTCATATCCAGGAAGCTTTTTGTCTCAATCATTAGGTTTTGACTGTGTTATCACCTCTAATTAAAAACACAACATTAAATTTGTGTTAACAAAGATGTGTGCACATACTAATTTTACTTTTAGGGGTTTTAATGCGTTAGAGTATCAGAGGGAGGCTGTACCTGTACTTTGTACTTTTCTTGGTGGATTGTTTGTTATATAAGTATTTTTCCTGCTTTTACCCAAAACTACTAGAAGGAAACAAATGCCTTAGTAGGCAATTTCTATTTTCTTCTCCCCTAAATGCCTTCATTTTGGCAGGGAAGAACCATCTGCACAGTACTGTAATTTCTTCCCACTAATGTATGCTCTGATGAGAAACATAGAGGAGAAAATCAGTCCCTTTTATAGACAGATTTAGGGGGTGGTATTAGCTTGACTAGAAGCCTCCTCACTTCACTTTTTTAAAGCTTCATAGTAATAGTGTTTGCCATAGGTGTCTCCTGTGTCTAGGTGGCCTTGCCAGTTGCATGAAAAGTGATTAATGACAACTCCTACTATTTGCATTTTGAATTTTACATTTTGTGTGCAGGCTCATGTTGCAACGGCTTTTGCAAATAATTTCTAGCTGTAACCAATGAATGCTTAGACAGGTCCAGTCACATTAAAATCTAGATACTTTATGTGATGTCTTCATTTCTTTTAATTTGAATCTTGGCATTGTATTTTAGATTTCTCTTTGAATATGAAGTTCAGAATTCTGAATTAGCCTTATTTAGTCTTACGTTTTAAAAACTCTGTTCCCCTTTCTGCTTTACAAATCAATACCAGATCTATTATTCTTTCAAGTAATCTTTCAGCCATTAGGAATTCTCATCTTTTCTGTCTCCATACTCAAAACATGTCCCAGTTTAACAAAAACTTCTGTGAGTTCAAGCTCTTCTGTGTTGATATAACATGGAAGATGGTCAGATATTTAAATACTTCCAATGGGAAATATAAAACAAATTCATATAGGCAATAAGAAGATATGGTTTTGAAACTTAAGGAAGACTGTGATTGTCCAAATCTGAAAACAAGGAGTGTTTTTTCAAGAGCTCCTTTTCATTATTTTATAATAAATTTACAGATCTCCTGTTTCCTGTGAGCAAGGGGTAAGTTTAGGAACAAAAAACTGTTGCATTTGGGTATTTCCTAATCACGGTGGCCTTGGAGGGTTTATAGACTCCTTGATTTGATTTGAGGCCTTGCCTTCTATAGGCACCGTATGTACACTTACACTTGCTTCCTTTTAAGGAGAAAGGCTTGCCTTTCAATACATCCAAAAGGATGCATTTAAGATACATATTACAGAATCATGGGGAAATTTAGGTTGGATGGGGCCTCTGGAATTCATCTGGTTCAATTCCTGCTCAAAGTGGCCTGAGCAGATAAGGTTGCTCAGGGTCAATGTTGAATATTTCCAAGGATGCCAGTAACCTGTCTGGGCCACCTGGTTCAACATTTGAACTCCTTTTGTATATTAGCAGACAAATGAAGGTGTTTAATAGAAAGGCTCATCGTTTGCACAGATTGGCATTACAGAGCATCTTTTTCTGGGGTACTACATCTTCAACCTCAGTGAATCAAGGGAATTTCTCACCTTTCTTTACCACTGTCAGGGCAATGCGTTCCTGTTTTTTCATGGATAAACCATACACTGGAGTAGCAGAGGTCTCGGTGATGCCTCACTTTACTTCCTTCCTGTCAGTTGAGTTATCTGTACACTGGCAGGGCAGACCCATTAAAGTTTTGTCTATCATTTTGTAAGGCCAAATTTTGTATGTTGTTTGTGATCCTCTGGAGGCATTTTTATCTGTCTTATTTTTAGTTTGGATAATGTCTGATCAAAGGAAACAGGGTTAAGGTTGATGCAGGAGAAACACTCCTTAAGGTAATTCTGTGGTTACTCAGGAGAGCATCACTTCAGAAAAATGTTAGAGTATAGGGAAAAATGAGGTGTGCTCGGCAAATTAAAGAGTTTTAAAATAATTGGTGCAACAGCAGAACAGCCACACAGATTTTTTAACATGCTCTGGAATAAACTTACAGGGAATTATACAGATACAAATTGGAAATATATAGGTACAAGATGGAATTATACATACAAGTACAAGTCATACAAGATAGAAGTCACTTGAAAAAAGGGAGGGAGGGAGGGAGGGAGGGAGGGAGGGAAGGAAGGAAGGAAGGAAGGAAGGAAGGAAGGAAGGAAGGAAGGAAGGAAGGAAGGAAGGAAGGAAGGAAGGAAGGAAGGAAGGAAGGAAGGAAGGAAGGAAGGAAGGAAGGAAGGAAGGGAAAGAAAGGGAAAGAAAGGGAAAGAAAGGGAAAGAAAGAAAAAGGAAGGAAGGAAAAGGAAGGAAGACCCTGGCTTTGGAAGGGGCAGAAAGATCTTTTCTTTCAGTGTGCTATGCTGAGGAAATGGCATGCTGTTTGTTTACTAATAACAACAGAAAGGTCAAATATTGTTCCTTTTTCTGTCAGCAGTTTGTTCTGCCTGCTGCTGCCCCTAGAAAATTCCTAGGGCCTACATTGAGAGAATGAAGGTCATGTAGTAAGTTCATATCAAAAAGATGGTGATGTTTGCTTCAAGATGTTACTTAGGAAATTACAGGCAAAATGAGTACATCTTGTAATTTGATTATAGGTGATGTGTGTCATGGATCACAAGGTCAAAGGCATTGGAACAAATTCCTTCCAATTTTAACACATTTTCTAGTATTTTAATATTTATAAGTAAAGTGTTAAGACTGTACAAAGTTTGTGTAGAGTGCTTGCAACAAGGTTGAAACTTTTCAGTCAGCTGGTGCCACACAAAGGTCTACAAAGATCCCATACTTTCCCTGTGCATTTCCACTTCAGTGCCAACTTCCTTATGTGGAGCCTGGAAGAGGAGGTACGTGGGACCTTGTTGTATGTGGGGCAAATCAGTAAAGCTTTTATTTTTTCTCTTCCTGGGAACAATGTGGAGGATTCTGTGCTCTGTGTCAATTAATATTATTCTAGTGACAAGTGAGGGGGTTTTTTCCACTGTTAAGAATATGACTGAAGATCAATGATAAGGTTTTTTAAAGAATATAGGAATAGCAGAAGCAGAGAAGTCATGAAGGGGGAAAAAAGTGATTTAAAAGATTGTGACCACTCAGTTCAGAAAGGCTATGGAGAATAAAGAATGCAAAGTGCTGAGAAAGGTAAATTGAAAGCTCTGATTACTCAGAGATGCAGGGACAAGCAAACTACTGGACAACTAAAAGAAAAGCAAATTAAATATTTGTACTGTAAGAAACTCATGTATATCAACAATTCAAATGGATAGCAGTAAAGAAATAAATTAGGTTTTAAAAGGTTTATACAAAGTATAAAGCAATCAGACACACCGCAGAGATTAGAAAGTAACACCAGTAACTGGGCTGGTCCCTCAGCCATGACCTTCAGCACTGTGGCAGCAGCCTACATGCTGGGGATCCACCTCTGTGACTGGAAAATTCCAAATCAACACTTTGAGGCATGAGCCAAACTTTAATTAGTACTGAGGGATTAGAAAGATTTTTTTTTTTTTCCCCTAAAGAGTAATTTAAAAATTCCTTTTGTCGTTAACTGAAGAGCTCCGAGGGTGCTGCTGTAGGAGACGTTCCTGGAATAGTCACACCACCAGACAGGCCTTTCTTACTGTTTCTGGGCTGTGCTGGAGCACAAGCTCTGTGTGTTTAAAATGGAGCTCAAGCCTATTTAGTAGTGCAGTGTGATAATTACAGTGTCACCACGATGCTCTTGAAATAGGATTTAAAATTCTGCAAACTCTCACAGCAGCTTTCATAGGACCAGATGCTTTAGCTCAATCTGTGTTGACTCAGCTCTAGTGAAAACCGCTTGAAGTTTTTGCAGTTGACAAGGAAGAAGTTGCTGTCTCCGGGAAAGAAAAAAAATTAACCTCCTTTTGCAGGTTTAAGAAACTGCAATTTTATTTTGTGAAAAATCTTTTTGAATAGACTTTCACTATTCTGTGTGAACAAAAACCTTGAACTGGCTTTATAATCACTAAAATGGACAAAAAAAAGTGTTGTTTTTCTTTTATAGATTTAGACACTCTTTTCAGTTATGTAAATATTTATCAAACACACGTGACCAGATTTCAGTTGCAGAATCATAAAAAACAAGTTAAAGATCTCTTCTAGGTTCCAGATCTATCAGTATTCTCAGTATCCCTCTCCCTCATCCATGTAGCTCCTTTCAGCTGGAGTGTAGCTTGTCAGAGACAAGCAAAAATGACAAGCAAAAATGATCACATGTGACTTTAATCACTCAGGCTTTCCATCATTTCATGGTGGATGACATTATCTGAGTGCAAAATGCAAGAAGATATTTGTTACTGTAAATTATTTGTTAAAGTTATTGATACTTTCAAAATTTCATACAGTGCTTTTTGGGGGGAGATTTGTTTGAAGGAAGGGATCATGACTTCCCTGTCAAGTGTCATTAAGATGTAAATCATTGATTCCTTAGAAAGAACAAACATGATTTAGTCAGTGATGATTCACTCTGAACTATATATGACCAATATTCTTGAAAGGCTTGTCTTTTTTTCCCTTTTTGCTTCTGTTTTGAGTTGGTAAAAATTGGAATAATTTTTTATACAATAAGTCATCGCAGCTTCCTGACAGTTCAGATAATTTTTGTAGCATTCTGTCATCCAGAGGATTTGATGCATTTGGTATGAATAGAGATGGGAACATTTTGTAAGTTATAACCGCAAGATAATTTATTCACACGGAGAAGGCATTGTGTTTGATAACTGATAAATTTCGTTCTGTTTTCATGATAAAAGCAAAAATGGGTGTGTGGATTGCAGCTGCTTGCTTAATACTGTTAGTGATGACTAAGGAGTGAATGGATCTTTCTGTGGGTTATGTACTCAGTTTAAAAGCTCTCCACACTCTGCCCATAACACTTTATTAAAAAAAAAAAATTAAACAAGAACCCATGAAAGAGAGATCTTTTTCTTTTTGAATCACTTCTTTTAGATAAGTGTAACAGCCAGATAAAGATCTGGCAAGAAGTATTTGAACAGTATGTCTAGGAATAATTTTAAAAGTAAGCTCTGAATCATGTCTGTATTTAAATGAAACTAAATATTATGTTTATTTAGACTAAGAGATTCTCATTTAGGAAACCATGAAGGGAAGGGTTGAATATTTAGCTCACACTAATTAGGAGCTTGCTTGGAATTATGATAATTATTAACAACTGAAGGAAGTAGTGAGACAGATCTTTTTTCTCCATACACTAGGGGTTAGTGCTTCCTAAAATTGAGCTTTGACTGAAACAGTGATAGCCTACATAAGCAGACAGTCCATAGGGCATTTGAGTAGTTTCTTAGCCTGGGATTGACTATTGGCTCAGCAAAATTCTAAGTGTATGCTTATCCTCTGTGACGGTGTTTGGAATGCACCACATTTACACCTACTTATATTCTCTTTAAATGGAGCAGCAGAAAAAGCCCAGAAAGAAGAAGAAGATGGGTGAGTCCATAAAGATAATCTCCAGCAAACAAAGAAAAGGAGATATTTCAAAAAATGTGGGCTTGGGTGTTTTGGGGTTGGTTGGGTTTGGGTTCTTCTTCTTCTTTTTTTTTTTTTTTTTTTTAAGGCAAACACAGTATCAGAGTAGAAGAAAAACCTTTTATCACATAAGCCCAGAGGTATCTTATCATCTCCAGGGAGAATGAGGTTGTGTTGGCATCACTGGTTTTCCTCCCTAGACCCAAGACAAGGCAAATGCAAGGAACAGACATTGGCATTAAGGTGGTAATGGGAGATTTCCCCTTTTATTCCCTTGCATGGGAACAAAGTCTGTCACAAGTTTACCCCAATCCAGAAAATAAACCAACAAAGAAAACCAAATATCTGGTTGATTATGATGGGGAACAATGTTAAAAGAGGTAGGTGGAAGAATCCCACCACAACAAAAACACTCCCTGGTATTCCTCAGACCCTGAGCTTCATCCTGTGATCAGGCACATAACACCACAGACAGCCTGTATATCTCCTACTGCCCACATTTTTCTTCACTCTTTTTTATCATAATAATAATGATAAAACATATAATAATCATAATAATTTAATACCTTGGCTACCTCAGGTGTAGGATGGAAGAATTATTCCCATCATCTGGTAAAGCACATTATCTGGTCAAGTAGAAAGTGTCAGAACAGCATTGTTGAATACTTCTGTTGGGTTATTTTCTACAAGGCATTCTATTTTTCTCTACGTTTTCTTACCACTTTACCTTTATTCACAGGATGTTTTGGCTTCTTGAGGGCCTTTTGTATTTTCCATAATACCTGAATGGTTTCACAGATTTACAAAAAAAAAATTTCTTTGGTGTTAATCAAAGATTAGACTTGGACAGATCAGGCTTGGACAATAATTGCTGCAGACTGGCTGAGCTGTACAGATCTACCTATGTGTGATGGTGATGTGTAAATGGCAGGGAGAAAGGAGAGAGACAAGAGATTTTTAATAATAATTTTGTGACACTTTGACAGGAGGCATTTGAAAGAGTAGAAAAACCCATTGGTAATGTGAAAGTGGTTCTGTCCATTTCCAAATCCTTTTGTGCTCATTTGTTTTCCTTATATGTGATACTGGCAGCATCCACTTCTGTCTGAAAAAAAATGGACAAGTATGTGCTTCCAGGTCTGGAAGCAGTTCCAGGAAGTTTGGAGAAAAATTGATTCCAGGAAAAACCTACCTGTACATTCAGGTAGTGTTTCTCATCTTGTTCTTCCGTATGATTTTCATCATCTCAGAAGATATTTTGTAGAATTCCAAATCTGGTGATGCAACAAGGCTGGTAGCAGTGCTGACAGCAATCAATACAGTAATTCTGTGACAGTGGAGGGCCTCAAATACTCCTGGAGAGATAACTTATGAAAATGTTACTAGAAACCACAGTTTAGCAAGAAAAGTGTTGAAGCAAAAGCTTCCAGCAGTCCTATTTCAATGCACTTGCAAGCCTAGTTTCTTCTTGGTTCTGCCTCCCAGGCACAGGGGAAGTCCTGCAGTGTTGGCGACTTCCGTACGTAGCACATCTGCTCTGCCTGACTGTGCACGATGAGTCCTGCAACCCAGTTACCATCTCTGTTTTGTGAGGGAGCAGCTCAGATATTTCTTCATGCACTCCAAAGCACCATGAGAGAACTAGAGCAATCCTTTTCAGCTGTTGATTTCTATATTAATAAATAAGTATAGAGGTTTATAATGTTTGCTGCATTTGCCTAACAGAAAGTCATTTTGTAATTATGGAAAAGGTACACTGAACTGCATGATCTTTATGCCCAAACACTTTGGACTTACATGAAAAGAAGAAACAAATAATATTTTACTGGTCTTTACTGCTTCTCTGGTCTGCAGATAACACTAAGATTACAGCTGTGAACTGAGGAGTTTTTCAGAAATACTGAAATTTTTCACATTAATCTCTATTGAAACTGTTAAAAATTTAGTGTTTTTGTTAGGTAAATCATTCAATGGATACCATATCATTTATCATTTTCTGAGATAGCTGAGGCATATATATGAAGTTTGAAGGGTCCATTAGCTCATATATTGCAATATTGTGTTGACTGACAGGAGATTAAAAGACAAATAACAGTCCTGATCACTCAGCTGACCTCATTCCATGTCATTCAGTTATGGGAGACTCTGTCTAGGAAACCTGTGCAATGATAATTGCATTGTTTAATAAACGGATTGCAAAGAAGCGTGTTTAGCTTCTAATATGAGTGTTAAGGTAGGGCATTGCCTACCATGGTCAGAGTTTCCCATGCTTCCTTGTGCTGTGTGGATGTGAAGCCAGGGCAAAGCCATTCCTTACAAAAGCCGTGTCTGTAGGTAACCCCAAGTGGGTCTGGCATAGAAGGAAGCAGTAAACACTGTCATTTCAGGCACCAGAATTGCTGGAAGAAGTGTAAAGTTGAGAACAGTATGATTTGCAGCAATCTCTGGTATTTCTGCCTTTGTCAAACAGCTCTGGTAAGAGAGGATGGTCCCATCACACAGAACAGCATTCTACTCTGCCTGCAAAGATGTAAGGCTCTATCATGCTTGTCTCCTGGAAACACAAGATCATTTAAAATATTTCTATAGGGAATTATTTTATTATGACTTTATTAATGAAATAGTACTGACTTTTGTTTTCAAACCCCTAGAAAAAGAGGTTTTTACCTTTTCTCTTGCCAAACTACTTTATGACTGGACCCAAGGTATTTTTTCTGGAAAGATACATACATTGGCTTCTTACTCATTTAATCCTAACATTTAATTGATTTTTCTTCATTTTATCTTAAATCAACTCTTTTCACAAATTGGCTTTAGTAATCTTCAAACATTTGTAGGACACTGACTGGGTCCCCAAGAGAAGCAGCTATTTTATAGTGAATGCATGTAGCTCTTTTTCACTCTAAACAACTTTGTGGTGGTTTCACTCTAAACCACTTTCCCTCTTATCCTCTTTTTCTGATTTAGCTTTGGTAACATGTTGCCACTAATTGAATCTGAGGATTCAAAGGAAATTACACTCCAGTACTAAAGAAAGGCACTCACCAATTGCTAAGGAAGGTGTTTTAAAAGGATAGGAAGTGATTCAGTCACCAAGATAATCTGGAAAGAAATAATCTTTTACTTTACTAACTTTAAGCTCAGTATCAGTAAAGACCTTTATTTTTTTAAATCTTTCAAAATTCAGGAGTGGCTGAGTTGAAAGTTACATATGCCTTCCATTTCTTAAGTAAACTTGCAAGATTGCTTACATCTCCTTTATTTTAATATCCTTCCTAAAAATTCAAATGTTATGGATTTTTTTTTCCTACCTTTTCCTATTTCCAAGGTAATTTGTAAATTTATTTTTATGGAGTGTCACTCTCTGATGAGGTGCAATAACACCAAAGATATGGCAAATTCCATTTTTTTTTTCTTTTAAAATAAACTTTCTGTTTTGGAATAAATAGTTTCTTGCTTTTTTCTATTATTCATGTGCTTCCATGTGTTGCATGTATCTTATGTAAATCCACAATATTTCAATTTTTTTTTTTTTCTTAATCTGATACTTAGTTTGGAAAAATGTGGTTAAAATTACAAAGCATGTATTTTGGAGCTGAATCTTTCAGGAGAGATTTTTTCCTAGTACCTTCATGAGTTCCACAGCAGATTTTATCACCAGAACAAGATTGCAAAGGGTACTGTTAGGGAGTCCTAGAGAAAAAAACTTCATGGTCCTTTCTTCTCCTTCCTGGGTGGAAAGGATGAGATCCTCAGCAGATATAAACAGTGGAAGTTCTGCTGTAGCTTTAAGCAGTATAAAATTATGTTAAGGTCCATTTTAGCACTGCAGAAAACAATATAGAGGTGCCGTGAATTCAAGAGCATATACTAGTCCTTTGCAGAATGAGCCTGTTTAATCTGGGGTAACAGTAACTACGTACGTGCCATTTTGTTGATCTGGGCACGAGCAGAATGTTGAATACTTAAAAAAATGCATCAATTTTACCACATCCCAAAGCAAACAGCCTGTTCTTTTCAGAGGCAAGCGTCCCAGGATGGGAAGACTATGCTTGTGCAGTGTGGGTCTGACCCATATTTATGAAATGGACATTTGCCTATGGTTTTCTGAACATGTGGCCATCTGGCCAGGGCTCCTGCTACTGTACTGTTTCAGCCTGGCAAACACTCAGACTGCTCTCATGGACACCTTTGGCTGTTGTGTTGCTATATTGTCTAGGTGGAAAGAGAGGTGTGTGTAGAGCACATGTACTCTGTGATATTTGTCTTATGTTTTGCAGGATAATGCTTGATGAGGTGAGCCAGACAAAAAATTGCTACTTTTGTTTAGCATCTGAACAGGGAGCGAGAGCACTCAAGGTGTCATGGCAGGTCAGAAAGTGAACAGCTTCCTGAAAGTAAACAGGAGATTTTTAGACTTGGCTACAACTTGGATTTGATGATATCAAAACTTTAGACTAATTGACACTGAAAATCTGATGTTTTCAAGAGCTCAGTTGCAGCAGAGTTGTTCTGTTCCATTTCCTTTTCTTAGTCATTCCTGAATTTTTAAACTTGGACCCTAATTTGTACACTTTGGTTGTAGATGTATAAAAATCTGCTTTTGCTCTCAAATGCTGAGGCCAAGGATAACACTGATGTGGTGAGTGACTGAATCTCTGTTCTGAGAAATATTTTATCTGAGGTATTGCTGAGATAGATTATCAGTGCTTCTGGGGAGATTTTTGCATTTCTGCCTATAATGTATCACCTGTACTGATAAATCTGTTCTTGCTGTAGTCGACAGTATCACTTTTTCAGACAAGAGCTTGATTTTTTCTAAGACTTGTTTATTTTCTAAAATAAAAAATAATCATTATGCTGGTCTAGCTCCAAGAAAAAAGAGTCTCAGCTCTAGTCAGTTATTCAAAGCCTGTTGATGCCTGTGTTCAATAGCAAATAGTTAAAATGGGGCCAGTTCCTAAATTTTTTATGCCCTTGGTTCCCAGATGAGCTGGGTACTTTAGATTCACATGTACAAGAGAGCACTAAATAAATACATTTCAGTAAATATACATATAACTTTTTTGTTCTTGTGGGATATATAAAATATTTCATGATTTGCTTTGTGTAAACTGAAAACTTAGCAAGAATATCAAAATGTTTTCAAGAAATTACTTCAAACAAGCCTATGTGGGTTGTGAAAATGAAACATATCAGGTGTTGCATAAAAACTGAACTCCATGGGGCTTGTGCTTTTCCTCTTATTTTCCCAAAATGCTGAGAAAATTGAGTGTTTATTTGTTTTCTGAAGAAGCCTATCCATAGAAGGACATCATTCAAAATAGGTAAAAATTCCTGAAAATATTTTTTCTGTTGGTATAACAATAGTAAGGGAGACACTAGAGACATTTATTTTGCTCTTGTGCATTTTAGTACCCTAAACTCTAATATAGATAAGCTGAAATCTTGGTGAAGCAGAGGAAATGTTTTGCTACCTAAGTTTCTTCTGCAGCTTCAAGAACACATAAGGTCTATGAGTGGAATCCATTTTGCTTGATTTTTGAAATCTGTAAGGCTGAATGTGAGCTATTTCTCCTAAGCTATTTTTGCAATCACTAAAGAGAAAAAGACAACTCTAGAAGATGGTACTTGCCATACCAAAATAGACACCTGTGTTTTACCAAATGAATAATTAATATCTGATGTAAAAATATGAATGCCTAATTTTAAACTACAAACTAAGCTAAGTTAGATGTAGTCCAGCCTAAGTCAGGAAACTATTCTTCTAGTTCAGTAGCACCCATGTAAGGAGTTCAAGTAATATTTTACCTTCAGTGGGTAAAGTTCAAAACCAACCCTTTAAGTGGTAAAGTTCGTTTACCTTTGTGCAGTTTGTTGTTGAGGCAGTAGGCCAGGCAGGTATTTACAAGGTGAGGATGCACTATGGCTTTTTAAAGAGTGTCATTTTACTGTGGAAAGTTGTATTTGGTAGTTCTTATCTAAAAATCAAAAAACCAGTGTTAATAAAATGCAAATTCAAATTAAGAATGTTATAACAAACACAAAACTGCTGAGAAATGTTCCCTATGAAATCCCTGCCTGCCAAAGTTTAACCTAAGACAAATTTAATGTTTGACAAAGGCAAGTCTTTGCTTAGTCTGATATACAATTTGATTTTCGTAAGGTAGTAGTGCCTGGCATGTGGATAAAGGGAATCCTTTTGTAGTATTCTTTTAAAATTACTTTCCTAAGAGTGCTTGTGCATTTGATTATCTTCTATTTTCTTATTAAACTGATGTTAAGAAAATGTTAAAATCTTTTTAACTCATGCCGTGGATTCTTTACCATCTTATTCATATGAGAGAAAAAGTGTAGCTTATAATTAGCTTTAGGTGCAGATAGAGAAAAATCTCACTTTCCAGATTGCACGTTCCTTAAAAAGTTCAGGTGCATAAAGTGGCTCTTTGCCATGCAGGTCTGACTTGCTTTGCAGGACCAGAGAGAAAGAAATGCATGCCTACAAAGGAAATTGTGACATAGTAAAGAGAAATGAGAGCTTGTCTAAATTAGCCCTCTATTACTACTGGAATATAAATCAGCATTCAGTCTGAGGGTCTTTTTTCATCACCAGTGTGTCTGTGTTCCCAGAGCTCCTGTACTGCCACTGGCTCTTCCGTGTCTGTGTTGGACAGGAGGACTGGGGAGTGCAGTGCAAAGGACTGTGATGGCTTGGATTCACCTGAGCCTGGATCAAACTATTCAGATTTTAAAATAGGGCCAAAGCAGGAGTGGGGAGGGGAAGAGAAAACACATATGCACCCTCCATACAGCAAGAGGAGAAGGCAGCAACAGTAAGTACCTCCCCATACAGCTCTGAAGGGAAGACTCTGTTTGGTTGCATATCCAACAACATTGCTGCCCATTCTCTGCCCCTTTGGGCCAGCACAGAATTAGGTCGAGTGCAGGGGCTGAAGTGGTCTGCCTGCCAGAGCCCAGGGACATGGCTTGGGAAATCTTTTGAATCAGATAAGACAGCAAACAGTAGCAGCTGGGAAATGTCTCTGTAGTTTAAGAGCTTCAATACGTAATCACAGTACAAATGAGTGATCTGGCCAAATCACAGTACAAATGAGATTAGTGGATTGTTACATCGTGCTACTTGATTTTTCTTTACTAATATATTTACTTACTTGGAGGCTGCAATAGAACACTGCTTTTAAGGTATTTCCTTACCAGACATTTTACACAAGGACAGTGTGCCTTGTCTGTTGCTTTTAAGCTGTATTTTATAAAAATAACTGTATTAAAAAATAAGTAATACTGAGAAATTTTCTAGTGTGTGTGTATTAAGCTTTCTGAAGAGAGTGATTTTTCTTATCCTGATAGAGGTGATCATGGTTGGCATGTGAACATCAAATGAAAGAAGGTGCTCCAAAGGAAAGCAGGAGGGATCAGTCACTCTCTATGATAGGTCAACTTATTCCTGCCCTACAGTCAGAATAAATCAGTTTTCTTCTCATTGATTCTGCTTCTCTGTAGTTTTAAGTTGTCCCAAGGCTTAGTTTATTTAAACATACGTTGCGTGACACTGGACATCTGATGTGACTCCTTAGCACTGTGGGCTTTCTCCCTTCAGGCAGGATTCAGAGAGCATTGCTGAGAATCTTATGCAATGTTATCTTCAAGGGAAAAATACTTCAAATTTTCTGCTTTCTAATGAAAAAAAAATGTTTTGAGGAGCATGTAGCAATTTGCTGAAAATGTTTTTGCGCCAGTGAAAATGTTTATCTAAGTTGCCTGCCAGGTTTGTCTGCAGAAATGCTAATGCTATTTTATGAGATGATTTTGAGCTTTGAGGTGGGTTGGAATGGACTGCTGCCATGTTATGCATTTCTTCACCCTTCACAGGAGCCTGATACAATTCCATACCATTGCAGAGGTCTCTACATGTTACTGTAATACCACTTCTTAAAAGTTAAGGTTTCCTTTTCTTTTTTTTGGATTCAGGTTAATGAATCATGTTAGTTTTCTTAGTGTTTTAGATGCTTACTCTTATAATGACATGAGTTTGTATGGCTTTCTTTCTCTTCTCATATTTTCAGAAGTCCAAACAAATTTCCCTCTGGCATTCAAGTGAATTTTACACTAGGAGAAACTAAGAAGAAAAGAGGTCTCATCATTCTTTACTGTTCTGATATATATATATAGACTAGATAAATTCAAGGAAATAGTGCTAACTGAGGAACTCAAACATTTATTCATCCTCAGCACTCAAATTTATCTTGTAATTAACTGATTTCACTGTTCTTAAGGCTTGTACAAGGTGAAAAATATTGATGACAAAGAAGGTAGCCTTGAGGTGGTTGTCTCTGAGCTAAGATCAGATGCTCATGAGTCCTCAGAATACAAAAAAAAATGGCATTTCTGACATTTATCCCTTTCTTCCATTTTTCTGTCCTTCATGCTTTGAGTTTCTTCTCTTTTCCCACATTTTTACTGTCTTTTCCCCATCATAGAGGGAAAAAGTTCCAAAACTTAAACACAAACACAGGTAGCAGCCATGAGCACTGTTTACATAGAAGCTAGGTGAGTGCTTTGTGAGCATCCAGCAGCTGTGGAGCTGATAAGGCAGGATTCAGGGGAAGCAGATGAATTATACTTAAACACTGTTGAAAGTTCACTAATATGTCCCTTTCAGGGACATCAGTTTTCTTAACCTCCCACCTGCTTCAGGTGGCTGACCTTGAATAAATATCCACTGCTACAAATAATTTGCTTGCTTCTGGCAATTTTTGGTACTCTGTCCTCTTCAGTACAAAATATGCAGCCACCCACTGCATTTTCAAATGATGTGCAAATTTCATGAGTAAGAGTAAAATGTTTGGTCCCACAGCAGTAAAGGTTTTGTTTATAGTTCTTAAAGGTCTAGGACATATGCTTAGCAAATATTACCTAATTAGAAGCCTGCTATCAGAAGGATAGTACACTTAAAAGCTGTGACATTTTTATAAGTGAGATTTTCTCTGTATGTGTATATCGGGCTACCTCTCAATGTTAAGCATTTGAACTTATTTTGACTGAAAGATCTTCTTTAAAAAAACACATCCTAAGCAACATTTATAATTTTAGGAATGCTTACATAAAATATTAAATGCATTTGGTTTTCAGAAATTAATGAAAGAAAGCTCAATAGCAATAGCTGTCCAAGCAAACATACCCAGTGTAGTAGAATGATAAAAACACATCTTATAAAGCTAAGGCAAGATAACAATTTCTAAAGGAAGTAAAACAATTGAGTCCCTATTGTTTAATATTTATTGTCTCTATTTTATACTCCAATGCCTTTCTAGTTAACCAGAAAATTTAAAAGAACTAAATAAACCCAGGGCAATGCAGGAACCCCTGTATGTGTGTGTATGTGTAGAAAGATAAAAAAGTGGTAAATTGCTGCATGGAAAAGTGATGTAACTGTGATTTACTTGTAATACTTTCAATTTACAGGCTACTTGAGATGGCTTGTAAGCTGCCTCTTAACAGGAGATAACACAATAACACTTGTCTAGACTTTCTCTTCTTGAGACATGTTCTCTATCGAAAGGGCAAGGAGGAACTTATTTTTATTTAATACTCTTGGGTTTCCTCCTTCCAGGGGCATGAGAATGTGTTATTCGAGAGCTTCATAACTTCCTGTGCTGTGTTTCCACCAGATGACAACAAATCCCGGAAATGTGTCATGCATGTCATCCTCCCTTCTACTATTCCCTTCTATTACCTACCTACCCCATGTATGTAATAGAAAAGAATAGTAAAAGGGAGGATGACATGCATAGAGCTGCTGTTCTAACAGCAGTGACTGCTTAATGATATGAGGGATGCTCAGTTTGCAGTAATGTCAACCCATGTATCCAGAAAAAAGCAGTGAACCCACATGCACCCTTGACCCTGGTGTGTGAGACTGAGCACTTGCCTGCAACTTCTGACTCTTCCGACTCTCAGGTGAGAGCTAAGATTCACTGCCTCTTCCCAGAAACCCAGCGGTTCTCACATAACGTGGAAGTGTAGCTGCTACTGCCTTTGGGCTGGGAACAGGGCTAGGTGCTTTCTCATGTTTCCTTCTGAGGGAGTCCTCAGGCGCTGAGCTCCTCTGAACATGAACTTTCATTTCCCTCATGCCCACTAGAACCACAGCAGTTTCTGAACAGCTAAGGCGTTTTTTAAAAAAGGCTCAGTTCCCTGATCTTGTCAGTGTGCCCTGTTTCTTTTCTGCCGTGAGGGTGAGCTATGCAGGAAGCAGTTTGCAATACCTTGTCTATTTGTGATCCATTATAGCCTGTGTACCTGTAAGGGGATCACTGAGACTTAGCAGAAGCCATTAATGCACTTATGCCTCCATTTACTTGCTCTTTTTGCTAAAATCCTCTGCTTTGGAGTCAGATGAAGATTATACATATCATTGTTGGAATGTGTAAAACATTTACAGGATCAGAATTTGATTCCTATGCAAGCATGAGGCTCAGAGATATAAACAGCATTCAGTGAATCTGCCTGCTTTGACTGAATAGCACGAGAAAAGAACAGATAAGGTACTTTAAGAAACAGATCTTCTCTAATCTAATCTACTCTGTGTATAATTTGATTTTATTCAGACTCAGAGGAAAGGTAATTTTTTTTTGACATCGTTACAGAAGCCAGATCAGCAGTGTTTCCACCCTGAACACAGTGTATTTTAATTAGTTTAATAGCCTAAAGGCTGCAAATATAAGTCCCTTGATGTGAAAGATGAGGAGTCAGGAAAAGGAGATGTCACAAAGCATGTCCATACATAGCCTACAGGGTAGTAGTCACCAACTTCTGAGGATCCTGTTGGGAATACTCCACCCTTCTAAGGGTTTTACAGACACCCTTACTAAGTCTCATCAAAACTACTGTAGCATATTTAGGCCTCCAAGCAGCTGACTCAGCAGGACCCCTAAACAACTTCTATCAAGGCCCCCCCAGTTTGGTTATAAAGTCCATCAAATAAGCAAAATGAGAACTAAGCAAAGAGAAACCTTTTCCAGGAAATGGCATATTCTAGCCTGTAAGATTCTCAATCCTCCTACATAATTTGGCAGCAGAATTAAAGGACTTTCAATTCATTTTTGGGGATGCAGATCTGATCTTAATCTTATTGGCAAGGTGCCCCCTTTGTATAGGGCAAACCCTTCTCCTTTTCTGTACTTCCTTCTGCAGCAAGGGTCTGCATCCTCAGAGTGCTGGTTCCAAGACTTTTTTCATGTTTTTCAGACACCAAGGCTACATCTACTGCTAAATAAAAGAACACCAAGGATCTTGATAACCACTTTTTTTAGGATTAGCTTTGCCAGAGCTGGCTGGCTGGCTGGCAGCAGCATGGTACCTGTTATTGGTTCTTCTCTGGGCCCTGCGTGGGGAATGTGTGGCTGCCTTTCAGAGCAGCATTTTGATGTGTGATACTCAGGCTGCTGCAATCCCTGGCTAAGGAGCATGTGCTTAACGCTGCAGAACTTGGGTCATAGTTCGCATGGTCTTTGTTTCTGTTTGGCACAGTTTGAACTTTATAAAGTGTCCACAGAAGAGTAACTAGAGTTTTTTTAGAGAGGAGAGTAAATCCAGGATTCAGTTGTGTGATGAAATATCAAAAAAGTGATGGGAAGACTTCTGTGATTTAGCTGTGTAGGTGTACCACAAGAATCTGGCAAGTTGCGATACAATGTTCCAAGCCTCCCTTTGAGCTGTGTGGTTGAGGTGGCAATGTAGGCTCTGGAGATTTTTTAATTTTGTTGCAAGAAAAGTATCTGGGGGAAGTTCACATTAACCCGGCTGCCCTAAGCACCAGCACTTCTTCCTACAGTCATGACCTGTAGCACTTACGGCTGGATCTTCCCTTGACTGTTTTCCCATTCTGGGGCTTTCATCTACATCTAAGTCTTTTGAATAGCCTGTCTCTTTGTCTATGCCTTCTGAATATGTTGCATCTCCACTTGGTAGCATATGTGTAGTATATGCTTTCTACTGTTTACCCTCAGTCCTAGGCTTTTCTCATTACTGCAACCTTTCAAATTTTGTTGTGATGATCAAATCAGGAAGTCCAAGCAGCTTGAAAAAGTGTAATTTTTGTCTTTCACTTATCTCTCTGGATTTTGAGTCCTTTGCAAACTGCACCTTGGTAGGAATAAGTAGATGATATGTAACTGTTCCACCCAAGGGCTTTCCAGCCATGTATAGTGATTTCTGATGTCTCAGATTCTTACAGTGAGCTTTGAGCCTTTTTACACTACAGTTTATGATTCCCACTGACCTTTAAGAGAGACTTGTAAAACAGTCATTACAATTTTTCTGCTGGGACAGATTTTATTTTGCTTTCTGCCATAACATATTGAAGGTAAAATGGAAAAATAAAGTTGTTTTTGTTGCTATCCCTCAGCAAGTATTTGGCATTTTATCTCATGGCTGAGAAAAAAGTCAAGGTTGTGCTATTCAGTTCCTCACTATTATCCCATTGCCCGGTTGGGCATTAGTGTGAGATATCACTGGGAACTTTGTGTGGCAAAATCTGCAAGCAGATCTCTTTTCTTTTACAGTGTCTGAAGGGAATACAGAAGGCAGTGTCTTCATGTATATTATTTAACACTGTTGATAACAGTTACAGTCCTGTTCAGAAATGGTCAATATAAATCTCTGATTTAAGTAACTTGTGGCAAAGAGGTCAGCTGATTTATGTGTGGAAAATTCTGGGTTTGTATATTAAGAGGTATCCTGCTCTTGACATGCATTCCTTTTCTTTTCCTCCAAGTGTAGAAGGTGATTTTTCAAGGTTCTTGATGTCTTCTTCTAATTTCCCATTCACAGCTACTAGAATTGATAATGGATGAAATGTAGACCTTCATTTTGTGTGTAGATTAAAATGTACTAAGGCTGTAACTCTTCTGACGGAATCAGAATTCACAATCATCACTGAAAAGAGGTTCTTTTGGTCCCCGTCTTCAAGGCATCTGAAAGGCATCTTAAAGAAGAGGTTCCAGCTGGCTTATGACCGCTCTGGCCAGTATTTCTTTGCTTCCTAAGATGAATCAAACACTGTAGTATGAGCAATAGTTTTGACAATTATAGTTTAGTAACATATTTTGCCTGAAAGGCAAATTGGTTCAGTAGAGGAATAAAGGTTAATTATTTGATGGACAAACTTTGTAGTATAAAATATAAAGCTTCAAGAAATTTTAGATTTTCTGCTCATTTTTCGTCATAAGATGAATAAAAAATGGACTGTTGCAGCAAGATCAGTGTAAGGAGTGTCTACTAATTGCTCTCATCCTGAACTGTAGTTCATTCTTTTGTACACTTAATCAGGATTTTGCAGTCTTCATCTTTAGACAAACTGTTAAAGCTTGAAGATGCTTGTCCACCTTGATTAAGAATGGGAATGCAGAGAATATTTTCAAATTAATGTAATAATATATCATTCTCCAGTATAACAGGAGCTTCATAATCAGTCTGGAACTACTGAGTAATAAGGGGGTTTATGTGTGTGTCTGCTTGTTTGTTTATTTTTAACATTCTTATAAGCCCAAAAACCACCCTTTTTTCCCCCCAAGAATTCCTTATCTTCTGTTAACCTCAAATCTGCCAAACTGTTAGCAGCTAAGCAACCTTTCACTATAGTCTGATCTGGGAAGAAAGGATTTTCTAAGCTTCCTTTTCACCAAAGGCAATTTTTCTCATGCAATTTTGCCAATCTCTGTCTTTCTCTCTTGACCTTCCGAAAAGCTGCAAGGGGATCTCACTAGCTAGCTTGATGTCTTGATCTGGATCTTGAGATGTAGGCCCAAGGGGATCTCAAGAAGTTTAACAAAACCAAGTGCAAGGTTCTGCACCTGGGCTGGGGCAACCCCTGGTGACAACACAGGATGGGGGATGGACAGGCTGAGAGCAGCTCTGTGAGGGCTTGGGGCTGCTGGTGGATGAGAGCCTGCCCGGCCATGACCTGGCCATGTGCATTTGCAGCCCAGAAAGCCAATCATATCCTGGATGGCACCAAAAGCAGGGAGACCAGCAGGTCAAGGCAGGTGGTTTTGCCCCTCTTCTCCACCTGCAGGGCTGCATCTAGCACAAGAAAGATATTATTGGAGCAAGTCCAGAGGAGGACTTGGTGAAGGACGCCAAGATGAATAGAGGCATGAAGCACCTCTCCTATGAGGAATGGCTGAGAGAATTGGGACTATTCAGTCTGGAGAAAAGAAGAATTTGGAACAACCTAATGGCTGCCTTCCAGTACCTGAAGGGAGCCTACAAGAAAGATGGAGAGGATCTTTTTACAGGGCCATGTAGCGACAGGACAAGGGGAATATGGCTTCAAAGTGAAAGAGAGTAAGTTTAGATTAGATATTAAGAAGTTCTTTACTGTGAGAGTGGTGGGGCACTGAAACAGGTTGCCCAGAGCAGTTCTGAATGCCCCATCCCTGAAATGTTTAAGGCCAGGTTGGATGGGACTTTGAGCAATGCCTTATGTTCTATAGTTCTAAGAAATCTGTTCAGCTAGTCCTGCTGCAGCTAAATAGCTGTCCCCATCCCCACTTCTTCCAAAAGCTCAGTAGTCACTACTGAGTCCTTACAGATGCCTTTCCTCCCTGCCATGACTCTGTCACCTCCTCCAGGTTTCATATATGACCTCTAGTCAGATAGTTTTGGTCAGAGGTTTGGATTTCAGGGGTCAAGTATTTTCCAGGATTTTCTTTTCAGAGTGAATGGTCCAGCTGGTATCAAAGGGTGCCCCTCCCGGCCTCCTGCAAAGTCTCTCTCCAATCACTGAGTTAAACCACCACTTTAAATACACACTTCAATTCTCAGCCAGATCCTCTTCAACGATGAGGAAACTATGGTTCCTAGTAGTGAATTCACTTGGTAGCATATCCAGGGGTTTTTGTGTTCCTAATGGAAATGACAGGACAAGCACAAAATGGCTATTAGATCATCTAGTATGGCGTTTTTACTTTGACGTGAATTATTCCATCCACATTCCATCCAACTGACATCCAAGGCAGGGTCAGGCAGCAGAGACGTCCAGAGTACATATGTCAATTCTCAATTTATATAGATTTAGTATTTCATTTACCAGACATCATTAGTAGCATTGTCCTTGCCAGCTGCTTGCCTAGATGAGAACTGTGCATTCAATCAACAACAGAAGTAGGGATATGCCTTTACAAATAGTAGAACAGGACAAAAAGAGATATTGGAGCTGACTGGCTTATCTTGAAAATCTGTACATTTGTGTGTTTTCTTTTCTCCCAATATTATGCTGACACTGTATCAAGTGTCTGCCCTAAATACATAGGAGAATTGGGAGGAAAAAATTACGTAAGTGAAAGACTAGAATTTACTGTTGCCTTTGAGGAAATAGTGAGTTTGACTTGTTCCTTACAGACATAATTTATTGAGATGAAATTATTCATTGCTTAGTCTATGCTTTTTGCTGGGATTTTTTGTCCCTTTCATTGTGGATCCCCATTTCTTTTCTTTCTTTTTCTTTAAGGGCTTGATTCAATGAAAAGACAAATTGGTCCTCCCCTGCATGTTTCAAATCTCAAATGATGCAGGATGCTCCAAGCCATATGGAAGATATATACTTTGATATGCTGGGAATATCAGAGTTTATACACATGATTTACAATACAGCTGGAATTGCTAGAGCTAAGAGGAGATGAGGATGACAGATATGCTGAATAATAAAATGTATTTCATGTCAAAAGAATACAGAAGTGACAATTGCTCATGCATCTTATTTCCTGTGTGTGGTTTGCTGCAATCTCTCAATGAAGAGCTAGAAAAAAAATGAATAAATTAACAGGATGCATTCTGCGGCTGATTGCAGGACATTGTATTCCAAACCAACAGCCATCAATAACAAAAGAGGGTAAATATCAAATTGCACCCCTTCACAACGGATCCCTAGCTAATTTAGTGATCATAAATGGTGCTGCAAAGGGATGTTTCCCTGCCATATGGTGCTCTGCAAACAAAAACACACTTGCCTTAAACTTCCTTTATTTTGGGAACACTCCAGTTCTGACATTCTTTCTTGTTTTCTCTTTGACAAAAAAAAAAAAAAAAAAAAAAAAAAAAAAAAGGCTTGTGGTCTCTTAATGACTTCATGACTTCAACATAACCCTGTAGTTTTGGCTATGTTATAGACAGGGTGGGCTGGGGTCCTGTGAATGCACTGTTGGCCCAAAGTGGTACTATGAGGGGGTTTGGGTTTTCCTATGGCTCCCTGAGATGCTGGAGACACCCAGCACCCCCTTTTCAGGAAGTCCAACTTTCATTTAGTACAAGAGGCTATAGATCCAGGATCTGGTTTACTTCTGTGTGTGCTGAAATCCCCTTCTTCCTCTCACTTAGAGCTGGAGGAGAGTCTATCTTTAAAAAATTCAACTTTGTTTTCTAGTTTAGCTCAGTAGGAGACCTTAATAGCTGGAATGATGTTACTTGTCTCATAATGGTTTACTTTTTATTTTTAAACTCCTCAGCTTCATTTTCCTGACCTAACCAGCTTCTTGGATGGTGTTCTCATTAAACAGAAGATTTTTCAATATTCAAGAATATCCATTACTTAGTGATGCCAGCACTGCCTTAGATTTCATATATAAATGGAAGTAAAAATAATAATAGATACGTCAGGTTATTATAAAAATTAAAATACAAGCTGTCATTTAAAAAAGGTATACTCAGGGAGCTCATAAAATCAGACTGGTTTCCACACCTTCATAATACAGTGTTCATATGACCCCACAGTAATTATATTTTATGAACTCCACCACATCAAACTGTGAACACGTCTTAAATTTCTGGATATTCTATTACCACCTGCAGCTTTTCAAACAGAGAAACCTAATAAATTATCAGCAGAGGGATTCAGGCAGTTGCAGAAAGAGAGCAACTGTGGTATTCATAAAGTCTAGTAAAAATGATTTTATCAATAGCTGTGGTAAAGCAGGGAATTTCCTGGGGTTCAGCCATTGTACAACAACTGTTTACTGTAGAGGATGACCAGTCCATTGACAGGTCTGAACAAGCTGAAATTAATATGATTTCAGTCCCTGGACGCAGCTGAAATTCATATAGAGGCTCCCTGTGCCTCAGGCACTTTTGTGTGCACTCTGGCCTTGTCTTTTTAAATGCTGTATCAGGATGATATGTAGGCTCCAAAATTACCTACTGTCACTGAAAGTATTGCCCTTTACTTCCCGTGACCTTTTTCAGCTGTAAGAACCCATGCATTTTGGACTTTTATTTTTTATTGTTGTTTGCCAGTCTGAGCCCTCATGTTGCCAGCACCAGAGTAACCATTCAGATGGACAGGCAAAACTGCATGTTTTGGTGGGACTGACTTTAGTTCCAGTTAAAATCAATTCTACTAGTTCAAAGAATGTCTTTTCTTGTTGACACTGGAAGATATGTTGTTGAAGGCAAAAAACCCAGCAGATTATATTTACCTGTACTGAGGAAAAACCCAGGAAGAGTGTCAGAGTGATGCCTGAATCCCTTGTCTTAAGCCGCTTATGAGAGAATCCATGGAAATAGATCCTTGTATATTATAAAATATTCACTAGCAAAACCAAGTCAATTTAGACAATATGCTAATTATTCCACCATTTACCCTCAAAGAAAAGTACAAAAAAAAAAAAAAAAAAAAAAGAACATTGAGAAACATGAAAGAAGTCATAAATGTATTTTATCTGCTGAAGACTTCTTCTTGTCTTTCCTATAGATGCTATGGACATAATCAAAACCTTTTTTTTTTCCTTTTTGTCACAAATTATTTTATAGACTTCTGAAAGAAAGTCCCAGATGGGACAGAAATGTTATAGAATTATCAATGTACAGGAATGTACATTTTTCCTCACAATGTAGCCCTTGCACTCTCAGCGTCTGATTCAGGATCACAGGATGTTGATGTTATGGAGGTTGTTCAATTAATCACAAATAACATGGAAGAAGAATGAAACTTTGTGCCTGTGTGTTGTTAATTACAAATAACTTGATTTCAATTTATTTTGCACTGTATTTTATTTGTTTGAAAACATTAAAAATGCAAGTTTAGAAGGCAGTAGTTGGCCATGAGAAGGTATTCAGTTTGCCTATGTATTAAGGGGTAAACCTGGTAAACCTCTCTTGGGGATTTTTAAAGGCACTTACTCCATTGATTGTATCAGCCTCTTTAACAGTTCAGTTGTGAAAAGTGAAAGTTTAGCAGTGCTTTAAAACATACATGCAAGTTAGAGAGGCCAGATTCCTGCCTCCTGCTTGCTTTTCATAACAATGCATATAGCTTTGGTTATTTTTTTATTGAAGGAGAAAGATATGATCTGAGCGGGCTCAGATATTCCTAAACTAGTGTTCATCTAAGTCTGACAAGGAGATGCAGAAGCACAGATACACAGCTACAATCTTTTATTGCTGTACTTAAGCGTTATCAGCACCTGAGCTCTGCTTCTGCCTGTGTCGTACAGATTTGGCCAGGGAAAGTGCAGTATACAAATACTTAAACTGTCCCTGGAAACAGCCATTATTGGCTGACCAAATTACCACCATTTGTGCAGTTGGTTCTCATTAGCCATATGTGAGCACGCAGATCTCTCTATTCAGGCTCAGTATTCCCTTTCCGTCCTGTGTGGGAATTTTTGGGCTATTCTCAGCAAAAGTAGTGCATTGATTTCCAAGTCTCTTCAGAAGAAACTTGAACATGTACATAAGAGGCATGAGAAGATGATGGGACTGTAACTGTACTGAGATATTTTAATTTTCTCCCCTTTACTTCTCTCCATACTTTCACATCTTCTTTGTAAACTCCCTGCTTTAAGCTTAGAAGTAATAAAAGCAATGATGACTTCTTTCTTCTTCCCATACTCCCTCTTCACAACTACTCTCAGGAATAGAAAAGTGTTTTGTATCATCATTCCACCTCACCTTTAGGCAGAGCAGCTGTCCCTTGCAATCACTTATACAGAAAGGAAAATAGTTTTCTTGGCTTTGTGTTCTGCAGTTAAAGCCTGGTGATTACACAGATATTGTACAATTGTTACTAGTTGTGTCATTTTTATAGGCTGAACAATTCTGTTTCTCCTACTGTAGGGCAACTTGCATTTAAGGTAGGGGCTAAGGCTGCCATCTCTTGTGACTTTTTGGTACAGAGGAATGAAGATTATTCCTCTGGAGGAAGTTGTTTCTCAGTATTATTCAGTCCTTTCTGATCTGTCTGTATAGTATGCAGATGCAGCAATGTCAGATCTAATGCAGATGCTTTGTTCTGTGTCTTACAAGTACCTGTACCTGACTGAGTAAAGTCAGATGGCTTTTGTGTAGAGGATATGTTCTGATTATAATCTCCATCATTTGTTCTGTTGTGGTGCCTTGAGATCTTGAGAACTTTAACTTCATAATAGAAATATTTGAACTGAATGTTGTAAGACAGGTACATGGGCTCTTGAAGTTGACTTTGATGCTGTTGTGGTAATAAAAATAGTAATACTCAGCAGACCATCAATATCAAATATTTTTCCATGACAACATGTAGCATTATCTGTAGTGGAAAACCACCTTGCCCTTTGGCTTGTCATATTACAAGGACCTACTTTATGTTTGGCTAGTTTATGGTTTACATTTCTCCTGGCCTTACTCTTGGTGTCGGTCTTCAGCAGACACTGGAAGTACGAGGTATCATAGGGAAATCCTCACAGCTGTCTGCAGCTTCACAGTGGATCTACACTCCAGTCCCTTTGAACAGAATTTGCTGAGGTAGAACACAGAAGCTGTCATTCTAAAAGGCTATAAAAAGAATATGACTACATATATGTGTAGTGGGGGTAATAATAACTATTTGCATTGCATTTTTGGTTCCATATTTAGGACAATTTGCCATTCAGAATATCTTTAATTTTCCGATTTCCTCCCTTTCCTTTAAAACATAGAAAACTTGCACAAAATCTTAGTGTTGTAACAAGCTGATTATATCAGCTGCACTCCCAAAACATTGATATTTTAGTCAAAATTAGTGTGATACCTTAAGCATTTGAGATAAAGCAGCGCCAGGGTCTGAACCATGTATAGGAGGTATGACTGATGCTTTGTAATATCTATGTGGCATTGGCTTTTAGTCCTCTACATCTGCCTTCAAAATGTATGATTGCAGTGGGATCCAAGGGCTGTGTTCCTCTCTGTCATTTCAAGCAACAAAAATTCTGAAAACAAAGGGAAGTTTAACTCTTCTTTGGTTTGCTTTGGCACCTTAAAAGATTATGTCATTAACCTCGATGGAACATTTCATGACACCGGTTCACATTCAGAAATGTCTGGTGTATTTTTGTCTCCTTGTCAGATCATTTTGAGACAGCACACATTTGGACAGACTTTGAGCTTCACGATCAAGTGTAAGCATCCCATTAATGCTCATTTTTCTCTGAGAAGATTGATCGTCCTTGCTGACCTCACCACCCATTTTACAAGTAGGAGAATGTTTAAATGACTGGCCTCCATGAGATGACCTGACAAGTTCCTTGTAGCCTGTCAGGTTGCCTTGCTTTGGAAAAGGATTGAGCATGAATTATTTTCTCTCTGAGCCTAATGCTTGTGGGAAGGTTGGCAATGGATACTGCAACATTATTGCAACATTTCAGAATCTTTTGAAAAAAGAAAATGAGAATCTGGAAGAATTTCTTGTTAGCCTTTGTTTCCAAGCAGAAACCCCTATATTTCAAGATCCTTTTGAATCCTGTATACTTTCTTTATCTCACCCTATTGCACTGTATCATAATAGGTAGCAACTCCTGTTGCTGCCTTTGCCTCTGTAAAGTGACTTCTGCTGCATGTCTCTCCCATGTTACTGCAAAGGAGAAAGCCAGGCTTGTGCTGGCATCAGTGCAAGAGTGAGGAATGTGTAACAGTATTATATCTGGCAAGTCAT
Source organism: Chamaea fasciata (assembly GCF_029207755.1). Taxonomy (NCBI): domain Eukaryota; kingdom Metazoa; phylum Chordata; class Aves; order Passeriformes; family Sylviidae; genus Chamaea; species Chamaea fasciata. The sequence goes on along the minus strand of NW_027094087.1, from coordinate 78,408,349 downwards.
ATGGATGCCTTGTTTGATCACATCAATCACTGACTTTGTGGCTGAGACTTTTTAATGATAGTACCAAGCACATTCCAGGAATCTGACTGAAACAGAAAAGGCTGGACCCAAAAGGATTTTCTGAGCATCTAAATGTGTCTCACACAGAATTCAGAGAAGTTGTGATGTGGATACTGCTGTTCATCTCCTCCCTACTCTAGGAAGGGCAGTATAAGTTCTTCTCTCTTGGACTACAGAATTTCTTGGGCATCTGTAGTCTAACTTCTGTGAATGTAAAGGCTCTATGATAATTGATATGATCAAATGGCTTGCACTTAAGCAACATTTGGATCCAAAGCTTCTTCTCCTTTACCCTCTGGAGCACTGCTAATCTGATCTGAACACATTGAGCTGCTCAGGCAGCAAGGAGCAAATGTTGGTTCAGTTTCCTAGTGAGCCAAACCTTCCAACTCCCAGGAAATTGCCCAGTACCACTTGGTAGGAACAGCTCAGTAAAGAAATGGGAAGCTTCTCTTCTTTCTGACTTCCTGTTTCCATGCAAAGCAAGCTGTTTACCATATTTGAGGGAGCTACTGTGGTTCCAGACTGAGCTGAAAAATGTTCATCTAATGTCATTAAAATTAATCTTCAGAGCAGGATCTGGCATTTGCCCGCTCTCAGGTGTGTATTGCAGCTACAAAATACAGTGTTTCTAGTTTTCAGGTGGCACTGCCTGGTATGAGGTGGGATAATTGTTGTAAGTGAAAAAATGGATTGAGCTGTGAATGCCATGAGGGGGCAGATAAGTGGATGCACTCATGTGCGTGGATGAGTATCCCAAGGTGAGTTGCTGAACTCTTGAGCAGAAACCTGCTACTTGCTGGCTGCAACCAGTGTAAGTTGCTTGTAAACTTTGATAAAACCTAGACTAAAAAAAAAGTGTCTTGTCCTCAGTTCTTCTAAGAGAAACATGAGCCAGGAACAACAATTCGGTGTCTGATCACACACTTCTGCACTTAGATCAGGAAAATTCAGGGCTTGGAGTGCTGGAAAGAAGAGCTGATGTCAGTAAGGGTTTCTGAAAAGGAAAAAGTCTCTGAAAAAAGAAGAGATCCTGGAAAGATGAAGGTGAAGGACTTGGTTGGAAGAAAGATAATGGAAGTGATCCTGAAGCCCAGAAATCTCACAAAGACCCAACTGGAGATGGATGCCAGGAGACACCCATGGACCTTGTCTTGTAGCAACCAACATGGAGTGACATGGTAGGAGCTAATGTGACTTTCTGCCTGACTGTCCTGAACCAGCAGCAATATTCCTGCTGGAAACAGAGGGCAAGGTCTAGTAGCTACGGCAGTGAGGGCGATGGGAGCAGTGGAAGTGTGACTGCCTCATAATCAAGTAGAGTAAAACTCTTGTCTTAGTGGTTGTTAAGTAAACCTCAGCACACAAACCCTCAAGGGGATGCTGTTCACTCTGTCATTGCACTCTGAATCATGGATCCTGTGGCTGTCGGGGTCCTGGTGACTTGGAGCAGTCTTACAACTGCAACTCTACCTTTCCTTAGGGAGCAGGAATTTCTGAAGCTGGAAGGATTTTTGACCACATCCATTTTGCCTCTGTCATTCATTAGCAAAGCCTACAGCTATTTCAGGCCAGGAACTCATATGAAGTTAGCATTTTCTACTAAAACTGGGTCTTTGGAAGGGCTTATAATTATCTAACTCAATGATGCGACCTGAACTTTTGTAAGACAGATGGTTTTAAATATAAAAATACACTTCCTGTAGATACATAATATATTTTTGACTTATTTCTCCTCTCCTCTCCTATGTGAGTGACAAGTATTTAAAACTTGCAGATACCTCAGTACAACTATAGCATGGCATTCTCATTTTCTTCACCTTTCTTTCCTTCCCCCTTACTTTTATGTCTTACATTTCTCTGCTTTGTAATCCCCCTTATTCTTTCTCACTGTTCTACCATATCGTCAGGTATCCTCTTTCCTTAAGTGCTAGAAGGCTTTTATGAATGCAAGTCCATTGTCACGGAAGAGTCTGTGAAATACTTCCTATGTCTATCTATACTCTTCATTGAGGATCTATAAGCAGAAAAATTCAGTGCACTGTCAAAGGAGGAAAGGCATGTATTTTCTTTAGTTATGGAAAATCACTAGCAACAAATTTAGCTTGTCTATAATAATGCCATTGGTGTTCTGCAGGTTATTCCATTTTATTTGATTAAATTTCCTGACAGAGATACATCTGGTAGAAGTCACAGAACTTGTAAAACTATTGGACTGATGGTGCCATATAAGTAATGAGCAGTGTTTTGGTATCAAAATGAGAACAGAAAGAGGCCATATGGGACACTGCTAGTAACACCACTGGAGGTACTTCTGGCATGAGAAGTGTACATGTGCTAGAATTAGGTCATGCTCCTTGTCCAGCTTCTAGCACAAAATTGTCTGACCCTGGCACTTACCCCAGTGCACCTGAGGGAGAGTGATCTGGCCTGGCATCTGTCATCAGTTTTAAATCTTAAAATCGAGATTTATGATAGTCTGTGGAAAAATCAGTGCCTCGAGCAGATCTGCTGTGGTCTGCATTACCTTTCCTGAGGGTGTCTGTGATTCTTGACAGAGTCTTGGTTGTTAGTAAGAAAAACAGGAAACTGGAGGGCGTTTATTTGAGGGAAAAAAAAATCTTACAGGGTTACTCTAAGTAGAACATTATAAGAAGATATGTCCCTATAAAGAAAGACTCAGAGTGCACAAGCTGGGTATCCCAGCTCTGAGAGACACAGACTTAGGGATTTTTTTCAGTCCTTTGCTGCAGCACAGACCAGAGGTCAGCAGCTGAAGTCATCTTGGTACTTCTAACTGACTGGCTACTTGCCATTGCAAAAGTATTGGATGTTGTCTACATGTCAAAATCTCCTGTTCTCTACATATAACAGGTGATTTCTCAGCCTCTTTGTAGATTGAATTTCTTATGTCTTTACTGGTAAATAAAGTGAGCCAGGAGATGGCCTCTGGCCATGAAGACAACTTGTACAGCTTGCTTTGCATCCTTCGAGTGATGATCTTCCTTTTGAAAACAAGGCTGCACACACCTAGCTAAAGCCTTGTAAGAAACAGCATCAACATTTTAATACTCTGAAAGAAAGTTTGCCAATGCCCAGACCTGTATATTTATGGCCAATCTGTGCATGTTTATCTAACCAAAGTCTCGGGACCTTTTCTAGAGGTGTTCGTTAGCCAGCTAACATGCAAAATGTACCTGACAAGATCTGTTTGTTCCTGATTAGGGATATGGAGAATGCCAGGACAATCTAAACATAAGAATAAATGGGCACGTAAAAGCTGTAATAACCCACAGGTGCAATGTAAAGTGTGTATGTGGCTTCTGAATAGACCTTCTTGATATCCTGCATCCTCTGCCTGTATGTTGGATTGGGATTTGGATTTTAGATGCTGGGATTACCATGGTTGATAAAATTACCTGGCTGGTAGGGGAGGCAAATATTATATGTTTCTTCTCTGAAGAGGCTTCTCTGTGAGTTCTGTTACTAAAGCTCTTGTAGAATTAATCAGATTTCTATGTGTTAACTGCACAATCATTGATATATGTATTATAAGTATTTCAACACTTTTTTCTTTAGTTCCTGCAGCGTAACATGACATTTATACTATTTATTGCCCAGCTGATCCTACCTCTTGTAAAACCTTGTGATCCTCTATAACAGAAAGTCCTTGTGGGCCTAATGGCAATGGTGCAGATGAAGAAACTGTCTTTTTGCTCACAAAAGGAAGCTTCTGTGCAGTGAAAACCACATTTTTTTTAAATTTTTTCTTCTGCAGATCACGTAATGTTGGATATATAACAATGAATGGATACCACAGCAAAATATTACACCCTTTTAAGATGATTAAATGAATGCCTTCCCTGACTGATGAACAGCTTAATGCTAGAAATAACTTAGGAGGCTTTTTTATGTCAGCCTGCTTGTAGAGAGAGTGTGGCAGTGTTTTAAGTAGTGCAGTATGTTCTGTGAGTTTGGTGCAGTGCAGCAAGCTTGTATAATATTAGCATCATCTTGATGTTACATTTGGATCTTAACTTAGAGAAATGGAAAGCATCCAGTGTTTTGCCTTTCTTTTCTGTGTCTCTACCCCATGTCTTCTTTTCTTAAAAATAAAATTGCAGCTTAAAAAATGAGTTCCAGTATAACATTGCTACCAGCAAACCCATGCTGGGGTTTGATTTCTGTCTAGATGGTTAAAGAGTTTTGACCAAACTTTGGGATAACCCTGGGAATTAATGGATCTAAATTGTGTTTTAGTCCCGTGTAAGTAGGGAACAGGATGGTAGGATGCTACTGTGCTTTTCTCAGTTCAATATTCTTAAAAAACAGTTTTAGGGTCAGATTCATTCATTGTCAAGTATTATCAAAATTGCCAGAGGTGGTAGTTCTTGCACTACTAGTATTTTATACTCTGCTTTCTCTGAAATCTTTGGAAACGTCCATATAATTCATTTTCGTTTGGCTACCCGGTTTGATATTTTCTCACTTGCATTTGTTTCAGTGTAGTAGGACTCCACAACCAAATTCTTGACTTCTGGAATGTGAAACTCTTAAAAGAGTAGAAGTCTTTACCTTCTGTCTTTGAGATTTTTCCTGCAGTAAAGGTGTGTTTTTCCAGACCTTTTTCTGTGGATCTGCTTAGTCTCACAGTAATCTTTTCTGCTTACTCATAAAGGGGCAATCTAATTTAGATGGCTGTTTCTCTTGAAAGGTAATTTTTTTATCTGCCAATTCTACCCTTTATTTTTTTGGAATGAAGTCATCTTTTTCATATAAGGACTAAAAATAATGAAGATTTAATTTATAATTTATTTGTCCAGGCAGAATAAAGCCCTTTTTTTTTTTTCTTTTGTTATCAGGATTATTTCTGAATTAATGCACCCAGAACACAGTCAGCACTCACCTTTCTTATTTTCCTCAGTTCCTGCCATAATCATTCATTAAACTGCATCTTTTAAATGTAAATATACTGCAACAAAGTAAAAGTGTTTTATGACCATAAATCTCATGGGTATTGTTGCTAGGCTGTTTATGCACACTGTGATTATTCTGCAGCTCTTAGGAGGGGTAACAGTGATGCAGTAATTTATAATCTCAAAAAATATAATTTACCAATCATAAGATTCAAATGCCTTTCAATAATAAAATCTTAGGGATTTTTTTGGCAGTGCATCTGTCCCTCAGTATTTTCTGATGTCAAATGAATGGTAGGAAAAAGAAAAATGGGTCAGGTAGGATCTTTCTGGTATATTGAATATATCACTATACGATATTTTATAAATGTTGTTACATATTTTCAATCACTTTGCACCCTACTCTTTTTTTTTTTTTTCAATTTCTCTCTCCTTTTAAAAAAATCTATTTATTATTTCAAATCCTAATCTCCTTTCAGTTTCTTGAATCTAACTACTACCTGCAGAAGCAGCAATTTCTGATTCAGTTCATTGTTATGTAGTTTCTACTAAAGGAAGTTCATTCTTAAATGATTCCTGTAAATTAGCTTTCCAGCAGAAAATGAGTCTTGATGTTGGATGCTGCACCAAAATCTGATGATGCAAAGACATCTGGGCTAAGGCAGAAAGGAGATTTAAAGCTGACTTTTTTTCTTCTGAACTCATTCTGCTCTCCCACACACATACATGCAGAGTTTCTCTCCTCTGCCTCCTAGAACATTTTCCACCTCCTTTCTTTCTTACTTCCCCCCCCCCCCCCCCCCCCAATAAATGTCTTAAAACTGGAATTAGAGACTGGTTACAGTCATGTTGCATTGATTGTAAAAAGAAGCTTTGACTGCCCTGCCCAGGGAGCAAAAATCCGCATTTCTCAAAGGACATGGCATGTGGTGGTAATGAAGAAAATAATATTGAAATTCCACTCAAACCTCTAATCTCTATTTTTGATAGCTTCTTATTTTCAAAGTTTTCATTTAAACTTATATTTCTAGTACTTTTAACACTGAGTGTAAAGGATACTGAATTTAAAGACAGTTTGCTCCTCTGTTAAAAAAGACAGTTTTTTTCTTGACTGTGCTTGGATATGTTCCCCACAGGATGAAAGCTGCATGCTTTCTTTAGCTAAGATACTGCAGAGCCCTAGTGAACATAAGGGGGTTTTATACCTCCCAGACAGAACACAGATCAAAGGATAGATTCGGGCGGAGCCTGGAAGTCATAAAATATTTTTAAAACTACCGGAGTCTAGTCTTCATCAGTACTTCATCTCAGAAGTAGCTACCACAAAAATACAGATGGGTTTCTGCTGACAAAAGGCCGTGTGAAAGAAATAGAATCTGTCTGATATTCAGAAAACTTCTAAATGTTAGCAGCCTTGAATGCAAAGGCTTGGGAAGAGCTGCTGACTATTCCAATGGTTCCTTGCTTGGAATGCCACCTTTGAAGGCATTATGCTTGTTTGTTCCAGAGGAAGGACCCAGCTGATGCTGTTACAATCCCCAAAAGTGTGAGCCAAGTGCAACTTACATCTGCCATTCAGAAAGGTGATGCCAGATGTTCAGAAAGAAAGCTTTAAAAATGCCACTAAGATCTCTTCTCAATTAACTGTAATTTTGAATTCACGTGATTCTGAACCTCTGCCTTTCTCAATAGCAGTATTATATTTTTTTTTCTTCTCAAGCTCTCTTAAGGAATTTTACCATCCTCTGAAGAAATAGCAATTTTTTCTCTGTGTCACTTAAAGGAATTAATTTTAGGAAGACTTTTGCATTACTAAATATCTTCTTTGGTCCCTTTGAGGTTTTCAAGGTTTAAATGTTTTGCATCTGCTGGCCCTTTTTTGTGGATATCTCTTTGTGGTACACAGCAAAGACTTAATGTTAATTAGATCATGGCAGACAGACCGATATGATGGTTAAGAAAAATATCCCTTTTCTATTATCTAAGACATCTAGATATGTGGTATAAAATCGAGATGACTCCTCCATTGTCTGATCTTGGCCAAATTTTCTAGCAGTACTTTGGTGCAGGTAAGGCTTTGGGTCTCTGGACACAGTTCATCTTTGCTTTTGTCCAGTGTCAAGCTAAACGTGGCTAAAGATTTGGGAACTTTGGGAGAATATACCTCCAGTATTTTATGATATCTATTTTCAATTTATTTCTGAGAGAAAAAAATATATTATTTAATTATAGTGGACAAAGATTTTCTTATTCATTTGTCCTATGACCATTTGGAAAGCTCAATCTGTCAAACGTTTGTAGAACAACATGAAGCAGTTCAAGCATTTAATAAATCTCCTCTTCAAGGTAAAATGCAGCCTGAGAAGAATGTTTTGGATAAAAATCAGCTACAAATCTTTAATGCAGAGAGGCTCTTTTCTCTTATTTTGGTCTGAAATGTGACAAGGGACTGAACAACTCTGTCTAGTAAAATCTGGATTTTTCCTTCTTCATTAGCACTCTCAAGAAATTTTCATCCAGTCTCAGCCGGCCATATGCAGAAGTATGGGAAGGTAATTTGTACTCTGGTGCTGATTTATTCTTAGTCACTAAGAAGATGCTGGAATGAAGGTGCCAAATCAGTGAGCAAAATGGGCACCCCGACAGGTATGGGCTGAATGCAAATTTTGTAGGAGAACTGCGGTGAAAGACTGCTCCTAAACATCTCCCTAACTTTCAAAACTGGGACTACAGGTTGGGTGCTGATTGATCTAACAAAAAAGAGATATTAAATTCTGAAGAAACCATAGATATTTGTGCCCTAAATTTGAATTCTGATTTATTTTTTTATTTTGGTTGGCCGTTCTTTCTTTTCCCAAAAATACCCTGCCATTCAAAGTTGAGCAGCATATATTTAATTTGAGATAAATATGGTATTAGGTATTGTGTAGTTAGATACATACAGGAATTTAAGAATACCCTAAACCAGTCTAAATTTCCTCTTCAAATTTATTAACAGATTACTTAAATATGAAAAGATAAATAAAAATTAAATGTATGCAATATTAAAGGCAGGCAGATTACGGAGGTGAATGCAACGTTTTCAGGGTGCAGAATCTCAAGTCTGTTGAACGTGAGGGATGAAAGAAAGAACATCTGAAATTATTAAAGTCTACATTTTGATATTACAAGAATTTTCTTAGTCAATCTGTTCATATTTATATTCAGTGCTACCATGGTGGTAACATCACACTGGTGAGTCAAAGTACAAAAAGAGAAGCTTTACTTTTTCAGAAGTGAGTAGGAGAGCAGTTTTCATGCATCTGCAGAGATAGCAGTAAGACTTACTGGAGTTTGTGCAGAATAAATTTCTCAATCGCTGGCGAATGACTGTCAGATATAGGGCAGCATGCAAAACAAGCAGATCACAAACCCAACCCCAGCACAGCTCAAGAACAGAATTCTTGAAACTTCTGCAGTAATAACATTATAAAATAAGAAAATACAGTACGTAATAAAGAAGATTCTGGAGTAAGTATCTTGGTTCACTCATATTATGCATAATTATTCACACTGATGAATTAACCATGGTGAAAAATAAAGTACTGCTGTTTGCCACACAGTAGGATAGAAACTTTATGAATAGTCAATCATGTAACACTTCTTAAAATTAATTATTTGTTTCAAAGGATATACTTTTCTCTGTGACCACTGATGCCTCAGACCAAGGAAACACCAAAATTTTTCTATATTATTTGGTGTTACATAATGTCAATGAAAAGAATCTGTTGTTTCCTTGGTTATATTTTAAAATAATTAGTAATATCTTAAAATATACAAATGCATAATGTATAAACTTTTTCCAGTTTTGACAGGGTATCTTCATCTGCAGCTAAGAATACTTCTATTTGTAGACACTATCTGAAGACACTATCTTGTCTAGAGATAAGTGAAATGTAGGAAGAACATTAATTTCCAGGTATTTACCAGGTTTTTTGCACCAGCATTCAGCAAAGCCAAACATCCTCCATGGAAAGCTGTGTAGTAAATATTTTTATTTCCTTGTTGTTATCAGCTCCAAAAGCGTCAGACCTGTTTATATGAAATTTCCTCTGGCCTCTTTCACGCTCTTCAGCCCACAATCAAAAGCATATAAAAATATTTTCCAAGTGGTTTAAGTTGCTTTCTACTTTGTATGAAGACACAAATTTAAAAATTCTTAATGAAAGACGGAGATGAAGAGATGCTGCCAATGACATAATACTAATTTCTATTTCTGTCACAATATATTTAAAGTTTTTCTGAAGGAATTTGGCAACTAGATAAAACCCCCCTATTTTATACATGACAAAGTTTCTGACATAATATAGTCATCCGAAGAGTTAATAGTAGTTAGTCCTTCCCGAAAAAAAAAATCTGGCTATTATTTTTTCAGTATATACATGTTGTGAAGCAGCAAGACATAGATACTTTAATTCTGCAGTGTATTAGCACATAAATGTCTGCCTCCAAACTGTAATTTCAACAGGAAAACGTACCTTAACTTGATTTAGCTATTTGCTCTTATCTTGATTTTAGTAATTCTGAAGTTATGGTGTTCAGTCTTGCCTCAAACACAGCAGTGGGAAGTTATCTAAAGAGATCTGGACAGACTGCACAACCTGCTGAATATTGATTCTGTTAAGCCTGAGCTCCCAATTAAAGTTCAGTTTTTCATACAGACAGTCTTGTGGATGAAGAAAGATGTATTCAAATAAATTAAAACTGATAAGGGCTACTTTAAGTAATAAATTTATTTCTTTTTAATTATTGAACTCTCTGTTTGTAAGCTTTGGAAGTGTACATTTCAGGAAAAGAACATGTTATACGGCATTTCTTGGACAGATCATATTTTATTTCATTGTCTTTTTCCATCCAAGGAATAATTTGCCTCCACTTTGACCTTATCAAAATAAGAATTAGTGGTAAATTATTATACTGGGGAAAATCCAATAATCAATAGGAAAATCTTCCTCAGGCTTAACTACCTGCAATAAACACATCCTGGAAATGATAGAAATTGATGTTTAAAAAGAAAATACAATGCGATTTTGGGGTTTTTACTTCAGCAAAAACAAAATCAGATCATGAACTAAAGGAACTCATCAGATACACAGCATGCAAAATGCAGATATACAGCATACATAGAGCAAAAGGAAATAAATAATTTATTTTTAATGGTAAATTCTCATTTGTTTCATAGCAATTTAAAAATAAAATGTAAACGTTGGCTGTACAAATAAAAGCCTTCTTTGAAAGGGTTTATCTTTAGGATGACATCATGCTGAAATGCATCACTTTTTTGTAAGCTGATTCATTTGACTTCTATTATTTTATTAACTGATTATTTACGCCTTTATGAAATTTTCTTCTAAAGAGGTTTGGTGCTAATTTGTTTCTTGTAGCATTACTGTTTAATTATGCAATCAACTTCGTGTCTACCTGCTGGTGGAAAAAAAAGAAGTGACAGCCTTACACAATGTGTTAATTTAAAACTACAAAATATCAACTTGAACTAAAAACCCCAAACGGGTTTAAAATACACCTGAGGATTGTTAATGGTGTGATTTTTATGTTAGCACAGCTCCATTGCTTGGGTATAACTCATGTTTTCTTGCATAGAATACAAAAGAATTTTTTCAAATAAAGCATTATTTAACTGGGTAATCCTTCTGGGGACTTGTAAAATCCCTGAAAATCTCATGTTTAAGTTTGACCAGATTTTTCTTCCTTTACTCAAGTCAAATAATGTCTCTTATCCTTTAAAATTCTTACTGTAATCCCTGAGATCACTTGCAGGATAAAGTGATGCCTATGCTCCCAAGAATGTGAGAATTCTCAACATATTATCCTTTCAAAAGTGTAGCACATAAAGTCAGTAAATTTCTTCAAAAGAGAAGAGCTTAGACATGTCTGCAGCATACCAACAATTTAAGGATTTCTGGGACAACATATGGAATCAATTCCCAAGTTGTGGACCTCTTTTAAAAAGAAAAAAGTCCTGGTAACTTTTTTTTTTTTCCCTGTATTGAGAAACCTGAAAAAACATCAGTGAGAGCAATTCTCTTCAAAACCTCAAAATGCAGTCCAGAGTAGCTCATTTTGGTTACACAATGTAGAAGAAAACAGAGCTACCAAACATTTTCGAGCCCTGGGTCTCAAATTATTTTACACCTCTCTCCACCTACAAAGTAAGTGGAATCATAGCTATAAGGAGTTTAAAGGCTTGAAAATTTATAAGCAATGAAAAGGCACCCAAACCCTCTTTTACATACCTCTCGAGTATATGTAATATGTTGCTGTGGAAAAAAAAAATTTATAACTTCTTTTTACCCCTTTTTCATGTGACATTTTCAAGCTTTTCATCATGAACATGAAGACTATACATTTATTATACTTTTTAATAAAGGGCTCTCATTGTAATGTACTATTCTAATTTCAAAATTTGAAGGAAAAAAGCTCCAAAATACTGAAAGAATTTTTATAAAGTAAGGAACAATTGAGTTACTTTATTACTGGTTTGCTATGGAATTTCTAGCTTCAGGAAAGGCCACAGTTTGTGGCAGTAGAGGAGTAAAGAACTTTCTCTGTTCTTGCATTTAACTTACTTTTTCAATTAAGGATCTTAAAAAAAATCAATGGTTTAAAAATGAATTGTTCATACAGTTAATCATCCCACTGAAATGGGGTCTGGCATTCTTTCATTTGATACTTCAGTAATCTTTGGAAAGCTTAAATCTTCTCACAATATGTTTCAGTTATTGGCCTAATTAACATACAGCTTTACATGATTGAGTGATCAGTGCAAATTAGATGCCAACGGGGCCATTGACCTAATGTGCAGACAATCCCCGAACTAGATCCTCAAAAATTTTAATGACTTCAGAGTGTGGAGTTAGCACCATGTAGCACTGTGTGGCTGAGCTCTGGGGTTAAAAATATTTCTCCTGCAGTTAAGAAAGTGGAGAGGACTTGAGTGTGCCCAAAACACTTCATGGTGTCTCACTCCTATCAATGAATGGATCAGGAGAAGGAAGATGAAAAGTGACCTCAGTCATTATTGTTATACCATGGCAGAAGTTAAAATGATGTTTTGAAGTGAACCGTCCCTTTCTTTGGGAAAGTCAGCCCTTTTATGATACTCATTTTACTGGAAAGGGGTGAGGGGAGATAACATTAAATTTACATATTTGTAACAAATGAAAAAGTGTTTATACTTCTGATGGAAAAAAAAAATCTCTGAGCATTTGTAATTATTTGGTGGACTATTACCTTAAAACTGTTCACAGGTGTTGATGACGAGTTTTCAGCAGGGGGCAGAGCCAAGGGTATTTGCAAAGCCAGAGCCAAAGCCAAGTGGGTATCTTGGCTCTGCTTAACTCCTTTCTAGGACTTATTTTGAGAAATACTAGGCCTGATGCCATTGGATAAGGGTCAGAAACATTTCTGTTACTAAAATTTGGGGAGGAGGGATATGAAAACACACTTCAAAATGCATGCAAGAATGCCTGTTTGGTTTTTGTCTGTGACACCTGCCTGTGATGGTGTGTTTTAAGAATAGCTAAGCTATGTGATACGTAAAAGTGTGGCTTGCCTTGTTAGAAACTTTACAGTTTAAGCAGTTGTTTGAGCTGCTTACCTTATGTCCTTACAACAGTCATGCAGAACCTTCTTCCCTGACTTCCCAGTTTACTCCATTATAAGCTAGACCTGTCACCCAGGGGTGACAAGTGGCACAGTCTACCAGGCCCACTCTTACCCAGGAAGTACCTGGACCACCAAGTCTTTGCAGGTGTCTGAAAGCATGAATGACATCAGTTTTTGGGGTTTTTTTTCCCTGATATTAAATGACCAATTGAATCACATCCCATTTGTTAAAAGGTCTTCTTGGCAACTGAAGCCAAAATATTCTTTGTAACACTTCAGAATGAATAAGTGTGCACTTCAAAACACCAGCATAGGGTTGTCTTTCATTTTTTTGCCCCTGTGTACAGCTTCACAAAAGGAGACTTATTGGAAGAGGCTTCTCATGTTTTCCATTTATTTATTTATTCACTTGTTCATCCATTCATTCACGTATTTTGAAAAGACTCTGTTAATTTAATTTGTGCATAGCAGATAAAATTAATTACTGCACTGCAGATAATAGCACATAAAGGTCATCCTCAGAATTGTGTTTCACTTTTGTGTCTTTATCATGCTTTGAAGATAATGGTTTGATGTTGTTTGTACACTGTGGAGTGCACTTCTATCCCTTGGGAAGCATACTGAGAAAACAAATAATAGTAACAGAACAGCACAGCAAAGCTGTTCTGCAGTGTTTGTCCCTGCTTTAAAAGTCTCAGCTGCTTAAAGCAGTGCCTGTTGACAGTGCAGAGTTCCTTAGTCCGTAAACATGAGGGTATCGATCTGAAGACACTGAAATTGATGTATCTGTGTGTGTGAGAAAAGGAATGTGCTGTTCTGGCAGCTATTAAATTATTCACAATGATTTGTTGCTGTGGTGCATTTTTGCAGCATTCTTCCTGTGCATCCTCTTCTCACCCAGTGCTAGATTAGTCAGTTTTCAATGGGTCTGAGATCATAGAAAGGTGTTTTGTTTATCAAATGTTTTTCCCTATACACAGTGCAGGAGTATAAATGAGGTTGCTTGGGAGAAAAGTGTTAGATTACATCAGTATTCACACAGAATTGCTACCTGTGGACAAGTGCTGTGGGTTTACTAATGGTCACAGAGCATATGGTTCAGCTTCCCCACACTGAACTGGGTGACAAATGAGGCACATCCTCAATGAAGATGCAGACAGCAAGCAGCATGTGTTCAGGGCCTGCTTTGGGAGAGATTTCATTTTTTCTTTTCGTATCTGTGAGCAGGGTGAGATTTAATTGTCACATGACGGAGTTAGCTGGGTGTCATCAAGATTTTTGTTCATACCGTGGGCCTGTGTAGTCCCTGTGCTGGAGGTGGTCTGACAAGCCAAGGCTCCTGGGCCAGGAGAGGTGTGTACATGTGCCCTGCACACGTAATCCCAGCCCTGGTTGTGGTGTGGCTCTGTTGCCTCCCTGCTGGCTGCAAAGCAGGGACTGTGGCAGGGAAGGGTGAAGATGAGGAGCGAGGAGTGATATGAGGAACTCGGGGGTTGAAGCTTGATAAGAGCTTAAGCTCCCTTTCTTCTTCTTCTTGGAAATTAGCTCCTGATGTTTGTTAGAGGTATGTTGCTGCTAAGAGGTGATTGTATAGCTTAGAAAAGCATTTTTTGGATACATGTAAAGAATATGAGAAAGAAAGGTGGCCCCATTACAGCTTATCTTCTAATAAGGAGTCTGTAGAGTTCAAGTAATTTGTGACCTGTGAAAAAGCAACAAATCTTAATTTTAAAGATGCTCTTTTTCAACTAAAATCCAGAGTACACATTTTAAGTCATCTGGGAGGCTTGGTAGTTTGTTAGGAATGGTAATAATGTTTGAAAATTTCTCCTTGTAGATATTGCCCAATTCAGATTGTTTAATGCTGTGCAAAACTCTAAGTAATTTATCCAATATCTTATTGAAACTGTGATGATTTGCATACAGCTTTCACTGGAAAGATGTCTACTTAGTTTTTCATTAATTAGCAGTTAATGTTCGAAGTATGGTTTAGAGAAAGAACTGGAGTCCTAACAGTAGTCATGACTACAACATCTTGGTGGACTACTGTGAAAGGCATCTGTTTATGGCCATGCAGTTGTGGGGAATATGGCAATCTTTTTATCAAGGTCACAGTCATTCTTCAGAAAAACTGAGATAACTCTCAGTACACCAACCCAGTATCCAAATAATATGGCTTGCAAAGAAATTAATTATAGAAATTTAAAGAGAAGAAAACACCATCTAGTGCGTAACTTCAGCTGTTGTGGGTGATGGGATAGGTTCTTTCTAGGAATATATAAGCTATTATTGTGGTTTAAGCCCAGCTGACAACTAGGCACCATCAGCCACTCACTCAACCTCCCTCTCTTCTCCCCTTGTGCCCTGGTGGACAGGGGAGGATAATCAAAAGTAAGACTTGAGGGTTTAAGTAAGAATAGTTTAATAATTGAAAAAAAAAAGTAAAATATAATAAAGATAGTAAATAATTTTAATAGTGGTAATAAAAAAGGAAAGGGAAAAAATCCAAACATGTGATGCACAATACAGTTGCTCATGAACTGCTGGCTGATACAGGCTCTGTTTCTGAACCCAGATTGGCCCCCCTTCCATGAAACTCTGCCAGTTTATATACTGGACATGGTGTTCTAAGGTGTGGAATATCCCTTTTGCCAGCTCAGATTACCTGTCCTAGCTATGCTCCCTCCCATTGAGGTGTTTTTTTTCTGGTGGACCTCCTCAATGGCAGAGCAGGAGGGCCAAAAAAAAAAAAAAAAAAAAAAAAAAAAAAAAAAAAAAAAATCTTGATTTACTATGAACTTGACTTATAAAACTCAAAACATCAGAGTGTTGTCCATGTCATTCTCATTCTGTATCCAAAACACAGCACTGAGAAGAAATTAACTCTATCCCAGCTGAAACCAGGAAAGCCATAAAAAAGAGATACCCCACTTTGCGTTATGAACAAGTGTTGTATAGGACAGAGGTGTTAAATTTGAAGTGTTTAGAGCGCATCTGGGTGATCTGCAACCAGGAAAGGATGCAGTATAACCAAAGTACTTGTAATAGGCTACAAAATATTTTGAATTACCTCTGATGCCTTTGATAATTACAATGTGATCCTTGGCTATTGATAGATGTATTTCAAAGGAGACATAGCACTGAGTCTTGAGGACATTGTTAGTGGTGATGAGATTGCTCATAATCAGTAAGTGATTCATCATGCTCTTAAAAGCCAGTTGGGGAAGCCAGAAATACAGAAGAAAACCTCAAAGGAATGGTGTCACTGTGTGTCACATTACTCATATCATTAGATGTATTCTCGTAATAGCTTTTTGTCTGGAAATAATTCTTCATGACAAGCAATATTTGTGTCATTAAATGTTTGTGCCATGTAATAGGACCCAGACTTGAAGAGTGTAAGAGAAAAATTAGTGAGATATTTTGAAGCTCAGATTCACGCTCCAACTTTTTTCAGTGAAAGGACAATAAGATGAACATGTAATTAGAAAAAAAATTCCAAAGTAAACTACTTTTTTTTTTTCCATCCCTAATTTCCTACATTTATTTAGAACAAATTCAGTGTGTTTTGACAGTTGTTGCCCTGCCAATAGATTATTGCTGTCCAAAAGGGAAACGCATTTCTCCTGTAAGTGCCCCTTCAATTTCGAGAAGTAGCTCTTTACACAGTGGTTACTAAATCTAAAGGTAATAAAAGCCACTGTGTAATTTTGACAACCTTTCAATGATTTTTAAGAGGTCCAACTGTTCTGAAGCAATGGAACTTAGCTGTTCAGGTTGATGTGTTCAAGTTTATTCTTGTTGTTAGTTTTTTTTTCCTGTAAACAACTGTACAGAGTGGTTCTTCCAGGGTTGGTTTATGCTCGGTAGCTACTCAGTGACTGGAGAATCTGTAGGGTGCTTTCTTCTTCACCAACTGACCCCATCCATTTCCTAAAAGGAAATTGTCAAATCAAAAGCAGTGCAAAAAAAAGGAGATTATTTTAAAATCCAGAATGGCTTAAAAATAATCAGTGATCAGCTGGTTGGTCCGTTTGTTTGCCAAGGCTGCACCCCAAAAAGGCTGTTTGTGAGTGAAGGCCCAGCAGTGGTTTAAATGAAAGCTGGGCACTCACCTATCTGTGAGGATCTGAGCCTTGTTGTGGATGGACAGAAAAAGATAAACCCCTTAAAAGTAGTGTCTTTCAGATACTGTGCATCTCTTGAAGGTGTGCCAGAGACTAAGTCATTTAGTGAGGTTATTTGATCTGTTTTCTTTTCTCATGAAAATAGATAAAAGTGCACTTCCTCCTGCAAATCTGCACAGCAGAGCTCATTTGGGCAAAATTTCATTGTTCCATACCCAATAATTCTCAAGTCTAAAGAGAAACAGTAGGAACACCGTAGGTTCAGGCCTATTCAACACCACAGGAAGCTGAATTGCTTCCAGAGAGCTTTCTTTGTCTCCTGGCAGACTCCCCGAGACAGGATATTATGGGAAGACACCTCTGTCCCTCCTCCACCGCCCATCTTCAGCCCTTTATGTAAGAGATTCTTCACTCTTTTGTTTTTGCAGCAAAGAGGTGGCTCTGTGGAGTCCCTGGGTGGGGGGGGGCACTTTCAGAGCTTTGCTCCCCAGCAGGGTGTGCAGGAGCTGTGAGTATTAAACATTAGGGGACCCATACAACTGCCCCAAAGCAGGGGGCTGTGGCACATCCGTGGACAACCTGTGGCTCTTTGTAGGTCCAAGAACAAAACTCCCCTGTGAAACAACACCAACACCTGGTGGTCCCATGAGGGGCAGTAGGCAGCACATGCTCATCCCTCCAGCCCTTCCAGGGGACTGGAATTAGGTCTCCTTGTGGCAAGCCCCAAATGAAATACTGGGCTGTGCTTTCTCCAGGGCAAGCACAGGCACCATAAGCTTTTAATGCGCTTCCTGCCAAACCAGGCCATAGGCCTGCTCATCACCTTGCTTGATCCACTCGTTGCAAAAGAAGACTAAGGGTAACCAGCTGGGTCTAGGCTGGGAGGATTTTCTTTGCATCAGCACAAGACAGGCAGCTGTGGTTGTAAGGGAAATTGTGTGAAGCATACCTAATCTCTCCTACTCACACGTATCTGCTGATGCCTTAGAAAGGCATCTGGCTTTTAGATACCAAATCACATTATCCAGCATGCTGGGCAATATATCTCGTACTGCTCTGAGCTCTGCTCCACCACCAGAGCGCAAGAAGTGCTGAAATCCAGGTGCTGAAGCAGTCAGCCCCTTCTTGAGGTGATCACAAATAGAAACAAGCGTCTTTATGTTATTTCCAGCCACCCATAATTTGAGTCAGAACTCTTTTCAGTCTGACCTGAAATAGCAGTATCACTTTGTATCTTCAGTACTATCTCTTCTGTGTTTCTGAATGTGACAGTTGTTCCCACTCATATGGAGGAAAGAAGTACATCTGCACCCCAACGTGCCATGGTAAGAGCAGAGGACTCATAAATTCCTAAATTCCTATTGGGCTCATAAGGCTGATGATAAACCTTTCTCCAAACTCATGAGACGGTATCACCTAATCTAGCACAACAGCTTTTGTCACTGCCATGGCATCAACTAACTCTGGGCTTCATCTTCAATTTTAAACTTGGAAGATTTATGTCTCAGTGAAGTCTTGGATGTGCCAGTTTTCTTCCTAAAAGCCTCTGTCTCCACTAGATGAGGCAATGCTGAATATTTTAGACCCTGTGAGGCTTTTGTGCCTTCACAGCTAGATTGGTCCAAAAAAACTGATGAATTTGTGCTGATAGTTGGTTTAAGAATTTATTCTGCTTACTCTGGTGAAATCATTATAGCTATGCTATCACAGATCAGTTGCTACAAGTGAGGCCTTGCCTACTAAAACGCTCTAAAATGGCTACTATTTTTGTACCAGAAAAAAATTTGTAGTTAGATTTGGACCACTTCTGCTAGTTGAGATCTGCAGACAACTGTTCTTTTTTGGAGCAGAGCTCAGTGCTAAACCTTAGGACACACATTTGGATTCACTGCCCAGATTTGGTTAGTTAGGAATCTCTGTTCAACTATCCCTCTTTTTCCCTAAACTTTGGAGATATGGGAAGTTCTTTGGTAAGCACCTTGGAATAGGAACAGAAGATCGTTGAAGAAAGAAATGAGAGTTTCTTAACAGTATCTGGAATTTGATGGGAAACACTCTCCTTTCATCATTACCTGTATTCCTGTTTTCTTGCTAAAGTCTCTTGCCTTTGCAAATAGCAAGGTTACAAGAAATTGAAATTTCTTCCTGGCTAATATGGATTTTTAAACTCATGACTGAATAGATGTTACAGTGAGTTTTTAAATGTTTCCATTAGCACAACTCTTCTGTTATACTGCAGGTGTTCACCCAGAAGGGATGCCAGTTGCCCTCCTGTTTGATGCTGCAATCTGCAATTGCAGTGTGTTGTTGAATGCTTGGCAATGCCACAAAAAGCAGTTTCTGCCTTTTTACACCATGGAACAGATACTGATCACCACATTTCCTTCCAAGTACTGTCATGCTCAAACCTTCTCTCTTTAACCTTGAAAAGTCAGGATCACACAGACCAGTACATTCTACTGCATAACTCATAAGGGAATCTAATAAATGTATTAGCATTTCCTTCACTTTTTTTTTCAGTGGAGTACTTCACAAGAAAACTTTGCTTATAAACCTTCCTGTGAGCTTGGTGGCAAAGTAATATCACACTGGACATATAGTTGGGACACCTTTGAAGGGAACTCTAAATTTGGTGAGGGAAGGTGTCTAAACTTCATAAGCATCTGTAATGGACTTTACATTTTGTGCAATTGGAGTGCTCAGTGATTATTAGACAGCTGTTAGGCAGAGATTTAAGGCTTAATGTAGGTTTCACTGTGTTTGGTTTGACAGAGGCCAAGCAATTTTTGTGTAACTTTTATAAGCTGATTCAAACACTTCATGCAGGCATGCTGTCCAAGTTTTCTTATTACAATTGTGCATAATAACAATACAATTATATGAAAGTGATAGTACTTGGGTAATCACAGTACTGGGAGCATTTTTCCTTTATTCTGAAGAGCAGAGAAGTGGAAAAGTGCTGGATATGGGGAATAATATTTGCCCTTGCAGAACACTCTCCTTCCACTGGATTTGCATACAGCTCGTCATACCTTTTATGCATCCCACTTATGCTATGTCCAGTTCAGCAGGAGAACTACTTCTGTTTGATGTTGGGGAACCAATCTGAACTAAGAAAAATTAGTTTTGGTTATTCTTGTGGGAGAGTGTGCATAAGCATACAATGTTTTTTCTCTGATTGCCCCAGTCTCTTAATATTCAAGTAGTACTTAGCATTGGTCTGACTGGTGGGAAGATCCCCAGGGTACAGGGGGACAAACACGCTGGCTGTAAACATTCAACTTTCTAGATAAGCAGTATTTTCTGTAGTGGCTTTATTCTCATGCTGTAGGTCTCTTCTGTGGCCCTGGGCATTAGGAAGTTTGCCTGTGCCACAGCTCCTTCCAGGCCTCTGCAAAAGATCCTAAGCAAAACTGCCCACGGAATACATGGCTGCTCAGCACCATAGAGTACATAAGGCAACAAAAATGCTCACTTGTTTCAAGACTGATTTTAACCTATGTGACTTGGGCAGCCTCCTTTTCTTTTACCCTGCCAAAATATGCTCTAGATGCTGAGTAATGGGGTCTTACTTGGTGATCAAAAATTTTGCCCACCCATTCCAACTCTTCCTGCAAAGACTGGTGAAACCCAAAGCATGACTTGTTGACTCCTCATGTGTAGTTTCATCTGGTCTGGACTTCCTTTTCTTTCTTCTAGTGAAGTCCTCCTTCAGTGAAATTGTACTGAAAATAGGTGTTGGCTTCTGCTCCAGCACCTCTTTGTGTAACTGCTGAGTGCTGGATGCTGAAGTGAGGATGTCTGAACTTCTCCTTCCAAAGAAGCTGCTTAGACCTCCAAAAGTATTAATTACATAATATTTAATATGTAAACCCATGTCATTTTCCACCTGGTTAATACTGAGGTTGCCTATACTTGCCTGTTACTGCGTTTAACAAAAAATACAACACAGTTCTGAATTTTATGTATCATGAACAATTTTTGGCTAGCTTATACTGTTTTTTGAGACTTTATGTACCTTAGCAGATGGTGTTAAAGTTTCTGTGAGTAGTTTAATTTAATTTCTTCCCACCTTCTTAGCATTACCCTTTGCTTTGAATTATTTGCTTGCAAACTAGCTGACACAAACTAGTTGAACACACTGATGACAATGGATTGTAGTAAAAATATAAATTTTAAGATGTCAAGATTTAAGCATTTGACTGTTTTTAAGGAAAAACTTTTCAAGAATGTGTCAACCTCTTTCTTACAAGTTATTAAAAATAGCAATAATAATTTAAAAATCCATTATAGTGTTATATGATAGATATTCCTGAAATTTGGCTGCATATTATCTTGGACACACTCACATTGAAAGGGAGAAACACAAAGATAAACTTTATCATATTCCAATTCTGCAAAAACATCTTTTTGTGTGGGATCCAGAGAGTTAGGGCCTTTATCAACAAAAATGCTGGGAACAGATTTTTACTCAGTTATGTCAGAATCTCATTTTCAGACATCTAAATATGTAGCATTTTCCAAGGTGTACAGTGTGTGCTATTAATATGGTTCAGAAATATCTGTAGGCATTTAATTCTGAAAGTTAATTATTTCAGGCAGGAACAATATAGATGTGAAGTGCCATTAAATGTACTGCTGGCTAATATAAAAGAAGACTTTTAGGAGACTTTTTGGAGTCCTGGTTAAAGTTAAATAGGACACTTCATGGTGTCTCAGACAGTGAATTCAGGATCTGACACAGTGGGTGCTTCCAAGGATTGATCACTTTTGTAGTCATGTACATATCAAAGCATGTACATTGCATCCAATCATACTAACTTAATTTTAGACAGTAAAAAAAAAATTCTACATACTAAATTACTTGCATAAGCACACCAATATAGTGAAAAAATTCATGGTTATATGTTCTAAAAATAGTATTCTTGTTTCCCTATCTGTTATTAATGGAAATCTCCACAGCTTACAATCTTGTATTTCCTGCATCATTTGCTGCAGTATAGAATGTCATGCTTTTAACAATCTGAATTTGTCAATATATGGAATAGTTTCACAAGGTAGTGTTGATGACAGTGGTGTGTGAGTTAAAAAAACCCATAGCTTAAGAACCTTAAGTTTCAGGTGATTTTTTTGGTTAACTTCCCTGGAGCCCAAACCTGAATCCAATTGAATTTTAATAATGTAAATAAATAAAAAGAAATTAATGCACTCCAACTGATGGCAAAAAAATATTCCTTCTCTCATGATTGCAAAATATCCTAATATTTCTCTTCTTTTAGAACTTTCTGTGCCTTTCAGCAGCTATCTTTTACACTCCTGCAACTTTTCAATCTGCTTTTCCACAACTACCGTTCCACTCCTTCTCAGCTCCATTAAAAAGCATCTTCTTAGTTCAGCAGTGAAGCATTAACTTCTTTTACCTGGGCACCAGCATCATTTGCCATCAAATAAAAAACCCTGGTCCAACTACTTTGATAGAGTTACACAGGTTTCTGGTTTTATAAAAAAGGAACAGCTATATTTAGCTACAGCTACATTTACTGAACTGCAGCCTGAAGCTGAAATCAGTTTTCATTTTGATGTTCTGTTTTTCCCCAGCTATAGTACTGGCTTTCAATACTGGCTCGACATAAAAAAGACCAAATTCATGCTGGAAGCAGACATTAGTGTCTTCTGAAAATTTCAAAATGAAAAGAAACTCATCTTTGCGTCATCCTTGTCTAAAGTTCTGACTTTAAACTGTCCATCTCCACGGCTCAAAATAGCCTCGTATTGATATGCCAGAATGATTGTCCTGGCACACCTCTATGGTAACTGCACTATAGGAACATCAGTTGTATCTGAGCAAGGCCCCTAGTGGTTCTGCAGTCTAGAGTGTGTGGTTCAGTTCTTGCCTCACTAGTGGGAGTTTTTTCCCTGCTGCAGAAGCACGAGAACATTATTCTAAGTATGCCCATGGAAATATACAGGGAAAGCTATAAATATGAACATATTAATTAAATGCTTATATGCTCTGACATTTAAAGACACTCAGTAGTAGTCAAAGCTTATATGGCTGTGAACAACTCGGTCTATTATAATTTTTCCTTTTATTTACAAGGAATGTTGCCTATCTCTCCTGAGCATTCATTTTTTTTCTTCTTGCAGTTGCTATCAAAGGTAAATTGAGACCATTTTTTGCTCCTTTCTGTATAACTATAGAGCTAAGATGGGGTTTGTATTGGTATTTTGACTTGCCCATGGTGTTTTTTTAATTTTGCCTGGAGAAGAAATACAGAGTTTATCTTAAGTCACTGTGAACATATAGTTTCAGTAGAGTCTTCTCATTTAAAGAGCTTCAGATATCTTTCTCATGAACAGGGTGTAGAAAAAAGAATCAAAAAATATCTGAGTAGGAAAAAAACCCTAAACAAACCAACGAAAGAACAACTAGCAAAGCTTAAATACATAATGACATCCTTTGTATTACCTAGGAGATACACATAGTGGAAGCATTCAGTTGCAAAATCTCATGCGCTTTAGCATTTTTAAAATGTTAATAAAATGTTATAGGGACATTACTGGTATTTTTATACCCACACGTACCTTTTACTGGTACTGCTGTACCTGTTTTGCCCTTCATACTTGGTCTAATAAAAGACCATGAGTAGTTACAATGAATAATACATTTGAAAAATGCTGTCCTTCTTTTTCCTTAGCCAGTTGCATGTTCTTCCACTTTTCCAGCACTTACTTGCCTGTGGCTTTTCCAAGACAGCCGCACAGTATGATAGGCTTCATCCAAAGTAGCATTCGTTCTTTCATCTCTATTTTCTCGGTAGTTTTTATTATGGTATCGTCACTGCTTTCTGTTTATACAGACAGTTTTTCTCTATCTTCCTAAAGGTGCATTTGGAAAGGGATCTCAGTATCACAGTCATTACTGAAATCATTAATTTAATCTCTCTTTCCATTTATTAAAATATCTTCATCTTTTTGTAGTTCCTCAGTTTAATGTTTACAAAAGCTCCTATTCCTCTTAACCTCTGTGGAATAAGAAAAAAAACGTAAAAACTACACTATAAGTCATGGGGTTTTTTTCTTTTCTCTTTTCTTCCACTGATTTTCACTCAGATTTACTGGTCTGTTAGCGTGAGACTCTCATCACCAGGTTTCTCATGAATACCAGAACACCTCTGTCTAAATTTTCTGCTCAACTGTGCATCCATAACTGAATGCATTAACATCACAGAAGTCAATAAATATTTAATTAATAGCAATATATGGGATTGAGGGGTCAGAATTTGTTGCAAGTAGGTGTTGTCATCAAACAGAGCTTAATAAAGAGGACTTTTACCTAAGATGGGCTTCAATTTTAGGCTACTGATTCCCTTAAATTAATTTAATCTGCCAAACTATTTTCATAGAAATACAAGAGGACAGAGTTGGATACCTGAGAAGTATCCAAAGGCAGAGCCATTTTGCTGGAATTTGTGTATTTATGTTAGACAGGTGTGTTATCCTTCTGCAGGAATTTCCTGTTCTCCATTTGCAACATGAAGAACTTTTTTATTTCCTTGGATAACGGCTTCATCACCTGAAGTTTGAGTGCAAGTTATCTGCTGGGGTCTGGCAGATTGTGCCAACAAGGCTCAGCACAGGCACAAAATCTTGCTTCAGAGCAGCGTAGTTTTCTTTGCAAAATGGATGTGAAGTTTTACTGTAGATTGCCCAAGATCTGTGCTCAGCTCCAGCTCAGCCTACACCGTCACTTACATGGTTTAAGAATTGTACATGGCCCAAGCACCTGTGTTAAGAAAGCAGAACAGACTGCCCTAGGAAGTCAGTGGGGAAGGAATTAAATTTCCTTGTCAGAGAGCAACTGGGATTGTCTTTGTTTTCACTTGAATTTCAGAGCCCTTTTTTATTATTATTATTATTTTTTTCAGCTTGGATAAGCTCAATGCATATTTAAAGAATGGTACAAGAGATAATATTTAAGTGTGGAAAACTGTGAAAACAATTTAAACAAGTCTTTCAGTTAAGCTTGAAAATTGCTTCCTGGCATGTATCCAAACAAGAAAAGCACACAGAAATGCCTGCCGTTTTATATCCAGTCCATTATTTTTGGAATAACAATAGCTGAAAGAATAAAACTCTAACTGAAGATGCATATACATGTGCTTTCACATGTGCTTACAGTAACAGATGCAAGCTTTTACTCTTTTGCAACTGCTTATCTCCATTGTTTTTCAACTGTGTATTGACATGTTGGTAAGAAGAACTTTTGCTTAAATGAGAAATGTCAATTATTGTTGCAGGTAGTTACCAATGGAAAATAACACTCTCGATTCTGAGCTGTTTCATGATCAACAAATATTTGCTCTGTAGAGATTAATTTCAATGCAGATTAAGCTTAATGCATTTTCTGTTTAATTATCTGGTTTTGTAAATGGCAGGCACAAAGCCTCTGGGTTATGGCGCACAGCAAAAGAACTTTTCTAGATAGACTTAAAAGGACTATGTTGCCCACAGGCATTGAATTCAGCACTGATTAGGAAATTTTCTTAAGGTTCTAGTCCTTAAAGCAATATAAAATCAGAAATTCACTTAAAGTATTTAATATATTCTTAGCTCTAGGGCCTGCAAGAGAAAAGTCAGGAAATGATTCAAAAGTTCTGTTTCAATGTTCAAAAAATAGAAAGCACCCAAATTCTCCCACCTAAACTCTGCCTAAAAGTTTGTGGGGAACTGGTTCAAAAATTATGGAACCAGTAATAATGTGAAGGGTGTGGGAGATGCTTGGGCTTTCGCACACATGCTCACACACCCAATGTATTGATGAATTTCCTCTTCAGAAAAAGAGAGAACTATTCTTTGCCACAAGAGTGGGGGACCTGCTGATACTGAGTAGATAACAGGCTGTAATGCTATAGAAAGAATGAAAAAGCTGTACTGCTTGTTCAATCAAATAAATTAAAAGAAGGAGAAACAGAAACAATGAGTACTGAAGGAAATAATCACTGGTCCCAGGGCTTTCTGCATAGTGGTGTCATACTGGCATTGGAGAGATTTGCATTGGCTAGAAATCTTGAACACCTGCCCCAATTCTGAAAGCCATTCATAATCAATAGGGAAAATTAAAAAGAATTTTTAGTTGTTGAATTTTTTTTACTCTGCTGGTTAAGATTCTATGGACTGAGTTTTTCATAACCTTAGTATAGCTTCAGAGATACCGAATGGGGAGATGAGGCAAAGAAATAGTTATTTAAGTTATTTGATTGTGTTGATACTTGCACATGTGCACAAATAGACTTGAAGAACTCAGGGAGAAATCTGAGAGAGATGATAATTCACAGCAATATATATAATAACTAATGTACATTTTTATTTCTGACACTTAAGGACAAAGAATATTAAGCAAAAGCACTGACTAAAAAGGCTGAAGGAAAATAGCTTGATGACACTCAAAATGGACTTGGAAGATTATTGCTGCTATTTCTTCTGGGCAAATTTTGTGCAACTAAACCCCACACAGCCACTCACTCACTCACTGTCCCTGCATCAGGATGTGGGAGAGAACTGGAAGAGTAAAAGTGAGAAAACTCACAGGGTGCGATAAAGGCAGTTCAATAGGTAAAACAAAATCCATGCATACAAGCCAAGCAAAGAATTCATTCACTGCTTCCCATGGATAGGCAGATGTTTCCATCTCCAGGAAATCTGGGGTCCATCGTGCCTAATGGCATCTTAGGAAGACAAACACCATCATCCCAAACTTCCCCCTCTTCTTCCTTCTTTTCCCAGTTTTATATGCTGGCCGTGACACCATATGTTATGGGACTTCCCTCTGGTCAGTTGGGGTCAGATGTCCTGGCTGTGTCCCCTCCCAGCTCCTTGTGCATCCCCCAGCCTGCTCCCTGGTGGGGTGGGAAGCAGGAAAGGCCTTGACTCTGTGCAAGTGCCGCTCAGCAATAATGTAATCATCCCTGACTTATCAACATCAGTTTTCCAGCACAAATCCAAAACACAGCCCCACTCCAGCTCCTGTGAAGAAAATTAACTCTCCCACAGTCAACACCATCACTGCAGATAACTTTAGCAGATAGCTGTAGACAGGATTGTAAGAGACAGGATAACGGTGTTGGCACATGGCCATTGGAGAGCACTTAGCAGTATCAGTTTGCTCCAAGTCCCATCAGTTGTATGCTGATACAAAGATGCCATTTGTTTCGTTTCCCAAGAATGCATTTGGCCAACCTCAATCAGCTGCAATCTCATCTTTTTATTCTGGTGGCTGCATGAACTGTGAATAAATTTTATTGTTATAGATGTCAATCTCCTCAACAAATCTCATCTAAGCAATCTCATGCAAAATAATATCCTTCCAGTTCATTCTTTTTTCAATTTCCCACTTAACAAAACATGAGGCTGTCCTGGAAACTCAAAAATCTAGTAGAAAGGAATTATCTCCTGAGAACTTTTTGACAATTTGCACCTTTTCTTTCCTCATTGAACTGATCTACAGAGCAGTCCTATTCCACCAGATTGCAAAAGAAATTGCTGATTGTGACACACAGTTATGGTATTTTAGCATGAGTGATAGTAGGTACTTCTTCTGATGGATAAATATGATTTATGTAAGATGTCTGTTGGACATTGTTGTTTTTCAGTAAGAGACCCTGAGTTATGCCAGTTTAAAAATGTCTTAACAGTCAGGTTTTGAGAAATGGTGTGAAGCTGAGTTTCAATTTTTTTTTTTTTTTCTGGAGGCAGCCACTCTATGAAAGGTAAAGACAGTACCTAGTACCTGTCCCTTAAGTGTAGGAAATCAAATGTCTTTCTGGTTTTCTTACCTAAACAAGGGGCAGAGATTTGAAGCAGCCCCAGTATGCCAATTACAGGCTTTTAATAAAATCTTTTAATGTTTGTTTTGGACACATTTCTTTTTATTGATCATTCAAATGACTGGCAGTACTCTTGTTCCTTAGTGCTGAATAATAAAACTATATAGAGACAGTTAAGTTAAAAAAATATTTTGCCATGGAGCTACACTCAAGCATTCTTACTCTATTGAAATTATTGTTCCATTCATGTGTCTGACACTTTCTTCTCAAGAGGAGAAAAGCATGTTGAATCCAATGATGATAATTTTTGCTACCTTATAGTTACACTTGCAGATCTCATAAAATGATAGGAAAATTCATTGGAGTTGCAGGTTTTGAAATATACTTTACCATGAAATAGGCTGTAATCCTGCAAGCGTGCACTTAACTGAATGTAAATTAATAGTTCCATTTATTTCAGCAATACTTCCCATATACATAAAATTAAAATAACATCCTAATTTTCATAGATGAACGAACACAGAATGGTTTGGGTTGGAAGGGACCTTAGAGTCCACCTAGTTCCAACCCTTTGGGAAGTAACATGGGCAGGATCCCTTCCATTAGACCAGGTTCTTCAGAGCCCCATCCAGGTCACTGAACACTTCCAGATGGTTTCCATTTTGTACGGTTAAAATCTAAGACTACTCTATGCTTTTGTTTTTCATAAGGGCTGGATGAGTTGATGACTTGGGGTTGGAAAAATAAGGCTTAGAAACAGAAAAAAAACCAATCATATATTATAGAGACAGTAGTTATTCTGTTTATTGTATGCTTTTCACTCTTAAATGGTAGCTACTCTTTAGGCACTAGGAAAACTTCACAGCGATTAGGATTTCATACAGAATTTTAAATATTTTATAGATTTATTTTTACCTTCATTTCTTTTTCT
Organism: Chamaea fasciata; assembly: GCF_029207755.1. Lineage (NCBI taxonomy): Eukaryota > Metazoa > Chordata > Aves > Passeriformes > Sylviidae > Chamaea > Chamaea fasciata. The sequence goes on along the minus strand of NW_027094087.1, from coordinate 78,379,824 downwards.
TTCAGCTACACATAGTGAGATTTAAAATATGTATTTTCAGATCAAAAGAAAAGTGATTGGATGCTCTTCCTTTCCCCAAATTGCCTTGTTCTTCAGAACAGCTTTATTCCTTTACAGATTGTAGGAGTCTGTTCATTCCTTAATGAATTATGTATTCATGAGGCACTGTCTTTGTTTTGTGAAGTTGTCTGTGCTGCTGTTTTGTGTTGCTGCATAGTATTGTGACCTCTAACATGTGTGAAACACTGTTGACTTTTTTTTTTTTTTTTTTTTTGCCTGAAGTGGCTCCCCTCGGAAGAAAAAAAGATGCAGTTTCTTCATTCGTGCAGCTTCCTTCTGTAAACTTGCATGCTTCATTTTAATAATGTCTAAATCGCTATTACTATGCTACTGTAATATATTCAGTATTACAGTAGGGTTCTAGAAGATTAGAATAATTTTTGAGGGAAAAAACGCACAAATTTGTTCTTATTTCAAAAGGAGACAGAAGTGTTAAGCCTTTACATTACATTTTGTCACTTCTGCAGACCGTTTCCTCCAAGAGCAACAAGCTAACATGCTTTTCAGTGTGCACAGTGCAGATAAATGCTAATAAAATATCTGGTCATGGTGTGGAGTAGGGTGTACAAGCTGTTTCAAGCAGAGAAATGGTTAACATAAGCACTGGCAAGACAGCAGATGGGATGATGAAATGCAGCTGCAAGGGATAAATGCACTCAGGAGAAGGCTGCAGAGGAGGGGAAGTGCCTAAGGAAGTAGGGAGAGCACTTAGAGGAGTGCTGGTAGAAGGGCATGCTGTGAGGTTCAAGGTGACATGAGCCTCTGAAATTAGGGAATAGGAAAACAGTTATGTGGAGGGGAAAAAATGAAGATGCACTTTTGGGAATGGGTTTGAGGATGAGTAAATAAAAGCCCTTTTTTCCTAGCAAGGCTGCTCCTGGCAAGGATGAGTCTCAGAAGTCAACCTGTTTGTAAGGGCGTGGGTAGGGTTCAGCTCCCCAGACTTCAAAAGTCTTTTATGTGACACAAGTTTGCATTTGAGCTTGTTGGTGTTGGCCCCTTCACTGTCAATGGAAAGAAACAGATGCTTTTAGGGCATGATTCATCTGACCTATTTTCAACACCTGCCTTAGGAGGAGTTGAATCATACCCTAGAACTGTTTCTGTCAATTGACTATAAAGAGAGCCTAGGGCAACTAATTCAGATTTAAATACCTATATAATAGATATCTTGGCTTGGCCAGGTATAAATGGTCCCAAAGAATACCATGTAAGTGCAGAAGTTAGTGTTAGGATGTCATCATTGCGACAGCTCTAGAGCATGAGCACTACAGAAGTTTCTCTGGATTTACCTTGAACTCCACTGCTTTTTTTCTATACAGGAAATGGACAGTTGGGAGGAGGTGGCACAGCCACCCATTGCCACTGCATGTATGCTGAGGTCTGATGGCTGCTGCAGAAGCCTATGGCTCTGCCAATTGCCCCAAAGCTCTGCTGATTCTTAGGAATTGCTTCCCTTAGATCTTCAGGCGAGAAATTCTCAAAGGAGAGAGAGGGAAAGAAACTCTCTAGGTCCTTCCTAACAGTGAAATTTGGCAAGGCGACCAAGTTTTTCTATGTGCTAGACTATCTCACAGCACCATTTTATAGGAGCACTTCACTAATTAGGAGGAAGAATGGAAATTTTGCTGTGGAAGGGACAAGGTGATCTTGCAGTGAGATTTTTTTACATGAGGGAGGTAAGGTTATCTTCACATCAGCTATTTTTCCCATGAAAATATGCTCAGTTCTGTCTGAATGGCAAGCTTCCACATACCTCAGTTTGCCTAAGTTTGATTTGGTGTTTGTGGACATCTCACACAATGTCACTGTGTTACAGATTCCTAGCTGGGAAATCAAGATTGCTACTATAGCCCTCACTTGCAAAGATGAATTGTCCTGAAGCCTTTGTTTAGCATAAATGATGGCAGTCCTCAAAAAACCCATGAGGAAATTAGTGGCAGTTTTTTCAAACTAGGGGTTGAATAATTTTTACACTGGGTTAAGCATCCAACAATAATTAAATGTTGCATAAATGTTCATCAAATGTCCACCATGGAACTGATGTATTTACAAAGGCATTGTAGAAAAACATTTTGAAGAAATGGGCTCTCCTAACTCTAGCATATCTGAAAGAATGGGCCCACCTAATTCTTCAGCATTTCCTAAAGGCCGAATATGAGTGAGTGACTTTGCAACCATATTAATATTCTTTGATGAAACAGCTTCCTGGATGGATGAGGGGAAAGCAGTGGATATTGTCTACTTTGAGTTCAGCAGGGCTTTTGACACTGTTTCACAAGATCCTCATGGGCAAACTCTGGAAGAATGAGTGGACAGTGAGGTGGGTTAAGAACTGTCTGAACAGCAGATCCCAGAGGGTTGTAGTCAGTGGCACAGGCTCTTATTGGAGAGCTGTCACTGTCAGTTCCCCTCCAAGGTTAAATTGTGGGCTCAGGCTTGTTTAACTTGTTCATCAGTGGCTTGGATGAAGGGACAGATGTCTCCTCAGCAAGTTCACTGATGACACAAATCTGGGAGCAGTGGCTGATACCCCAGAAATCTGTGCAGCACTTCAGAAGGATCTTGGCAGGCGGGGGAGATGGGCAGAGAGGAACAATCTGAAATTCAGAGAACGCAAATGCAGGGTCCTGAACCTGGGGAAGCAAAATCCAAGGCTGGGAGCCAACCTGCTGGAAAGCAGGTCTGCAGACAATGACCTGGCAACCCTGGTGGACACCAAAATGTCCATGAGCCAGCAGGGCTTTTTAGGACGAGCATTGCCATGAGGTTGAGGGAGGTGATCCTGCACCTCTACTCAGCCCTGTTGAGGCCACATCTGGTGAGGCCACTTCCAGATCTGGTCTGCTCAGTACAAGAGAGACAGGACCTCCTGGAGTGGGTCCAGTGGAGAGTGACAAAGATGATGAAGGGGCTGGAGCATCTCTCTTATGGGTAAAAGCAGAGGGAGCTGGGCCTGTTCAGCCTTGAGAAGAGACAACTGAGACAGGACCTCATTGATGTTTATCAGTGTTGAAGAGAGGGTGCCAAGAGGATGGAGCCAGGGCTGTGCTTGGCAGTGCTGAGCAATGGGACGAGAAGCATTGGACAGAGACTGATGCACGGGAAGTTCCACCTGAACACGAGGATGAATTTCTTTACTGTGCGAGTGACTGAGCTCTGGAACAGACTGAGCGGACAGGCTGTGGAGTCTCCCTCAGTGGAGACACTCAAGAACCATCTAAGCACAATTCTATGCTCTGGGATGACCCTGCCTGAGCAGGGAGGTTGGACTAGATGACCTGCTGTGGCCCCTTGCAACCTGACCCATTCGGTGATTCTGTGATTCTTTAAATTAAACATTTATTTGCAATATCAAAATATCTTAAAAATAAGGTTTATAAGGGTCACAGTAAGGGTGTGCATATAATCTCTAGAAACATAACTTTGAGACTGTGATTCTGTTTATAATATTTCTGCTTAGAAGTGAAATATCTTTTCTTATTATCAAGCTTAAAATCATTGCAATTTTTCTATAAGCTCAACACACACCAAGTTTGACATATATCCTTTTTCTGCAGTAGAAGCTTGAGTATTTGTCAACCCATCAGACTTCGCTAGAGGAAGTAAATTTAGGTCAAAATACAGATCTATATTCTATATTTATTCTTTACATTTACAGTGAGATGATATCATCACTAACTTTATAGATGGCAATATTTGTATAGAAAAATTAAAGGAATTGATTCTTAATTATTTTATAGTTTAGAAAAAGTTCTACCTACTTTTCATATTAATTACCCTATTATTTCATACCCAAAGTACAGGAAAGAAAACTTTTCAATATCACAATTTTTCATTAAACCTCACCTTTAACAAACCAAAGCACAAAGAAACAAGTCCTTCACCATTACTATATTTTTTGGTTTTCAGTCTATGTTTTGCACATTTTCAGATATTGTGCTTTTCTTTCACAGGCAATTCAAGTGAATCAAGAAGAATTAAGTCTTTGCTTAATGAGTAGTAGACAAGCATGTTTTCAGAATTGGAAGAAGTGAATTCAAAGCAGGAAATATTTTTGTCAACACAATATACATTCTCTCCAATTTAAAAGAAAATTGTCCTGATGCTGAAGCTTTCTTATAGCTAAAAGGGAACTCATCCAACCTCCTGTTCTTGTAACGGGAGTAGAGGCAAGCCTGACTAGGAGAAAAATTTTAGATGATCCAAAAGTGTATTCATTGCTTATTGTATTTGCCATACGTATCAAGTTCTCTTTAGTTCCAATGTTGAATGAAAGGACCTGAGGCTTAGATTTTAAAAGACAGGGATATTTAACTGTATGTAATTATTAGAAATATATAAAATATAAATATAAAATATAAAAATTCCCAGATTACAAGACATGCCTCACTGCAGAAGCCAGGTAAAAGAGATGATGTTATTTGATGAAAAGGTTGGCAGAAAGAAGAACTCTCCCATCCAGATAACCAAGTAGTTTAGCAAGGCTGCCTAAAGCTCCAGTTAAAACTGTCTCAGATTGTTTAATATATTTCTCTTTTGCATAAATAAAAGGCAAAGCCAGGAGTACTTCTAAGAAAGCTGACACTGCGTTTTAAAGGTATCTACTTTTATATATAATCACAATTGATACGTTGGTTTAAAATCTATTATTTGAAGGATGAGCCTTTTCGAAGAACAAACTATCAGCTTGTTCTTTGTTGACAGAAGTTTCTGACTCGTTAGCTGAACACAATGTACTTGTGTATTTTTGTTGTTACTTGACGCTACTCATCAATAAGTCATAATATTGTTTCTGACTTCTGACTAAGAAAATATCTGAGGCAGACTTATTTATTACTTTCATCACCTTAAGAAATGAATTGAATATGAAAAATATGTAGGGAAAATGACAATTTCCCATTAATCTGTTCGAGCAAATAGTTGCTACTCAATAGTAGCGAACTCTGCATTAAGAAACATGTGGATGTAAATGAACCTCATACCTGGGATCTTGAATGTTTGTTCGTATTTATATCCAAACTTACATATGTAGAAAAATTTTTTGTTTTCACATGAAACTTCTGGTCACTGTTAAGGCTTCTTTCATTTACAATATGAAATTTATATTTTCCTTTGCTGGGATTTTGCAATGCTGTATCTGAAAAAGGTCTTCATCTTTGGTATCTAGTGGACTTAGTCCACAAGATTGACTTGCAATTGCCAATTAACTTTTTTTCCAGAAGGAAGCTGTAGCATAAGTCTGCCCTGTATTCGATAAACAGGTCTGACACACACTTTAAAGACTTACTTGAGAAATTTGTTGTTAGTGTTTTGTGATAACAACAACAGAAGCTGCATAAGACTTAATAAGCTGAGGGAGTAGAAAAACTTCAAGAAAAGAGAAAAAATAAAGTAATAACTAAAACTTTTGAAGATTTGGAGCTAAGTCCTAATAATTTGTATTCTGGTTAGTACATGGCCTGTCTGTCAAAACCTTTGTAAACTCTCCTGTGACTTTTTTAGAGTGGCAATTTTTATATCACTAAGGACAGGCAAAATGGGTTAAGTGAGTCACTGTCCACCTGGGTGTTTACCTGAAGTCCAATCATAACTGATTTTTTAGTAATTTCATTGCCAATTAAATATAGAATATGAGGGCATTTTTGAATCCCTGTATGGTAAACATCCACTCCCCCTTCTGCAATTCCAGCCAGATAAATGCATACTTTTTGAAACTTTTTTAAAAGTACCTGAGGTGCTTGTGGCGCTCAAGAACAACCTGCTTACAATTTCTGTGTGGTGAGTTTAATGAGTAGGAAGGCAGGTCAAGGTATAACTCTCTCTGGAAGCCAGCAGTTGTACCCATCACTTGTCCTTGTGACCCAGGAGCACAGGAGGAGTGACTGTGATAGTAAGTACTGGTGATCATGCAGATTTTAGTCTGACTTAGCACTGATAGGTGGCTAGGCCTCTTTTTTTCCATTGTGATGTAAATGGACAAACTAAGAGCTGATTTGACAAAATATCCATAACTTTAGAAAAAAAAAATCCAAAGTCTTAAATGCCTTTTTGTGTGATGTGGTGGGACAGTTCTATTTTTTTTCCTTTTTCCTTTTTTTTTTTCAGTTGCTCATAATTGCTTCCCTTTTTGGTTATGAGAGCAACCACTATCATCACTGTAGTAAAACAAGTACATAATAATAACTTTATAGGTATAAAAGTCAAAATGCTATTAGTGCTGAGAGGTGTCATTTTAGCAACTGGGTCTTGTGTGTAAGAACATAATTTTTAATAATATAATTTGTTAATGTTATGTATTCACAAAGTTAATAGTCAATGAAATTTCCCATACACTGTCTTTTTTGAACAGAAATATTTTTGCCTGTCAAGTGCTATGTTATTAAAGAGCATTAGTTAAATTAAAATTCCTCCTAGGCTGGGAGTGTTCACAACACCTAATGGACTTTTTTGCAGTTTGCTTCCAAGTACTTGTCTACTAAAAAGATTACAGGCATATTAAGATGAGTGTGTTTGGGGGGGGAGGGGGGAAATTGTGTGCTTAGAAAATAAAACCACTTTCAGCTGCATGTCTTTTGAGCCATAAATTTATCGTGGAGATGGTAAAGCAAGGTAAGCATCTCTCCTGCCATTGCTGCCGTACTCTGGCAAGGCACTCAGCTGTAGCAAAGGGGAAGTAAGATGGGTGACCGCCCCAGGTACTCTGAAAGAAAAGGCTTAAATAGCAGTGAGGTCTGAGCTTGTCCTGCAAGAAGGGTGGTGTGTCCTCAGTGGCAGGCTGGTGACAGGCAATAGCTGTAAACATCTGGAGGTAGAAATGTGGAGAATCACTCTCTGGAGAAATCAGCTCCCCTCCTTCCCACCCCATCTTTATGTCACAATATTTTCTAACAGTTCTTCTGCAATAACCTACATTTAATGAGAGCTTTGTTACACATTTATGGTCTTGTGCAATTTGATAACTCCTCCAGACAGCAGAGTAACTTTCCACAATACAAGCATATAATTTCCAAAAATTATCAGGGTCTCAGGAGACTTCATCAGTATTTATAAAATGTCTTTAGATGTTTCTGTGAGAGGTGTTTTATACTGTGATAGGTGTTGTGGAACAGGCCCTCCTCACTCCCTCCCTCCCTCCCTCCCTCCCCACTCCAAACAAACATCTCTACAGTGGCAATGAGATTTCTATAGCACTGAGACAATATTTTTTTTGTCAAAGGTCTGTGCCACGTGTTTTATGGGATTCTCTACATTGATATTCAAGTCTTTCTGTGGTAGCATGGCAGAGCTAATCACATCAATACAACACTCTGAACGAGGTCTGAACTAAAGATACCTGATTGACTCCAAGTTACACAGTCATTTTGTCCCACTCTAGTCTCATCCTAAACTGAACTTCTCTCTATTGCCTCCAGTACACAGTACCAGGAGAGCGAAGACACAAAAGAGGCAGTTTGAATTGCTGCCGTCCTCGTGAGACTGCCTCAGTGTTCCTTACCTGCACGTTTTTCAGCTAAACATCTGGCTGGTTCTGCGTGGTTTTTCTTTGAATTGCTGTGCCAGCCTTTGCCATGCCGCATATTCCTTGTTTCATATGAGCAGCAACCAGACTCTGTTTGTTCAGTTGTCTTGTTCTGGATGGGTCACTGAATTGTTTTCTAGACTATGTCTCCTGTCACCTGCATTGAATGGAAACAGTGTTTGGGGCTATGAAGTACAGAGAACTGGCAGCTATACCTGTTTATGGTTTGCATCTTTCAAAGAGAAAGAATTGAGATTGCACTTTCTAGCTTCAATGTGGAAATAAATAGACCCTTTCTAAAAATGTCATATTAGGTTGAAATCAATGGGAACAGCACAGAGGGAGATCATGAGAGTAAATGTTACAAATCCAAATTAGAAATCCTACAGAATATGTTTCATTTTTATAGTTTTCTTTCCTTCTTTCATATATACAGATTTTAATATGCTAATAGCCAAGTTAGTACTTGCTGAAGATGTCAGAATTTTTGAATGATAACATCAGAAAGAAGTCTTGCTTTTATTAAGAAACTGAGGGACATAGCAATTATTTTTTCTTCTTTTATAGCTGGAAGACTAAACCATATCTTGAAAAAATCTGCAGAGGTTAACCCCATGTACAGAAGCTAATTAATAGATTTTTAAAATGACCAACGTTGATTTGACTGGGGGTTTTTGTGGTGGTGGTTTTGGGTGGGGTTTTTTGTTTGTTTGTTTGTGGGGTTTTTGTCGTTGGTTTCTTTGTGGTTTTGTTTGCTTGTTTGTTTGTTTGTTTTTGGTGTTTTTTTGAAAGGACTGTGTGCATTATGTTTCTCACCTGTACCTGTATGAATAACATTATTTGCATAGTTTTCAGCATTCAGTGAACTGCAGCTGTCTACAAATTAATAGCAAAAGGAAACAGATATTTCCTAACTACAAGAAATCTGAAAATCCTTGTTTGGGGCAGGTTAGCCTTTACATTGGTCCAAATAGGACAACCAGTGGGAGAGATTAATTTCTGGAAATGGATGATTCAAATGTGCATGTGCAGCACCATCACCAAAGGAACCTTAGGCAGCCAGGTCATCCCTGCATGACTATATTGGTTCCAGGAAATAGAAGCAGTACTGCTATTAACAGGTACTGTAAATCAGTGTCAAAATGAAAAATCTTGAACAATTAGAAAGTAATAATATTGTACTGTTGAGAAAAAATACTAAGACTCAGCAATAAATTTACTTGAGTGGAAGATCCATATGTCCTCCAATAAAAAGACTCATAAGCCTTCATTTCAGTTAAAGATTTATAACTCATTACCATGAGAGAAAGACTGAACCATAAATTCTGGAGGAAATTTAGAGACTAGCCAGCAAGAATTTCTTTTGGGATTTTTTTTTTGTATGTATACAGATTGAATTATAAAGCTGGCCTCACAACATTATTTTTAAACTTGGTGGTCATATTTTTGTCTTCCAATTTCAGCTTGTTTTGTGAATTTACTTTTTTTTCCGCCCTAAATTACACTTTAGAATATTTCTTCTGATTTAAAGAAAAGTGACTTCTTGACTTTAATAACGTGGCATACCAATGGCTTGCAACCTTTATTAGGAGGGAAGTTCAGATCCATGTTTTCACTTTTGGGTTTTGGGTGTTTTTTGGGAGTGGAAGGCATACTTGGAGAGATTTGGTAACAAGACAAATCTGTACAATGTGTCATCTTCCACAGTATCATGTCTCTAATTGTCAGCTGTAGCAGTTGCTGGAGTCAGGACAAACATACTGTGAACTTTCTTTTCACTAATTATCCCAGATTTCAACAGTCAAAATTTAGGAGGCTTTCCTTTCATACATTCAAGGTGACAAAATAATTGCTAAGGGTCAGAACAGAATACACCTGGAAGATTTCAAAGAAAATAGATTTTTCCCCTAGGCAACATCAACTGCTTTTTAGCATTTCTAACTTTTCAACATCCGGGAATAAACAGTCCTGGAGTTTAGTGTTATGCTAGCATTAATGTGTTGCTGCAATACTAATGCCTTAAAAATAGTTTATTGTTTCTAGACTTCTTTTCCAAAAAAGATTAATAGACAATATTTGTTATGTCTCAGAAAAAATAGAATAAGATATGTTTTTCAATTTCACTGCTGTATTCTCAGGGTTGTAAGTTTGTCTTCATATGCTATTTTCAGTTGATAAATTATATTTTCTCTCTCTTATTATATACAGACCTATATATAGCACGTGGTAACTTCCCCCCTCATATATAAATATATATATAAATAATTTCTTCTATACAAATGTAAATTTTAACGTATTTTTCAAAATCAGGCAAAGGGAACAGGCATTAACCAGGAAGATAATGTACAAAGGAAACAGACCTTTTCTTTCTTTTTCTATAACTTCCAGCCAGCTTTATATGTCTTCAAAGCTCAAGGCAAGGAGTTAAAAACAGCCACTGAGGTCAACAGGTAATTATTAGTAGCAGGCAAGGTAAAATTGTCTATTTTGAATGAAATGTTTTCGTATAAAGACATCAAGAGGGCCTCCAGCTTGCTTTCAGAGCAGGTTTTTACTAGATAGCAGATAAGTACCCTTGAAGAAGCTGCATTCCACAGAGCTGATTCACCTTTCTTCAACAGTGCTGTCATGATGTTTCAGGTGGATTTGAAAGAAGGCTGAGTGGTTGTTCACCTCTGCTTGCCCCCTTTATACCCTGGCCTCTGGGTGCTTGGGAGGGAGAGCTGTATTAAATTTTCCCTCTTCTGTGAAGCAATTGTTGTGCTTTTCAAATTTCTAACTTGCTTTTTGGGCCACATTCAGGTATTAACCCAGTAAAGATAGGGCTCATTTCCAGGAGGGAACACCCTCCTGCTCTTTTCATGTTAAAGCCACCTTGCTCCTTATTTTTGAGAATGCCAGCCAAGTCTTTAACCTATTCCTGCTGGCGTCTGCAATAACTTGTGCTTGTATCAACAATAGTGTGACCAGCAGGATTGGGTCAGATCCACCCTGCCATGCTCAGCACTAGTGAGGCTGCACCTCAAATCCTGAGTTCAGTTTTGCGTCCCTCATGACAAGAAGGACATTGACACGGTGGAGTGTGTCGAGAGAAGGGCTGATGAAGCTGGTGATGGGTCTGGAGCACAAATACTATGAGGAACAGATGAGGGAGCTTGGGGTGTTTAGCCTGGACAAGATGATGCTCAGGGTAAATCTTATCTCTTCCTACAACTACAGGCAGGAAAGGGGGACATGGTCTCTTCTCCCAAGTAACAAGTAATAGCATGAAAGGAAATGGCCACAAGTTCCACAAGGTGAGGTTTAGATTGAATATTAGGAAAAGTTCTTCACAGAAAGGGTTGTGAAGCATTGGAACAGGCTGCCCAGGGAAGTGGTGGGGGTCACCATTTCTGGAGGTATTAAAAGATGTGTAGATGCAGCACCTGAGGACATGGCTTAGTTGTGAACTTGGTAGTGCTATGTTAACAGTTGGACTTGATGACTGTAAAGGTCTTTTACAACCTAAAAACTCCTGTGGCTTTATCATTCTATGATAGTGTATAATTTGTATTTGTATTTTCATTATGCACCACTGACCTATATAGTCATATAGTTACTATTTACATTTTGTTAATGGAGTTACAAGATGCAGGAAAATTGCAAAGGTTTTTCATCCTGACAGAAGTTCTTTTATGTGCAAGTTCATAGCCTTTACATGAAGATCACCTTTCTCCTTCGGATTTATTGTGTCAAGAAGTCTAATCCTAAGTCCAAGTTGTCGGTGTGTATAGGATTTTGTATATAAGTAATTTTCATATTAGTATTTGATAAGTAAGGATACAAATCCTAATTTAGAACATAAATGATATCTTTCATAAATTTAAATTTAATTTTAAAATGCCATTTAGTTTCTGAAAATCAGGTATAGTAATGGCCACTGTAGAAAGGTAAAGACAGACATGTAATAAGTAGCATAGTGTAAGAGGATGAGAAGAATATTTGCATAATATGGATGAAAAAAACCAGAGTTACCATATACAAAATCAAAATCAAAATATTTCTGTGAGTGGAGTATTTGGCAGCTTGTTCTTTTCAATGGCATGCTTATCTAAATCTCCCCTTGTAAATACTTAGAGAATAATTAGTCTGAAATCTGTCATAGTTTTCCTACAAATGCATGCTGCTGATTATTCCAATACATTTTAATTTATTGCAATGCTAAAAGCAGTGTAGCTGGACTGTACTCTTTCTATACTGCTGAAGTAAAAGCTGAAGTAAGTACAAGAAAAATAAAATATATTAGTTATTACATATCTATCACTTTTATAACCTAATTACACTTTTAGTACTTCTTAATGTGTTGGAGTAGAAAAAAATGGTAATGAAAATGCTTGAGTTAATTTTAAATTGAGAGGACCATAGTAGAAGAAAATTTAGAGGGTGACAGTCAGACTGCATCTGGGGAGAAAATTTGGTCGGAAATGACAGGATCAGCTGGCATTTCACTAATTAGTGAGAACCCAGATGGAACAGCTATCTGCTGTTGTGTTCAGAAATTCTATGGTGTAGAGAGGGGAAAAAAAGGAACACCCAAAATTAGTAAATTAATTTTCCTACAAGAAGAAATATATTGAAGTAGTTCCTGTATATCTACCATTGCATTCACAAAATGCAACTCATCAGCTTAACCTGAGTGTAAGAGTTTTTGAAGAGTACAAAACAGTTAAATATCTAGGAAACTATTTATTTTCAATAATGAAACTTCTCCACTCTGAATGGATTTGTGGCTGAAGTTGGTCTCTTATCTCTAGTGAGGTGTTCCATTTGGGTAGATGAATGAATGAACTGTATGGGTAATCATAATGGGTGGACAATATTGAGGTTGTAAAGAAACACCAGGACTAAGTGCAGATCTGTAGCATTTTAACAAAGAGTTTTTTTCCACCTGCCACACCCTTCAAAGCAGTAAGCTGTATAGCAGCAATAATGAATACAGATTTTGGGTTCCTCGTACTGCTTGGAAAGTTTCCCGGGTTTTAGTCCACGTTTATGTGCCCAGAGCCCTAGAGCCCAGTGTAGGCAATACCAATACATCTTGTGCAGGCCACATGTTAATGTTACCTGAGTTATAAAATTGGTGTGGGGCAGGACCAAGTGGTTTGTGTTCATGCTGCAATGAAGCGTACAAAGGTCTGACATTTGGCTACCTATTGCAAATACCCTGGAGCTGCAATATTAGTGATGGAATAAGGTAGGACCATAGAATTATCGTAGAACAGTTCGGGTTGGAAGGAACCTTACCAATCATCCAGTGGCAACAGCCCTGCCATGGGCAGGAAACCTTCCACTAGACCAGGTTGCTCAAAAGCTTGTCCAGCCTGGCCTTGAACACTTCCAGGGATGGGCAAGCTTTTCTGGGCAAGCTATTCCAGTGCCTCACTACTTACAGGATTTCTTCCTTATGTCTAATCTTAACTTGCCCTTTTTCAATTCAAAACCAATCCTTCTTGTCCTATCACTACAAGCCCTTGCAAAAAGTGCCTCTCCAGCCCCTTGTAGGCCCCCTTTAGGTAATGGAATTCTTCTGGAAGGTCTCCTGGAGCCTTCTCAAGGTTGAACAATCTCAATCATCTGAGCCTGTCTTCACAGCAGAGGTATTCCAGCCCTTTGATCATCTTCATGGCCCTCCTCTGGACTTGCTCTGACAGGTTCATGCCCTTTTTATGTTGTGTCCCCCAGAGCTGAGTGCAGGACTCCAGGTGGGGTCTCACACGGCAGAATCCTCTCCCTGGACTGTTGGCTGCTGTTTGGATACATTTGGCTTCCTGGCTGCAAGTGCACATTGTCAGCTCGTGTTGAGTTTCTTGTCAACCAACAGCCCCAGGTCTTTCTTATCAGGGCTGCATCAAGTAGCGTTAGATGGAGTTGTGGGGTCCCTGGTTTCCACTAACGTTTTTTAGGTTTAGGGCTGAAGGAAGTGTGCGACAGCTCCACCAAAGGTCAGTTTGAATTGTCATCAAATCACACCTGGAGTTAATTCATTTACCCTTCTAGAAAAGTCCCTCCATTTTTGTCTGGATCTGACTTTGCTACCCCTCTGCTTCTCTAGCAAATGTATCTGTAGAGACACAAACTTACTCTTGGGTTTGGGCAAATTGCACTGAGCCTATAACACAGAGACATTACCATGAAGTATGCTAAATAGAGTGAGGTGTAATTCTTCATGCAGCTGAAGTGGATCTAAATCATACTGCTGTAGAAGGCGGGGTGTTGACATGGCCACCCCACCTGCCAGCATACTCTGACCTGGGCACACAGCTTGTGCTTGCTTAAACAAAAACCAGTGTGGCCCAGCAAGGCCACCTCACCCACCCAGCTGAAAACCCCCAGCAGAATGGGGATGGACTTTAGTTTCTGGTGGCTGTGCTGCTGCATGAATACCTCTGCACCAGGCCCTCTTGGCAGCTGATGCTGGTGAGACATGCCACAAGGTGGCTGCGTTGTGTCTTCATGATCTGGCATTTGACTTTCCTTGAAACAGCTGTAAATTCAGCCTCATCAGCTCTCCTTTGTAGACAAGCCTTCCAGCTTGATACAGTGCCCCTTTTTTTTTTTTTTTTTTTTTTTTTTTTTTTTTTTTTTTTTTTTTTTAATGTGTGTATTGGGGGGAAGAACAATGTATGCTTTAGTTTTGTAAGTTTGCATCTCAAAAGACTTTTGGATCCTTGATGAAAAAAGTAAGTATTAAATCCACAAAAATCTTACTGATTATAAAACTGAGGATTTGAGGAAGGTGGTAATTGATGTGAGAATTGGTTGCTATTCCAATCAGAGTTATTAAACTTACAGGTTTTTTTGGGCAGGAAGTCAAATCCTTGTTAATATTAATGTCATTTGTAAAGAGTAATGCTCTAATTCCCTTGGGTATCAAACTTAATTAAGTGTACGTGATCTTTAAACTACCTGGCAGGTGGAGTGAATGGAAGCTCTGGTGATTATCACTTGCTTGTTGGACTCACCTTATTGCTCTTTCTTTCAAATCTCAAGTTCTGTTTCTTTCATGATGTTTAATATTTTAAAAAGTGTCAGTTGCAACAATATGTGGAGGGAGCTGACAGGAATTAACTGAAAATGCTATCCTTTTCTTTTTTGTGACCCCGTAAGTGCTGTTATGGAGATTCAAGCTCTTTCTTAGGATGAGGCATAAACGTGTGCAGAATAACACCACCTGGGAGTATCTGTTTAGGATTGCTGCAGGCTGATATTTTCACCTACTATGCACCTAATCATTGCATTAAACAAAATTGTATTCTTTTACTTCCCCTATAACTATTCTTTTCTTCTTCCCCAAGCCTGCATTTTTAATGTTTTGCCTCTTAATTTGATATTTGCATCAAAAGTCTCAGGATTTTTGGTCACAGATGAACACAATACAAAGTAATAGATTTTTCCTGATTGACTTCATCTGATATATCATATGTATGTAAATTTTGTTCATGTGTATAGGATGACAGGTTACTAAGGTTTTGGTGCAATCATTCTCTTTTTTTGACACGGTGAAAATCTGAATAGGGAAAATTTTCTGATTTGTAAATGCAGTATTCATGAACATATAAAAAGACATAATAAGTTAGAGAAATATCACATGAAATAAAGAACAAATGAAGAAAGATGAAACTCTTCATAAAAATCATTCCCTAAGATTTTTTTCCCCATTCCAGTGTTTTTTCATAGTGTCAAACTGGATAAACTTCTTGATTTAATATTCTGTGAAGTTGCCAAAATAGGAAATCAATTAAAAATAAGATGTTGAACAAACTTTTTGAGGGAGACAGAAATTTAAAAAGTTTCTAAAGGAGAAAACAACTAATTTTTAATCCTGCTTTATTTTCATTTTCGATTGAGATTTCAAAAAAATGGATTCAAATCATGGTCCTTTTCCAGAGCATCTCTGTAACTAACGGGGGTTTGCATAGTGCAGATACTACACCTCAATAGAAAGGTCAAATTGCAAGGAAACCTTCAGCGCTCTGGTGTCACCTCTCAGTTCCTTTAGTAAGAGAATGAATGTCCTAAGAGAGAAACAAATTTTAGTTGCCAAATAATATTTTCATATTAAACAAAGCTAAGAAAGCTTTTGGGTTTTGTATTCATTTATTGAATAATAATGCTTAAAGTCTTTATTTTGAAAGAAGCATTAAGTAAAGTTGTTATAATAGAGATTCTTTAGAGAAAATGAAAAGAACTTTTATTCTGATATAAACATTCTGACAGTTTGGGAGGATATTAATGTTTTAGTGAATTGAGGTTTATTATAATGCTATACTTATCAAATCTGTCTCAAATAACTCAGAAGGTATAGCCTTGTAACATGTGCACCTCTTACTTCTTTTATAATTTATTTTATAAGATGTTTGTAGTTCAATTATTTCTGCAACAAACACGAAGTGGATGAAGAAATGTACCTTGCTTTTTCACCCTTTCTTTAATACCTGGAATTTGGATAAGAAGATCCTCACAATTTACTACATTCCAATAATAGTGAATATTTATTTTAAATGTTCTGGCATGGAAAAAGCAAGCTTATTTTTGTCTTATGAAAACACATTAGTCCAGGAAGAATGATTGAATAGCTGTTGTTTCTCTTGAAAGCATAAACTTTATCAAACTCTCATTCACTAGTTGTTTCTTGTCTTCTTGGTGTCAAGTTATGAGAAAAGAAAGCTCCACAGTAGTTATATAGTTTTAATTCCGGTGAAAGAATGATTGCCTTAGCTTAAAACAGAAAAGAAACTATTTCAGTAGCTGAAAACTTCTGAAGGGCAGAATTTCAGGTAGCAGGGCAACTGAGAGGTTCTGTTTCAAATTATTAGGCACTTGAATAGATATAAAAAATTATATTTTTTATTTTTGGGCTATGGAGATTCTTCAGTCACTTACAGCACTGTATGAGAAGTTAAATTCACTGATGTATTTTCAAATTTTTTAGGAAGAGGATTTTGAGGCTTAATCTCTCATTACTGAACTTTTGTGCTTCTAGCTAACATGGTGAAGTTGTACATGTGAATAAATAAGTGAAGCAAATGAGTATTTTGAAGTGGTTCACTTTTCTGCATAAATTATCTCGTTCTGTGGTGCTTGGGGTCCTTTCACTTGCGTGTTCAGCCAGGAAAAGATGAGCAAACCTGTAATAGGAAAATGGCATACAAGAATGAAAGTTTGGGAGGTGCAAAGAAGATGAATTGTTGTAATATAGGTAGTTAGAGACAGGGTCCTGAGGAAGGAATGAAGCAGACATCACTGTGAGACTAAAAGTAAGCAAATTTTCAGGAGCACAAGGGTCTCTTGGATTTGCAGCAGCACTGTGAAAAGCTGTACCAAAGCAAGAGGAGGGTAAAGACCTTTCTAGGATTATATGTTGAGAAGGAACTTTGATACCCAGAAGGGGCTTTTTGTTCCTTAGGTTTTGCAAAATTGCCAGCTCATCCAAACCCCACAGGTACAATCAACTTCTGTGATGAACGATGAAGCGGGCTACTTAGGGTGCTGGCATTTCTCACACCTGCACTGAATCCCTGTCTCAATGTCAATTGTCAATGATCAAGGATCACTGAAAGGCAGCAATGCATGTTATTCCACCAGCACAGCCCCATCTTTCCTTGAGCCCCAGGCCAAAGTGAATTGAAATCTGTGCTGGAACAGCTGCTTTGCACTTTGTGTGAAACAGTTCTACCAATAATAACTGTATGGAAAGCACTATCCTTCAGGAGCAGAAGTAGGGGTCAGACCCAGTCCGTGGTCTTTCTGTGCCTACCAAGTGTGACCAAAAGGTTGTTAAAAATTCAGTCTGAGAGTCATATTTTAAAAGTTTATTTTGTATCCTCTAACTTAGGGACTAGGTTTTGGGTTAGATGCTTCCTTCTTGCTGTTAGTCAATAAAATATTAAATGTTGTAGTTCAAGATTTCAACTTATCTAAACCTGCAATTATTCTCATAGCACTTTATTTTAGAGTTGAATTCTCAACACAAGGTAATAATAATAACCTAACAACCAAGAATTGCTTAATGTAGTAGTGTCCAGGAATGCATAAACCTAGTAATTCTGATATTGTGTCTGTGTGTGCTCACGTAGCGTTTAGATTTCTTTCCTCACCCATCTAAATAAGAGAATCCAGCAGATCTTCAGGGCGTTACCTGGTAGCTGGATTTGGAGCAGGGCTATTTTGATCCTAGAGGTCTCACTAAGTGCTTTGCCCACTGCTCTTCTAAGGTCTGCATACCTCAGCAAGGCTGATTCAAGACTTGCCCTTGCATTAATGTGGTTGTACATTGTCCGAGTGTTTTTATATTGACCATTGTGCACTCAGACTAGGAACACATTTGCAAGACAGAGTTCTTTGGCTACTTCTTGCCAAACTAAAGGTTGTCCTGGAAAGAAAAAGTTTCCCATCATAAAAATTCAGCTACAGCCATGTACATGAGTCACTCTAAGAAGGTTTCTCGTAGTCTAGAAGAGAAAAATAACTGCATTTGAAGAAGGAACTCTGATGGGATTGATTCATCTGACCTGACATTCAGGCAGGTGTTTACAAAGCACATGGTTGATCAGAGTATTACTCAGCTGTGAAAAAATATATACTCCATATTTGTCCCACTTCTTTGTAGATTTTCAGCCAAAAATAAATTTATTTTTGAATTAATGTGTACCATACTCTGTTTGTTTGTAGTACTTTTTTTTTTTTTTTTTTTTTTTTTTTTTTTACAGATCACACTCTTCTACAAACTGCTTTGCTCAAATCAATATTTGCTACATTTATTTTCCAGGGTGTGAGGTGATGCTGTGACATCCTTATATCTTGAAAGTGCTGCTGACATTCATGTCTGTTTAAAATACTGAGTATTTTGCAGCATTGAACTCTGAATACCATTTTACTGTCTTTGATCTCTGCATCTAAGTCTCTCTGCTTGAGGAATCTCTCATTTCTTAACATTATTCTTTTCAGCTTGTGTACTGTTGTTTAGTGAAAGTTTAAAATGTGCATGTAAAGGATTTGTCTGTTGATTGCATTGAGTCCCTTTCACAGCACTCAATAGAGTTGCTTGCACTGTTCCTTTGCATGAACTACCTTTTTCCAAAGGACAACTGAGGAATAAATCGTCCCCTATTCCCCTTTTGCCATACAGGGGTTTATTGATTGCAGTGAAGATAGATATATGCTAAGTAGCATGCAACATTTGTTCTAACAGAGCATTCAGATTAAATTTATGCTAATTTAAATAATCTTTGAATTCAGACATAGTCTGAGCATATATGGAAAGAAAAGGTTTACTTGAAACATAATTACTTATCTTGAGTTACAAACTTCCCAAGTCCTGTGCTTAGTGTTTAAGGCTACATATATAGATATATATATATATAAAGTATATTAGAGAATTAATTAATAAACTGATACATGAAGTCTCTCTTTTATTTTAAAATAAAACCCTAAGATTCTTAGACTTTGAACAAAACTCCCTGCCTGCCTTTCCTAAAGTGAGCCTTGTTGTGTCTACATAATTTTCAGGTAGGAAAAACACTATTTAAGGGATTTGCTGAAAGGCTAGACAACGAAAATATGACACATTGGTGAATAGGCTGGGTGATTTAGTAACAGCAGCCATGGCTAAGGCTGTTAGACCCAATGTCTTCTTGCATCTTAGCACAGGATGAGGACAGGACCAAACTGGCTGCATTCAAGGCTGCTTAGAGACCTGACTGATGTGCTTGTAAGGCTGCCTTCTACCATCTTTTAAGTCAGTGAGACCAGGGTAGGTTCCCAATGAGTGGAAAAGGCAAATGTTGTGCTTGTCTCTGTAAACAGCGAAAAGGATGGTTTGGGGAACTAAAGAGCCTCACTGTGACCCCTGTGGGTGTTTTAGAAAAGGTCTTTTTAGAGCACATTTGTGGGTTCATATAGAAGGTAACTGGGAGCTGCCAGCATTAATTTGCCAAGAATAAATCATGTCTGACATACCCGACTTTCTTTTTTTGATTAATTTATTGAATTGCTGGGCTAGGGAAGAGCAGTGAATGGCATTTACAACTTAAGCAAAGCTTTCTGCACCATCTGCCACTGTATTCTTCTCTCCAAGTTAGGACATTCCAGACTAGATAAGGACTGTCAAATGGGTGAAAAGATGGTCAGGCTAAAGTTCAGTGGTTGTGCTCTACCTGGAGGTAAGTTAGAAGTGCACTGCTGCAGGGGTCTGTCCTGGGTCCTGTCCTGTTCAGTAACTTTGTTGATGTCCAACCAACTTGGAGGAGGAGGTGGAAGGCAGCATCAACAAACTGAAGTCTTCAATATGTTGGAGGGTTGGGTGGCCATC
The DNA here is from genome assembly GCF_029207755.1 of Chamaea fasciata. NCBI lineage: Eukaryota > Metazoa > Chordata > Aves > Passeriformes > Sylviidae > Chamaea > Chamaea fasciata. The sequence goes on along the minus strand of NW_027094087.1, from coordinate 78,359,893 downwards.
CAGAAGGGTGTAGGTAAACAAGAGGATTCATGAAATCCAACAAGGCCTTATCTGAAGGCCTGCAATAGGGATGGTCAAATTGGTCAGTGCTGTGGTAGGCTGAGGAAGAGTGGCTTATTCAGCCTGGGGCAGAGATGGATGGATTCAGAGGACCTAACCACAGGAGCATGGTGCCTACAGGGAGGGAACTTAGGAGTCTGAGCCAGTCTCTGAGGCAATGTCCACAGACAGAAAAATGGGAAAAGTGTCATCCTTTTATAGGAGTGTATTCTATGTCCTTCTCAGGGGGACACTTGGGCAGTGGGACAGGGCATGCCCATAGAGATTGTGTAGCGTCATTCTTGAGGGTTTCAAGATGTAATACAGTAAAGCCCTGAGCGACTTGCTTGTACCTCAGCGTTCACTCTCATATGAGCAGGAGGTTGGACTATAAACCTTCTGATGTCCCTTCCAACCTGAGTGATTCCATGAATGAAGAGAAATAAAATTATATTTAGCTTTCACAGAATGTAAGGTAATATATCAATTTTTGTGTGCTCAGACAAGATTTTTAAATTGGGAAGTGAAGGATTGAGCTATCTTAATCTGTAAAGTGTGTTCTTTCCAGAGTTTGAGTATCAGTATTAATAGGTGCTGGGTATGCAGAGGCAGAATAGATGAAAAGAAAGAGATTTATCTTCTGAATTGGTGGTGTCTTCACTTCATTTCAATCATAAGAAAGTATTTTACTTAAGAGCTGGAGCCCATACACTTCAATTTCTTGGAGATAAACTGATTCCAGTGTGATTATTTACTGGATGTGTTCCATCGAGTATAGTGTTTAATGTTTCTCTGACTGATTATTCTGACAGAAATTCCTTATGTACTCTTATAAAAATAAAAAGGGAGGTAGGGAGCTTGAGTTAGCAGCCTTCCAAACAACAAAATCATAAATCCACTACTGGGTTGCTTTTCTTCCCTTAAGCCTGACATTGTTTTCTTCTGAGTGAATTTATATCTTTTGAAGGGTGAAGAAAAAAATTGCAACTGTGTTTTGCAAATACAAGAATCTGTGAGCTAGAATAAATTGCCAGCTATTGGCTTGATTCTGAAACTTGAATTCAAGCACATGGTTGGTTAGTCATACAAATATTCCTCAAGTAAGTCAGCACCCTATTCTCAGGTGTTAGGTTTGGCTATGATGTGATGAGCAATTTAAGATATTTCGAGTTGATTTGAATATTACAGTTGTAATATTCAAACACTCATAACACCCTTTGAGTGTTTTGAAAGCACAGACTTTTTTTGTATAGGAAAGGTACATGCTACCAAAAGATGTGGCAATCATATGGAGTATATAAGGTATCATGATGAACAGTCCCCTTCTCCCTACTTGCCATTAAAATAGACAAAATTTTAAAAGACCAAGGCCCTAATCTGGTGTATTCGTTACTGCCTTAGATCTGCCCACAGCTGTCCCTTGAGGCATGCAGAAAGATTTGATAAGCAAACGTTGCCAGATGGCTAATGCTAGAAGGGAACGTTTTCCCACAAACATTGCAGAGTACAGAAATGCTGAGGCGTAGCAGCCTTCTACAGGCGTGGGACTGCTCTGTGCTCATGTATCTCATCTCCTGGAGTGGGGTCACAGGCTCAATCAGCTTTTCCAGGACCCTTGGCACAGCTGATATTAGCATGCATGTTTGTGGTCTTGACTGAATTAAAATGTGAATACACTCTAGGGAATTAAGGTGCCTCTAATGTGCAGGTTCCTCAACATCCTACAGGTAAGCAAGGGTATGGACAGGGAGGAAGAAGGTGTAAAAAGGACAGGAAACTCTGGAAAAGTTGTTAGCCTTGAGTTGATACTGTGCTGGACACACAGTGAGTGAGGACAGGAGCTTGTAAGTGCCAGCTTGTGGGTGTTGGGAGAGCAGCATTTTCTACCTCCTCTGTCCCCATCCCTGCCCTTGCATACAGCTGATGCAGCCAAGCAAGAGTCTGTTGAGTACAGCAAGTGGTCTTTTGTTCCTTCGTTGTTGTGGATGTGTCATCAAAATAAGCTTTTTGCGGTACTAAGGCAGCCTCTAGAGAGGGAATATCACATCCTGCAACATAGTTGTGCTTGGAAAGGCACTTAAATCTTCAAAACAGATGAATGAGGAGAAAATAAATTCAGGTCATTATTGTGTATTTGTAATTTCTTCTTTTAGAAATTGTGTTTGGGGATGAATAAACTAAGAATATTGGGATTAGATATATATAATCACTATATATGATGAGTTTTCCCTATCCTATGATACCATTTCTAGTAGATTTTGGACATTTGCAGAGAAATGGGCCTGATTTTAAAATCTAAGGATTGAGTCTTTAGTTGTAACTTCTTGCCCATCAAGTCTGGAAGTGAAAGCAACTAGTGTATCCATCTATGCTTTACATCCCTAAGGTCTTTCATCGTGTTCAGCATGGATTTTGACAAAGTGGAGGGAATGCAAGGTTTCCTACAAATATTCAGGTCTATGGTTCTTGGGGGAACTCTACCCAACCTGTAGTATAATATTGTGGTCTGAGGTGATGTTAGCATCCCTTCCAAATTTTCAAACTTCTACCTAATTTGTTTGCTACTTTTCACCTCAAAGTAGCTTAAAATTCAGTTCTCAACTGGAGAATTACTATAGACAACATTATACAAATCTTAGACAGCTGAATGCACTCAGTGATCTTGGAGATCTCTTCCAACCTTAATGATTTTATAATTGTATTATTCTAAGTTTTACATCCTTTTCTGAGCATGAGGGGTAACAGTGGAAACTGAGCTGTTGTATACCCGTTGTTTGCAAACACTTTTGTAATATATTTTCTAGCCTTGAGATGTTGGAAATGAAGTAAAACATCAAAGGAAAGCAATAACTTTGGATGGTTGTGTTACTGGAAAGCATCCTGTAATTGCTCCCTAAAACACTTAACCATGAAATTCTTTGCTTCCCAGACTTTATGTAAGCAACAGATCACAGGTCTGCTGAAAAAAAGAAACCTCAGTAAATTGCAGAGGAGTTTTATTGTTGTAACTTATGGAGCATCTCTTTCTTTACTGTTCATCAGGATGACCTTCTTAAGAAGTCAAAAATTCATTTTCTTCAAGGCATGAAAACGATTAACATTTATAGGATGCAGGTGTTTTTCACCACCTTTGAACAGCAGCACATTTGTATCTGTAAGTAGATATTGTTGGAAGATATCGTGTTTCAAGGAAATTTTACTTGTTGGTTGTGAATCACACCTGAAATGAGTGAGTAATTGATAATTTGACAGGCAAGCACCGTTAAGTTACAGAAAAATGTCTCTAAATTTACTGCAATATTAAAATGCTTGTAAAACCAAATTTGAAGCATATTCCCCTAAATGCTAAAACAAATTTTCTGCTACACTTGCAAAAGCAATGAACGTGAACATCTTTATTCACATGAAAAC